>NC_137217.1:16794810-17124810 GCF_949987685.1 Ammodytes marinus | reverse complement strand
ATCTGATACTGGGTGAAACCCCTTACCTGATAAAGTTGCAAAAAAGTTGTGTATTCTATCTAAACCGTGTGTGTGCATGAAGCATTACGCCTCCTCCCCCCAAAGAAAGAAAAAAAATTGCAGTGAGAATTGCCTGTGTGTAGGCTACAGACCTACAGCCTATACCTTCACGGCCTCCTTACATTTCATAGACATCTGGGAATTCCATACATGCCTCGCAAGCCAATTACACACCTTCAAACGGTCGCACACTTTGATTTCGGACAGTGAAAAACACTTTTACAGATCACTGAGATCAATCACACCACGGTAACAGTACGAAATATTTATTTAGTGACAATTAATGGGGACTACCTTTCGTGCTTGTTTGACATGCGCAGAAAAGTCTCCTTTATTGGCGACTATGTTGCGCTGCAGAGCTGCAAAAATCACAAGGACGATAGGTAAAATAATCCCGTTTGTGGTTTTATTTTGTGCATGATTTTCGGATCTGATTAATTGTAAAACAAAAAAGAAAAATCCTTAGCCTTAAACAATTAGCTGCATCGCTGTTTGTGTTCAGCTGAAGCCAGAGGGGACATTGGGCCCAACAGCAGGTTGACATGACCCAAGTGTAATTTATTATCCATAATGGTGAGTTACAGGTCCAATCCTTAATCCAACTATAAACAAATCCAGCAGAAAGGGGAGTGGAACTGAACACACGAAACTTCTACAATTTTAATTCAAATGGATTTGAGCTTAGTAGGGGTACATAGGCCTACATACTTAGTTATTTCTATCTATCTATAGATCTTTTTTTTTTTTTTTTGGAGTAGCACGTTTAAACGATGTGTTTTTCGTTGAAATGAGGTGACACATAGATCAAACCCTGCATTCTTTATTTAATTCTTGCTTTTTGGATGTGGAATAATATATTGGAAAAAAGAAAGAAAGGAAAATAAATGTTTCGGCATGTTTCTCCAACGCATTCACTCGAGCCAATAATAACTCCATCGGTGTTCCCAAGTGAACATTTTACAGTGGTTGTAGGACTATTAGGCCTATAGTCCACATGATAAATGCATTAAAGCATATTTTCATTTCATACACAGTTTATATTATCTGCCAAATGCCCGGGTATTTGATGTGAATTTTGGCACAGCTGTCGGCCATTAACAATTAAATAAATAAATAAAAGTCATGCAATCACTTTCAACGTCATTTTCTTTAATGCAAAAACATAAACATTTACAAAAAAAACAGCAAAACATTCTAATAAAAAATAGGAATGTATTTGATTTCAGACACAGACACTATTTCCTCAATGCAACACGTTTCCCCAATAAATAAATAAATGTATTCTGAAAAATATTTTGCTTGATTCTGTTTTCTTTAATCACAGGTTCCACACAGTCAGCCTGTAACGTTAGCTAGGCTACCACCAGTCTCACCCCAAAAACTGAGACAACTGCTTCGATCATGCACTTTGACCTCCGCAGAAACCAGTCCAAAGGCATGCATTCAGAAAGAAATCAACAACACAAAACAAAAAATAAAACACACATGGTGTTTGCAACATTCGTCGTCAACAACATGAAAACACATCAGGGTGGTGTGTGTATGGAGCACCACCCTGATGTCTATCAGGGCTTCTGCAGAAAAAAAGTCTTATGTCGTCTTTGGTTTAAATAGAGTGATCCCATGTATCCAGCATTGGACTCCAGATTTGTCCCGTCAGAATGTAGAAAAGTAGAATCAGCAGTCACCTGTAGGTTACACAAGGCATACATTATCACTCAACTGCGCAGAGAAGTATGGAACATAACTGAGGCTTCTGATTTCGTAAAAAAAAAAAAAAAAATTCTAGTGGGTTATTTCCCATTTTCGCAGTTCACGGCTCGGGTCATACATTTTAGTCGGGTGGAGAAAGGCAACCTGGCGTACCATTTAGGGCATACTTTCTCCAGATGCTAGTGAGATGTTGACATGGACCAAGCGCCCTCCATCCTCCACACGGAGAAGGCGTAGCTCAGCCTCTCGTGCGCCACATAACTACAACTTGACATCTTGGCGTCCAGCTCGTCGCTCTGCAGCACCTGGTAGAGGAAGTCGATGTATCGGGACGCGAGTTTGAGCGTCTGTATTTTGCTGAGCTTGTCCGAGGGCAAGGTTGGGATAATCTTCCGCAGAGACGTGAACGCCTCGTTGAGGGACTGCGTCCTCTGGCGCTCGCGCACGTTGGCCATGACCCGCTGCGTCTGGAGCTCCTCGAAAGACTGGGGGCTGCTGCTGGTGGACTTCTTCCCTCTTTTCCCAGGGGTCGGGCTATCTGAGTCCTCCCCGCTCTTCCTGCTCGGTCTCCTCTTCCTCCCACATCGCTTCGGCTGTCTGTCCTGCTCCCCCTCGCTGTTGCTCAGGCTGTCCGCAGGCGAGACGGGGGAGCTGCCCGACTCTTCCCCCAGATTTTCCTCGGACATCTTCCACAATTGGGGTAGATGATGAAGAAGAGTCCCCCACAGGAAAACAAATATAAATATATTATTTCCCTCTCATGAAGTCACGGAATTAGTCCACCTGTAGGTCTGTGTGTCTGCGAAAGACACCGAAGTATCCATAGATGGGTTCTTGGGAGGACAAGCCTTTTTCGATACTTGAGAAACTTAGGCAGTTCTTATAGGCTGCATGGCGTAAACTTTTTTTGGGGGGAGGGACAGGATTGGGCGAGAAGATGAATTACGTGAGAGCGAGGGGTGGGAGCATCCAAAGGAACTATCCGAAAGGCTCTTCTTGATACAAACTGTGAGTTTGAGAATAAATTGAGTAACGTTGCAATTTCACATCATTACAATGTTCTTTAAGTATAGGAATAAAGTCAATAATTATGACTCTAAAATGATCTTTTGATTTAATAACCTATGCATTTTCTCAAAAGTGTATTCACTAAGTGAGGGGAAAAGCGAGTAGTAAATTGCCTCATTATGCATATGCTTGAAGTAATACAATCTCATCTCTAAAAAACAGGCACATCTATTTTAAATGACCACATTGGTACATCCTTGTTTTTCCTGCAGGTATGCAGCACAAACGATGCATATTTACATCATGTCATCCATCAATCAACATCAAAAGGACTATTGTCACTTTATATTGCTGCTGCGGTTATAATCTCCAGTAATTGTGTGGGCTGACACTTGATTGTTTTTCTCAATCAAGTATTATGCAACCTTGGCAGCTCTCTGTTAGGCCTAACCCCCATGGATTTGTGATTTATGTTTCTGTCTAGTCTTACTCAAAATGAGATCAAAGGGACTTATAGGCAACACATGATCCCAATCTTATGTTTCTGACATGCTGCCAGTGCTCCAGATTTTCTTGGGAGGACCGCTTGCATGCTCTAATTATATCCCCCCACAAGAGGGCATGCTTTTGGTATACCGTGATACACCACAAAATGCATGCACAACTGCGGTGAAATACGGTTTATGTTTCTTTGTTCACCCATAAAATACAATACAAGACATGATTATTCCGCATTGGCTCCAGTCACTGATGAGGAAAGCAGCTCCAGGCAGTTCTGTGTTTAAGAGCCTCTGGTATTGACCAGGCTGGTGATAGAATATCCATCTTGTTTAGTGGAGGATTACTTTGTTTATGTTGAGAAGGCCTGTGGTCCACAGGAGCAGCATCTGGTTGAGGAAACTGGGGGGCAGCTGGGGTCAGAGGTCATAACGCTAGTGAACATCCATTTACATCCTGAGACTGAAGTATTGTTCCAGGGCGAAAACAGGCTTGTTTACGGTAAGTCTATCTTTCTGAATCAAACATTATATTTTAATAACATGTACTGGCTTACAAAAAAAAAGCATGCTTATTAATTTATATCACCAAGCTGCAAAGTTAATGTGAAATGCCATGACTTGCACATTTAGAACTTGCATTATACAGTGTATGTAGAGACGATGATGCTGGAACGAGCAGCTCAGGCCCTCCTCAAGGTGAGTGTACCTGTCTGGTGGCCCTGTCCATGGTGCTGATCTCAGTACACACAATTCTCTACCTGCTACCTGTACCTCACAGGTGAGCTGGCAGATTTCAAACCACCATCTCTGACTCTCTTTGCTGTAATTTATTTTCTTCTAGTGTTTCGCAAACAAAAGCAGCTAGAAGTTAACTTTTGACTATCAACTGCTTCTTTCCTGATTATGTGTTGCATGTTAACAAAAGATTAACACTCCGATCAAATGTGCTTATTGGCCTTAATGTTTTACTGATACAGAGATGAAACGTATGAGAGCACATTTACTTCATTCAAGATTTGCTTTACTTGAGTTTTCCCATTTTAGGAAACTTCACACTTCACACTCCACTACACCTCAGAAGCATATCAACTGAGCTTTATGGTTGAATGCCTTTTATTATTATGTTTTAATTGAGCAAGTAAAAAAAAGCAAAAGCACCCAGATCTGAACAAGGAATGTTGTGATTATCTGGTCAGCATCTCAGAGCCCTTAAGCCACGAGGACACGCCATCATCCGCTATATTAGAACCACAAACAATGCAAAAGCCTGCATTGACACCCACTCCACATGTACATTTCTTGGCAGCGTTTCACCACAGAGATCAACTGGTTGCTGCTGAAGTGACTCTGAGAAAACACAGCTGCTTCTCGGGAATATGAAGTCATCATGGGACAACTCCTCCAGTGTTGATCTTTAATAAAGACAGAACCTTCATCAGTCACTTACAGGTTGTCGGCTGTGTGTGTGTGTGTGTGTGTGTGTGTGTGTGTGTGTGTGTGTGTGTGTGTGTGTGTGTGTGTGTGTGTGTGTGTGTGTGTGTGTGTGTGTGTGTGTGTGTGTGTGTGTGTGACAATTACACAAACACAAAGAGGAGATAACCAGCACTGGTTGGTTGTTTTTCCACTGTGATTTACCGCACATTGCCAATCCACCGACAACAGATGAAGAAAGCCTTTGTCCTTATCAATGGGCAGTGAGTGGGTGTTTTGATAAAGTCCAGTGTAGGCCTATATAGTACTGACTCATAGCAACTTGACACAGCAGTCATGAGTGACCCAAGAGCGTCATTATTAACCGCCCCTCCCCAGGGTCATATCAAGGCAGACACTACTCAGGCTCTCACTCACTAAGTCCTGAGCCAGAAAGCCTGATCCACAGAGACCTTTTCTATTTTCTCTTTCCTCGGGCAGTCTTTCTCTATCGGCCGACTCATATCTATAGAAATAACAAACCACAGTCCTCCACATGTACGAGGCTCCCACAGTTGACAGTGATATTCATGTTCACTCCATTAAAAAAGTTTTAACCACAATGGGTCCCGTGCCAGCTTAGCCAAGATGGATCAACTGTACGGGGATGAGAAAAGACAGGGGTGCATACTTCAAAGAGCGGCTGTCCCAGATAACCTCTATAATCAACCCCTTTTCGGACTAACAAGGTCAAATTGCAAGAGTTGGATGACAACATTTTTTCCTCAATATATAGGTCCTGTTTTTCT
Source organism: Ammodytes marinus (assembly GCF_949987685.1). Taxonomy (NCBI): domain Eukaryota; kingdom Metazoa; phylum Chordata; class Actinopteri; order Uranoscopiformes; family Ammodytidae; genus Ammodytes; species Ammodytes marinus. The sequence continues at coordinate 17,119,310 of NC_137217.1, read as the reverse complement.
GCTGAGAAATCCAGACATCATATCTTTGGGGATTTCTGATAGCAGCAGGCCCAGTGGTAGTGCTGAGAGAGGATCTGGGCTGTTGACTTGTGAGGTGAGGATGAAAACAGACCTTTAGAAAGTGTGTCTGGACACATAGGAGCCAGGACTCCCGAGGTTTGCTGTAAAAAAGAAAAAGCCTTTGAAAGCAGAGTGCTTTGATGTTGCAGGTTTCTAATTGTGGTTCAAGTCTGTCTCTCTCCCTACAGCAGAGCACAATTCATCCTTGTCGGAGAAAACTGAGCAAAGCCCGGAATCTTCTCTTGTAAAAAAATGGCAGATTTTGTGCTTTAAGAGGTGCGCGTGTGCATGGCCAAGTGTGATAGGTGTTCTGTTAAATCTATTCATGTCCTTTCTAATGACTCAGTGGGAAATCGGATAGCTCCACACCGCACAATGTGACACCTTATTAGCCACCAAGAACCAACAAACCTCCAGAATGTTTTCACAGCTTAGAAGCTCCAGGGTGATGTGTTGAAGAACTGGCATCCCAGCGGTATAATCTCTTTTTTAAAACACAAACACATGCTTTGAGAGAGTGTTTCATGGTATAACTTAACTTAACAACTCATGAACAACAACACAATATTGTGGAAAAACAAAAGGTCGAAAAATCACTGAATTCATGCATTTAACCCACATCACTTCAGTTCATGTCCGTGAAGACTGGTAGAGGAGATCAGCTCATATATTTTTTATGCCCTCACCACTTTTAAACTTAAACCCTCAAGCGTACTGGGCCCAGCCTTCTGCCGCCTATAAAAGCTTGCTGCCGCCCAGCAGACCACACACACGTTAACTCTGGCTGCTGCAGCACGGTGACCAGTGCACTGACCCATGCAATGAAAATATCCCTGTGCAGAGCTACAGTAGCTTTACTACTATTTGCCCAGGCTATTGGTGCTTTGACAGATGCTATCGTGAGTTTAGAGATACTGTGTGTGTGTGTGTGTGTGCGTGTGTGTATCTGTTTGTGTGTGTAGCTCATGAGGAAATATAATTGTTTCTTGGTGTAATGTCTGGGATGAGAAATACACTGGTTTATGGATATTTATCAGATTGATAGATTTATTTTGTACAGTGTATACATATACAAAGATGAATGAGAGCACATCAACCTCATAGTTTCAATTTCAGATCAAAAATGTGCTTGAAAAAGGAGACAACATAACATTAACGTTCCTTACTTTATGACTGCACTGTGCAAATCATAAACCGTCCCTTTAAAGGTGAAGTAAGCGGTTTATTTATGTTAAAGGTGCTGTAAGCGGAATGGTTCTTTTAGCTAACTTCCTGTCAGTTACTGCAGTTAGCAGTCCCCTCGCTCGTCCCTACGTCACCACATTAATGCACATTAAGTCTTCAAGCAGCAAGTTATCTAGCATCATCTCAGATCCATAAGTGTGATAAAACATGATAAAAACCATCAAACAGACATTGGGAAGGATTTTTACCTGCTCCGCCATTGTAGGCGCATATAAATTCACCCATCTGTTGCTCTGGCGTGCACCGGCAGTGAGACCATGGAGTGCATATACTATATGAGTGATTCGAGTGACGGTTTGTAGGGTTCTGTCTTCTGATTGGAAAAAAATTTCGGGATATATAAGTTTATTTGACGATTACATGCAAAGCAGCTGACTGAGAGATCGGCTTTATGAAACGCGCACATTAAGTAAGTGAGCACTGTATAAATAAAGAGCGATTTAACACTTATATTAACATAAATAAACCGCTTACTTCACCTTTAATATTAAAATCCTTCCCAATGTCTGTTTTGATGGTTTTTATCATGTTTTATCACACTTATGGATCTGAGATGATGCTAGCTAACTTGCTGCTTGAAGAGTGCATTAATGTGGTGACGTAGGGACGAGCGAGGGGACTGCTAACTGCAGTAACTGACAGGAAGTTAGCTAAAAGAACCATTCCGCTTACAGCACCTTTAATATATATGTGTGTTCATAATAGCATTAAAAGTCATGATAAAAAAGTGTCATGCATTCAAGTGAACAACACAAAATACAGCAGCACAGTTGGCTGCTTAGAAACTATTCCTTCTTGTAAAACTGTCACTGTAAATGATGCCCACATCCAAAAGTGCTTTGCAGGTGCACACTCGGTAACGATCACCAACTCAGAGAAAATAAATTATTCTCCTGGACTTCTGTGCATGCTACCACCAGCTAGTTTTGCTTTTGTGGTTTTATGCATTATATATATTGAGCATAGCTGACAGGAACACTTGGCAAAGACCACCTGGTTGGAATGTCATCACTCAAAATAATAGAGGAAGAAGAAGAAGAAGAAGAAGAAGAAGAAGAAGAAGAAGAAGAAGAAGAAGAAGAAGAAGAAGAAGAAGAAGAAAATGCTGGGAACAATGCGAGAGCAGTGTCTTTGTCTTTATCTGTGGCCTGAAGCCCAGCAAAAAAAATAATAACCTTGCTGGCAGGGCACATTTTGGATAGCTGCGTAACATGCCATGTCGCATGGACCTATGTAAGTGAAGAGCAAAATGTCAGCAGTCCAACGTGGTTCTTCACTCAACCCAACTACAAGCGCTGCTGAGGACTCCCACACCACAGTCCCTGTTAATAAGGGCTCTGTGAGGAGAGGGGAGGTCAAACAGAGTGCTCCAGCTGCATATGAGGATGAATAGCGTACAGGGGGATGATGGGCAGAGGTGCGGGGGCGGGGTGCACGGACCTGGGGAGTGATTAGGACCGAGGAAAGGTTTCCTATCCTTTGCCAAAAAAAAACACAGAGGAGAAGTGTGGAGGCTCACGACGAATGTGATGAGCCTCCACCGAGATATAGATGGATAGATAGATAGATAGATAGATAGATAGATAGATAGAAAGAAAGAAAGAAAGAAAGAAAGAAAGAAAGAAAGAAAGAAAGAAAGAAAGAAAGAAAGAAAGAAAGAAAGAAAGAAAGAAAGAAAGAAAGAAAGAAAGAAAGAAAGAAAGAACAATTTGGTTTTATGATTTTGCCATTCCACGTCCGCCCCCCCCCCCCCCTTTCAGGGTCTATTTATGTAGCGTTCAGCCCAACTAACATGCAGCAAAACGTATTTAAAAGTCACTCAAACAAACATTGCAGGCAGTACAATTCTAAATCATGTGAGGTAGTAACGCTGCTAACTCTCCTCTGAACCGCAGCTGTGTTCCCATCTCCCCCACATTTCTGCTCACCTCTGCTCCTCCCTGTGTGTCAGTTAGAAGGCGACCTCCTCCTCCTCCTTCAGTCAGACAGATCTGTCAGGACACAATAGGCTACCTCTCAGAGCTATGTTGTTTTTGGAACAAGACGCCTTCAGCCCTGCTTGTTCTCCCTCTTGGTTGACAGAAATGAGCCGAAAGGACACTCCAGTTTGACAGATTTATCTACCATGCTCTCAGCTGACTGTAGGTTTTTACAGGTTTTTCTGTTTTCTTTTGCTCTCGGGGTGTTGTTTACTTTCACTCATCAATGTGGAAGTTGTGTGATCACTGCCACCCAGCTGGGGATCTTTTCAAGATGCGTGTGAAGTGATTCAGCTTGATTATCACCTTCAATATCTTCCGTTAGAAGAGCATGAGAATTGAAAATGCTATAATTGCTTGTAGATAAGGTTTTGATTTGATATTCTTGATCACCGATATAACCAACATTAGATAACTTTTCTATCAGGATGGCCTACGTGTTGTTGAGCTGACCTGACAGATTAAAGGTGGATTGTTTCCGAACGCTCAAATCTGTTAAAGACATTAGTCCCTGTTGTGAAGTGTAGACACCTGCAGCATATGAGTGTTCTCACCATCTGCTGGACATTCTTTAAGTAATGGCAGGTAACAGGAATGTGTTTTTGTTTTACATGAATAGACAGAGTGTGTGGTGCAAACCCTGATTCATGTATGTGTGGTACTCAATAGAGCTTTAAAGTACATTTCAGTCAAACATTTCTGAGTGAATTCTTCTATTCTTTATTCGACTATATTTATTTGACCGCTGTACTTTAAAAACGATCTTGTCGTGGTTAAGATGGCTTTTCCTTTTCTTCTTCTTCTTCTCTTCTATCCCATAACCCCGGAGGGTCGTTGGGGCACCACAGACGATATGTTGACCAGCTCTCTCCATCCCTCTCTGTCCTCGGCAGCTCTCATTGTCTCACTGATTTTCAAGTGAGTCCATTCTCTGATGTTATCTTCCCATCTTGTCTTTTGTCTCCCTCGTCTCCTTCCACCTTGTACGGTTCCTTGCAAGATGGTCTTTGCAAGGCCTGAGGATCTGGTGATGTGTCCGTACCACCTCAGTTTCCGTTTTTTAACAGTGGTAAGCAGGTCATCATGTGAGCCGATGGCTTGGCTGATCTTTTGCCGAACTTCCTTGTTTGTGACATGTTGGGTGTAGGAGATACCCAAGAGTCTCCTGTAGCATCTCATCTCCATGCTCTGTATTCTCCTCTGTAGCTCAGCTGTAAGGGTCCAAGTTTCGCAAGCATATAGGAAGATTGAGTTGACAAGTGATCGCAGTAGTCTCACCTTTGATGCCAGACTGATGTTTTTGTCTTTCCATATGGGCTTGAGTTTTGCCAGAGCCGCAGTTGTTTGGGCAATTCTGGCAAGAACTTCCTGCTTGGATCCTTCATCGGACACGGTTGCTCCCAGATATTTGAAACTGGACACCGTGTCCATTGTCTGTCCGTTGACTTTGATCTCTGAGAGGATGCCCCTGTTGTTGTTGGTCATCATTTTGGTTTTCTCAGCATGGATTTCCATTCCATAGGCTTGGGAAGTAGTGTCAAGCCTTTCAACAAGGCTGGCAAGTTCTTTTTCTTCTCCAGCTAGCCCATCAATGTCATCTGCAAAACGGAGGTTGGTAATCGGTCTGCCTCCTATGCTGACCGTTCCTTCATGATCTGCCAGGGCATTCGTCATGAGAGAAGGCATCCTTGGCGCACTCCAGTTGTTGTCCTGAACCAGTCTCCGATAGCTCCATTGTAGAGAACTGCGCTGGTAGCTTTGTTGTACAGGTGTTGTATGACTCTGACAAGGTTAGGGCTGATGTTGTATTTCCTCATGGTTGCCCACAGTGCCGCATGCCATACCCGGTCGAAGGCTTTCTTGAAGTCTACAAACACGTGGTAAAGGTGTTTTTGGTGCTGCAGATATCTCTCACAGATAATTCTGAGGTTGAACAACTGTTCTGTGGTGCTCCGCCCTGCCCTAAATCCAGCCTGTTCTTCAGCTATGATCAGTTCAGCTTGAGGTTTTAACCTATTCAGTATTATTTTCAGCAGGACTTTGCTGGGATGACTAATGAGACTGATGGTGCGGTGGTTTTGGCACAGTTGGAGATTGCCTTTCTTCGGACGTGTGATGATGAGTGACTGGGTCCATGATGTAGGCCACTCACCACTCTCATGGCTTCTCCCTCTGCTTGTACGAGCTCTGCTGTGATGTTGTCCATTCCGACTGTCTTCCCTTTTCACAGGGACGCAGGGGCTAGACTCACAATAAAGTAGGAGACCTGTAGGCACATTGAGCCACCTTTGTAGGGACCCAGCCTTTTCTCTGTGGAAACGGGGATCGGGTTACCCTATAGGGGAATGGAAAGGGAGAGACAAGTTAAGCCATGATAGCTCCAGGATAACCAATATTGTTCCAAGTGTGTGTTATGTATAATTAATCTAGACTCACTTGACCTCCCCTAACCTGAGTTTGGCGATCCACACCCTGTTTCCCCTTTTTTGCCAAACTCTCTGCATTCCAGATTGCACAAAAGAATACAAAATTTAAAAAATTAGTACATTTAAAAGTAAACATAAATAAACTAAGACAGATGAAATGAACAAACCAGAACAGAAAAACAGCTGCAACAGTAGAATGCTGCTTGCACACAATGATGCATCAGTATTATCAATCTTATAATACAATATACACTAACATGTCAGTCACAGGGAACACTAGTAGAATGTATACTTTCAACTAGGTTAAGGAACTGAATACTTCTACCACCACTGTCTAAAGATATTCAGAGCAATACCTTAAAGTTTAAACAGAAGCCAATGGATGATAGCTCATATGGTAAATAACAATGAGCACTGGAGGCACCGCAGTGAAGTGCCCATTATGAAAATGTTGTGCTGCAACCCTTAACATTCCCATGTCTCTGTCCCAGCCCTCCTCCATCTGGTTTTTAGATTATTGACGAAGTGGGAGTGTCACACATCAACACAGATAAACCCATCCACCAATAAGAGGGGAAACCAGAAAAAAAAGACGTTGCCATCATTCCACTAGCGGCAAAGTCATCTCACAAAGATCAGGGACTTTGTTGTGGTCTTAAGTGCAGATGCTTCCTTGGATGTTTACCGAGAGTATCAGGGCTTCTTTGTGACTTCTCATTTCCCCTTTAATCTTTATTACAGTGTGCTGCTGTGAAGGAACTCAGGGTTTCTGTCTTGGTGGGTTTGATGGAAAAAGTGAGAGTGTCCAAGGATGGGGATGGTGATTACTTACAAAAGTGGCTCAGAATGCTGCCAGACACTCCAGGTTGTTGTCTTTTTCCTGCCCTGTGAGTCATTTGGTAACAGAGCTTCCTCCTTCCCAGCGGTGGTCATTGGAAGAGGTTCCAAGCAGGCTGTTAGTCAGCAGAAAGGCATTGTACTCAGCTATAACTGGAAACATACAAACCATTGCAGTTGTACAAAGGTACATCTCTGTCAGTGTTTTGTGACCCAAGCAATTTATATCCCTGATTGATTTCCCCTTAAAGTAGCTACGAGGAACTTTTAAATATTTCTGAAAGACAAATGTTTCCTCTGAGGATCATAAATGATATGTCACAGCAAACTAGACCAGCAGTGCAAAGGATGATTTTTTTATGTATTTTTTTGAATGCTTTTGTCCAAGTACGTTCATCCAAGAACAGCTGCGTCATAAAAAAAACGCCGCTTTTGTCCAAAGGGGCCACTAGAATTATTAACACAAACTGACAGTTCCTCGTAGCCACTTTAAAAATACTTCAGGTATTTTGCATTGCTATGTGCCATTTACAAAACATATATATTGTAGTTGATGCGTCTAAATCTAAACACAGAATGTATGATTTTCTGCAAGAATTTAGTAGGGAGTTTTCTTTACTTGATGGAAATAGACTCCAACTATAGTGCTGGTTGCTGCAGTCCCAGTATTTAATCCTTTACTAAAGGTGAGTGACATAAACACTTGTGATAAATGAAGTGCAGCCACAGAAACTGTAAACCCCCTATTATTTTTGTCTGACTTTTCTAATTGCTGAACTTTCTCTGATTTCACATCATCTATCACCAGATTATTACGGTGCATTGAGAATAGGGGAAGGATGGCGGGCTGAGAGACACCAACAGCACATTTGCAGCGTGCATAAATCACCAGGCTAATAAATTGAAAGCTAAATGACTTCTTGCCCTCAGCATATATCATGGAGGCAAACCAAATGAAGCCTTATATACCCCAGAGGACAGAGGAATGCTTCTGTTCATAAGTGATTTGTGGAATGCTCCCATGGCTGTTGGCTTCAGGAATCAAGAGACAAACTGTTTTATTTGGACTCTGATCACTCCTATTTATATCATCATAGTTATGTTTATCACATGCATGTGACTATATAAGTTTATTAGGGGGAACCAATTAAAAACAAATCCAAATATTTCAATCTTCTTTTATCTTTCTCCACTTTAATAAATATTTATCAAAATCTCTGTAGCACTGTAATTCTTGCATATTTTATTTGACCAAAATATAAAATAAATAAATAAAGTATGATAAAATGTAGCAGCACTTATTTCATTATTTATTTTATTATTATTATTATTATTTATGACCTGCCACGCTGAGAAGAACAGGAAACATTTGTGTTGAGGCCACTAGTTAATTCCCTTATCTGAAAGACACAATGAGGCCATTTTCATATTTTGATTTATTAATTCATGAATAAGTTGTTGTTAAGCAATATCACATGAGAGGTAGTGGAAATTAACAAACTGTGTCAAGCCCTGAAATTCACTCAAGGTCAGTGCAATGGCGCCACCCACTGGATTTAAATTGGTCTTGTGTCTGTGTCTGTTTTTTACTATTAGGAAAACAGAGTATGCTATTATAGATTTACCATGAAAGCTCACCTCAATGAAAGTTAATCATAAATCAAATAACTGTGAACAAGGCCAAAAATAAGAACACAATGATAAGAAAAGTTAAGATTTAAATAAATAAACTTTAGTTGATATGTATAATAGGCCAAACACATAATTTATGTTGTGTTCATGGAAAGCCATTCATCTGTTGTGAGTACTGGAAGTGTACAGTGCTTCACTACAACATAAGGGGGAATGACCATCTTCTCAGTGAGTGCACCATCTGAATTTATGTTGAGAAAATAATGCATTAAAGGACTTGTTTTGTTTTACTTTGGAGTAAGCTGGGTTATGAGCCAGATGAAAACCCGCAATTTCAGCATTTCTTTTCCTCTTTCAGGAAATACAATCCTGCCAACCTCTCATGGATCCCACCTCGGATCACCAGAGCACATTGAGCAGCCAAGAAGGCGCTTTGTTTGTGAGGTCTCACCTTGTCCATTTTCTTGATGAAGGATGGGATCTTAAAATGCAATCCGTGTTGAGTGTTTTTGAAAGACACAAGACAAAACACATGAATATTGCTATACGGACATAACATGCATAGCAGAACAAACCTCTGCATCTTGGACGTCTGCCGAGCTCAGTGCATTGCTGGAATTCTAATGCTAATGCCGCAGTCAAGGGATGAACTTTGGGGAGCAGTGTGAGAAACTTGTCAGAGTGTGTCACATTTTTGTCCTGCAAAGTGGAGACAAAGGACAATTTCAACCCACATTTCACTTTATAAAACAGTCTAATATTCACACACTTGTACGCAGGACTTACTGCTGGTGCAGGTTTGGCAGGAGTGTCAGTGATAAGGACTTCTTAATGTGTTCATTTGTTGACGTATGATGAGGAACAACAGTGGTTCATGCTTGCACTGAGCTCTGAGTGACACACCAAAGCAGTCAGGAGAAGTTGTTAACATAACACCTTTACTCTGAGATGATCGTGAGATATCTACTGTATATATGATCCTTTTTATTCAAATAATCTTGATGGGAAAAAAAAACAGGAAGGACGCTCAAGTCAGCCCCTTCTAACAACTAAAAAGGCTCTTTTGTGAGTGAAGTAAAAAAGTGAGACACTGGTCTACCGAGGACAAGGAGTGGACAAAAAAGAGAGAAGAAAAATAAATTGTGTGACGTCATGAGTGATGAGTCACTACACAGCTTACTCTCAAGAAGTGGGAGTAGACAGGTGGGAGTAAATGTGGTATAAAAAAAAGTTGAATTGTTGAGGTGGCTGTATTGTGTTGTATAGAGTCAATTTCCCTAGCATATATATCCTGGTCCTTAAACTACCTAGAAACTGAAGTTATTTTTCAGTTTTTCAGCTTTTGTTTAAGATACAAATTAAATGTCCACTCATTTAGGTACTGCCATTTGTGAAGACCTACCCTGTTTAGAGCAGACTAAGCATTTGATTCTAAAATATCTCCAGAAATAAAGTTACAGACTGGATACATACATTGTCTGGCAGAGGTGTGGCTTTGGCTTACCAGTCAAGGTGGCAGGTAGGCTAGATGAAAAAATGTACCAGCCAGCCAGATTGTTTACAAGCAAGAAATAAAATAGGCTATAACTTTTTACATTGCATTTTGCTCTTATTATCTTTTATCATGTCATCCTGGTCTCGTGTTGGATCCTCAATCAATATTATCTCATAGTGTGCAGCATAAATGATGAAAAATTAATAGGGTGCACTGATTAAAATGTAGACAACCGATACCAATTTAGGCGGATCAGATCTTTTATTTTTATTTTTACCTGGGCTTGTTTTACTGTGGACCAATTAGAAGAGGTCTGTATTTATGCCGCAGGATAAGGTGACGTTGGTCAAAGTGACGCCGGCCGGCCCTGTTTGAACGTAAACCACTCCACAGGTGATGCCTGTCACAGTAACAAACAAACAAACACAAACAGTTTAACCAGACAGCGAGCACGGTTCGTGACCCAAATAAAACATGCACGATGCACCCATGATGTTTCGCGACCAACAGGTGGTGCATGCCGATACTGGCTAGCATGCTAAATGCAATGGTTGAGGTTTGCACTGAAGAAAATTTACCTCGAGGGAGGTGCATGTGTCTGAGGCCTTTCATCTGTTCTTAAAGAATAAACGAACAGGGAAGATGAACCTGGAGCAGATTGTGGAAGACAGAGAGAGAGAGAGAGAGAGAGAGAGAGAGAGAGAGAGAGAGAGAGAGAGAGAGAGAGAGAGAGAGAGAGAGAGAGAGAGAGAGAGAGAGAGAGAGAGAGAGAGACATTCAACTCTGACAGGTGAGTGCATACAACAACAAACTGATGTTTGTCTGCTTGCCTAAAAATGTGTGTTGCTCACACTGGTGAGCATGGCTCTTTTAATGTAGACTATTGTGTGTCATTTGTGTTCAATTGTTCAGTTTGTTTAATTATACAAATAGATGGTCGTATAATTGATTGTTGTAGGCTAGCTTAAATGCTGCAAAGTGTTCATAGAAAAGTAATAGCCTAGTTAATTGGACATAAGGGCTCTGCGGTGTTATGCGCGCGCGTAACAGTAGAAGCTTGTGGGCAGGTGAACCACATCAATGGAAAGCATTGGTCTTGACCAATATCAAGACTAGTCTATTTAACAGCACCCACACATGGGCCTTAAAATAGCCGAAAAATGGTGTAATGTGAACCACTATTTTCACTCAAGTCAACATGGAAGATGGAAGTTCTGTCTTACACAAATGTTACAAACCTTGCCAGCAGACAGACAGGCAGCAATAACCCATTCATAATTGTTATCTGAGCGCTTGCTCTGCTGCCGGATAAAAGGCTCCCAAAACAAAAGTGGTCACATTTAATTAGTAACGAAGTTGAACGCCTCACTGCACCTGATAAATGGGGACCTAAAAAGGCAGTGCCCATATTAAGATTGGATGCCTCGAAAACAGTTTCAGTTTGTTTTCACTGTTATACAATCAGGGCTTTAGCCTGCATGGGAGAGCAAAAGCGTCACCCTTCACATTACACACATATTATTTTTAAAGAGTCAAGCGAGAGCTCTTCTTTGTTTCTTGATCCATTTATCACCGTAGTAGGTTACATTGAACATGATTTATAATACATTAATATTGCTATCTTCTTTTTAAAAGTAATTGAGCACATGATGCTCATAATCTTAGATGTTCTCAGCTGTAGCAACAATGTTCAGTAATTCCAATGAATCATTAATGTTTGGTTCTTTAAGTCATTGTTTACTATCATATCTATGATGTGATTTTCGAGCAGGAGCTTTGGGTAGATAAACCAACAGAGAATCCTTCCTCTGAGCTGACCCTCACTCATGTTCAACTCTCTCTAAAACAGTGAACCTTTGTCCTCTGCCTAATAAAGGATACAGTGCTGCTCAAAGACCAGTGTGGTACATGCCAGAGGGAGCGCGCTATTAAACCCTTACCTTGAGTATTTGAACTTGTTTTGAAAGTCAGTTATTAAATGTTTTGGTAACACTTTACAATAAGGTACACAAAAAAAGAGTAGTTACCCTTTTAAAAAGGTTAGTTACCCTTTTGAAAAGAGTAGTTACCCTTTTCAAAAAGAGTAGTTACACTTTTCAAAAAGAGTAGTTACCCTTTTTGAAAAGAGTAGTTACCCTTTTCAAAAAGAGTAGTTACACTTTTCAAAAAGAGTAGTTACCCTTTTCAAAAAGAGTAGTTACACTTTTGAAAAGAGTAGTTACACTTTTGAAAAGAGTAGTTACCCTTTTCAAAAAGAGTAGTTACACTTTTCAAAAAGAGTAGTTACCCTTTTTGAAAAGAGTAGTTACCCTTTTTGAAAAGAGTAGTTACCCTTTTCAAAAAGAGTAGTTACACTTTTGAAAAGAGTAGTTACACTTTTGAAAAGAGTAGTTACCCTTTTGAAAAGAGTAGTTACCCTTTTCAAAAAGAGTAGTTACACTTTTCAAAAAGAGTAGTTACCCTTTTTGAAAAGAGTAGTTACCCTTTTCAAAAAGAGTAGTTACACTTTTGAAAAGAGTAGTTACCCTTTTCAAAAAGAGTAGTTACACTTTTGAAAAGAGTAGTTACCCTTTTCAAAAAGAGTAGTTACCCTTTTGAAAAGGTTAGTTACCCTTTTGAACTAAGTGAAATTTGCCTAAGTCGAGAGTTTGAGAATGCTTTTCCTCTAATAACTTTCAAAATGTTCAACTTTTTCAGGAGTTTGAAATTACCTCCTCTGGAATGGGCCCCAGGACCCCGAAAATATGAAAATATATGAAAATATGTATGTGGATCTGAAATGTTATTTTCCAAAAATGACTCCACAGCCCCATTCTAAGTGGATGGAGAAAATTCAAAAACATACCTTTTCAAAAGGGTAACTAACCTTTTCAAAAGGGTAACTACTCTTTTTCAAAAGGGTAACTAACCTTTTCAAAAGGGTAACTAACCTTTTTAAAAGGGTAACTACTCTTTTCAAAAAGGGTAACTACTCTTTTCAAAAGTGTAACTACTCTTTTTGAAAAGGGTAACTACTCTTTTCAAAAAGGGTAACTACTCTTTTCGAAAAGGGTAACTACTCTTTTCAAAAGGGTAACTACTCTTTTCAAAAGTGTAACTACTCTTTTTGAAAAGGGTAACTACTCTTTTCAAAAAGGGTAACTACTCTTTTCAAAAAGTGTAACTACTCTTTTTGAAAAGTGTAACTACTCTTTTTGAAAAGGGTAACTACTCTTTTCAAAAGGGTAACTACTCTTTTCAAAAGTGTAACTACTCTTTTTGAAAAGGGTAACTACTCTTTTCAAAAAGGGTAACTACTCTTTTCAAAAGGGTAACTACTCTTTTCAAAAGTGTAACTACTCTTTTCAAAAAGAGTAGTTACACTTTTCAAAAAGAGTAGTTACCCTTTTTGAAAAGTGTAACTACTCTTTTTGAAAAGGGTAACTACTCTTTTCAAAAGTGTAACTACTCTTTTTGAAAAGGGTAACTACTCTTTTCAAAAAGGGTAACTACTCTTTTTGAAAAGTGTAACTACTCTTTTTGAAAAGGGTAACTACTCTTTTCAAAAGGGTAACTACTCTTTTCAAAAGTGTAACTACTCTTTTCAAAAAGGGTAACTACTCTTTTCAAAAAGGGTAACTACTCTTTTTGAAAAGTGTAACTACTCTTTTTGAAAAGGGTAACTACTCTTTTCAAAAGTGTAACTACTCTTTTCAAAAGTGTAACTACTCTTTTTGAAAAGGGTAACTACTCTTTTCAAAAAGGGTAACTACTCTTTTCAAAAAGGGTAACTACTCTTTTTGAAAAGTGTAACTACTCTTTTTGAAAAGGGTAACTACTCTTTTCAAAAGGGTAACTAACCTTTTTAAAAGGGTAACTACTCTTTTTTTGTGTACCTTATTGTAAAGTGTTACCAATGTTTTAGTTGTGACAAGTGACTTTATGATGTGGTATGCTCTTTACATCTTGTACAATAAAAGGTTTGATTTGCTCAGGTCTGCACCACAGAATGCTGCCTATGTTTTAGGGAGAAATGTCCAATTCCTCAAGGTTTTGCCATATCATGAAATGTATGTTTTCCCAAGCACTAGGCTTAACACTAAATTATGGGGTACAGTTCCCTGATTTTTATTTATTGCTTCCAGAGAAGTGACATAATTCTGTCCGAGCAGGAAGTAAAGGTTGCATTAAGAGTGTAATGAAAGGAAGAAGGATATGGCTCCTCTCTTTTCTGGTGGATGTTTATATAAGATTTGTTATTTTAAAAAGAAAAAAAATCCAGGAGTGATGTGAAAATAACCACTTGTTTTGGGTCTGAACCAAACATTGAAGACAATATTTCATATCACCGATTTTGTCCTTGATTTTCCCCTCTAAACTCCTCCATGCAGAATTATCACACACATACTCTATCTTCAGTCCTCATTAAACTCCCCAACTTCATACAATCAGTCTCAGCTTGGAGATAAAATCAGTTCACAGGGTTGCTTGATACCATTTGCCTTATTTGATTTACTTTAGCTGAGGTGCATTCCAGGAGCCAAAGTGAAGTGGATTCAGCAGCCTGGGCTCTCTGTTTGATAGAGCAGGCAAACAATGCTCTCAACTGAAACTAGCTTAAACAAACAGTGTAGGCAAAAGCAAACTGTGGAAAACACTTTGGGGGAAAAGTTAAATGTTTTCTCTGGTGTGATTTAACACCAATAAATGACAGACATCACGAGTTGTTCAAGTGTTAAAGTACCATTTAAATAACAATATAGTCAAGTTAGTAACTTCTTAGTTATTAAAACTCCCTAGTTATTAGTATATTTCATTACAAGGTAAACAGACCGATTGTCTACTGCGGTTAACATATATTCACATCTCCATATAACATGATTTAATTTCAGTATAAAATGTAGAATCATCATTTAACGTTTCAGTGATTGAAGACACTGCCTACTGTATATGGCACCAATCTGAACACTGAGGTTTCCATTTGGCAATACCAACAGTATCATGCTAAACATCATAACAGTTCATTTGTAACCGTTACATTGTACATCGCGTGAAATGATCTGCTTTTATACATATCTAAAACATTACAGTATAAAAATAGCAAATGCACTAATATTTAATAGTGTATGACACTTGTAGTTGTATCTTTTAAGGTTTGTTTCCAGCAGGCGCCAGCATACCTTCACTTTGGTAGAACATTGTCGCTTTCAGTACACAGACGGAGGGTATTCACATTCATCAGTTTTCTGATGGTCCATTTAAGTATTTACAGTAGTTTATGGAAAAGTAAACCTCAAAGTCCCACTGATACAAACTTTTCACAGGGTGCATTAGGCTGATGTGGATTTGAATTAGAGAAAATTAACTAAATACAGTCAGTGATTCAGAAAGGCAAAGGAATAAAAGATTAGTAAAAATATCAATACACGGCGGAACTACTGACCTTCATAACCATTTGATTGAAAATCTACCAAAATAAAATTCTACATCAAGGCATCATCACATTTGCGCAGAGTGACATGTAAAGAAAGTGACAACCTACACTTAATTTTGCATGAGGAAGTGACATTCCTTCATAGCTCAAAACATATATTACTATGAGTGGGATCTAAGCATACAGTGCAAGTACCTGATTGAATTTCAACAAATGCTTTGTGTAAATAAAAAAGTAATAAAAACAACATCAAGTAAAACCAGATGAAAGTAAAAAGAGCCAAAATCACTTAACAACATCAAAAGCTGATTGCTGTGTAACCAATATTTCTGTATCCATGTTTTCCAAGTGCATGGAGGTTGCTGTCACTAGAGTGCGTTCGCATAAGGTTTAGGGGTTTGGGTGTGCGGAGGCTTGAAATAGATCGATACAGTTCACTGTGATGAGGGCACCTGTCAGATGCCTCCACTGCCTGGTGGCAGGGTTTTTCATTTTGTCCAGGACCAGGTGCAGATCCTGGATCATGTTCTTGTAGTTGGCTCCATAACGCTGACTCCAGGAGTACAGAAAGTCATAGGCGGGTTTCCACATGGACTGAAACAGTACAGGAAATACAGAATAAATTGCTAAATTGCTGATTCCTCGACAGCATTATCTGCATCTCATTACTTGCTGTATCAGTGTATACTGTTAAACTGACCTGGGGACCAACTTCTCCGCTCTTCCCTCGGTGTGGTGCCTCGTAGCCGGCTATCTGAGCACTGGAGAGTTTCCCCATCTTCTCAGCGAGCTCCCGCCATCGAATTCCCAGCTCCACAGCGGTGGACAGAATGACTGTGTTCTGGATCAGCTGGGCCATAAGATTCACTGAGTCCATCTTCAACAGACCCTTTTGCGTATAAAACATAGGTACACTGTCACAGAAACCATGGAAAGCCATGCTCAATTTTGCCATGCATTTTTTCGAGGATGCAATGCACAACCATGGCGGAAATGTTCAATAAAAAAGAAGCTCTTTCATTAGCCATGTGATTTTATCAGAAACAATATATTGCTTTTGTCTACTTACCACCATGAGCTCATGCAGAAACTTTTTCTTGGTCTTCCCAGTGTGGCAGTCTTCCTTCAGCTTTTCCAGCACACAGGCCACTTTATCTGCCTCAGTTTCAGCGTGCCTCCGTGTGATGGTGTCCAGTGACAGGTTCCTGTACCCTAAAGCATCTGCCAAACCCTTCCAGCTGGTTATGTGCTCAGTTATCTGTGTCTGGATAGCGGAGTACATGTATGTAAGCTTCTTGAAGGGCAGAGTCATATTGTCCAAGAGGACCTCTGAGGTGATCTTAATGCCGGTGAAGTCAATCACTTGGTCTCTGGTTATGAGCTTGACGTTTTTGCAGTGAACCAAACCCGTCCTGCCTCGGAGGAAACCGATGTACCACTCCTTCACTTTTGAGTTACCAACTGACCGAACAGTCTCTCGGGAGAGGAGAGCCACGGTGTCCCCCTTGAAGTACTCCAGAAGGTAGTCCACACGTGGTTGGCGGAGTACTGACTTCAGGGCTATACCATACCACTTCAGGTTCACAGGTCTGTCTGTGAATTCTGCGGAATCTGCAACACTTTCCTCTGGAATAGGCGAGGCTCTTGCCATTTCAATCCGCTTTTCTATCTGCTTCGGTGCCCGCTTTTCTGATCTGATGGGTGCTGCCGGTGGGGAAGTCACATGGAAATGTGCAACAGTTTCAGCGTTTGATTCCTTCACTTCTAGATTTAATTTAAAAGGAGTCATTTCAGTATTAGTATCGCAAGATAATGCAACTGGCAGATGCAAAACTGTCCCTATTTTGAGATGGCTTTGTCTCACTTCTTTTAGTTTGTCCTCAGGTTTGATTTTAAACACGGAGTCTGTTAGGCTAATTGCGACTTGCAGGTCGTTCAGTTTGTCTGGTGAAAACCCATGTTTTCCCCAAAGTTGCAGCACAAGTGGGGGCAAGTTTTTGTTTCCTCTGCAGATAACAGAACACGGAAGCTTCGGTGGAACATCCTCATGTCCACAGACCACAATTACAGCTTTAAATGACGGATGGATGTACCGGGGACCATAGACTGCTACTGTGATTTGGCGGTCAAGGTAATCCCACACTGATGTTGCAGGGGACTGTATTGCAGAGGCCTCCGCGACTGCAATCACATAAAAGTGTGTCTTCAGGTCCTGCAGCTTCATCTGCATCATGTTCTTGTAAATGTAACAGTCGTTCACTTTAATATAAGGCCCCTCTCTTTTGTTTGACACTAGGCCAACCATAGTTGTCATCACCTGACTTAATGGATCATTCTTCACCTCTCCAGACAGTTTAATATCCAGAGAGATCCTCTCCTTTGTGTTGATGTTGCTAAGGACCACTTCAAGAAGTGGACTCATGGTAGTCACATAGTTGTTATTGAGTCCAGGAGGAGGGTCTAGCATTGCTTTTAGTGTTACTTCCTGGACTTCTCCAGGAGGAACATGGCCCTCTGGGACATGGATGCTGATTTCTGAGTCTGGTAACTGTACAGCTCCCCCGGTGTGGTCTATCTTGCAGATAACCTGAAAGTTAGTGGCCTGGGTCTGAGCCCAACCCGGACTTTGGCTCATCAGATTTAAGTCCAAGCAGGAGCGGGTAAGCTGCCTGTGACTCAGCCATGCCATCTTGTAGGCCTCTCTGTCATTCTTTAGCCACTCAAAATCTGGGTTCAACACTGGGCCAGGCATTTGGAAGCTGCTTTCTCGTTTTGGCACTTTTCGCTCCAGATCACCCAGGATGTCTGAAGCACTTCTCCATCTCCCAGATCTGTTGCTGACATCTTTTTTTTTTGACAAAAAGTTCCCCACGTTCCCTTCATCGGAGGATGTGCTGATGTTATCATCGTATGTGCTGATGTTGTCTGTGTCCAAATCTTTTTCACTGTCTTGTTTCACATTTGATGTGTTGGAAATGTGTTTGTCTGTGCTGCTGTGTATGATGTCATCCAAGAAAGGATTTGATGCGGACAGTTTGTTCCAAAAGGGATTCCTTGACTGAGATGAAAGTCCAACTTCTGGCTGTAAAAGTGACCAATCGGAGTTCTGTGAAGCTTGTGTCACACGTCCACCTGGGAAAATATTAGTTTTCGTTTAGGACGCTTATGAAGAATATCAACAGGTTCTCATATCTAGGATACAGGGTGCTTCAAAATGAGAATTTACCACTCAGGTTGTCACTGACTGAAACACTGTCATCCAGATCGATCAGCGTCCCCTCAGATTTACTCCGCATGAGACTCCCAACACGACGGAAGGAGTGTGCTCTTCCAGCTGCCATAATTTCATTTCTAAACAAAAATACAATATTGTTTTAATTTTACCTTTCAACCATACTGTTTGTCTAAATTTGATAGACATTTAAAAAATTATATTATTTGGAAAAAAAATTGCGAAATTTAATAATAAACTAATTGTTAATTGCAGCCCTAAACTTCTCAACAAATATTTTTGAATGCTTAAAAGGCACCTGACAACAACCAATACGAACACAGCAGAAGACCTTGATGAGAGCATAGTTATTGTTTTGCCTCAACACTGTTTCACTGAACACAGTTTGCCCCAGGCTTTCTCCGCAGGGCTTCTCACTGTGACATTAACTGTTTCAAAGCATGGAATAATGCCTGAGCTCTTCGGCCTGTCACTTGGTTGACTAAAAAGTACACTACCTATTCATGACTAGTCACAGTGAGTCAGTCATTAATAATGTGGTTTCTTACACCAGACACCAGTGCACAAAAACAGGTTGGTCTTGTCAAGCCTATGATGATGACACAGAAGACGGTGCTCTCAGCGCCACTTTGCTATAATCACAGTGCACTGACAGTGGAAATCGCCAAACCTGGTGATATGCTGCTCTGCAATAACGCACTGTGGGCCTAGTGGGATTCATGTTAACTTTTGTTCAGTTTACTTTTTCGTTTGGAAATATTCTAAAAACAAATCTTACAATACATTACCGATTAAGAGCTGCGACAGCCCACACTTGTAAGCGTCTACTCTGGACAGGTGTGTTTGTATAGCCTACTCTGTAGTTACAAATTAATAAAGCAGATCCTACAATTTCGTGTTTGAAAATACCTCAAGGAAAGTCATTAACTACAAAGAAAACAACGTTTGAGCTCACCGTAATCATGAGGTGGTTGTAGATTTTCGCTTCAGTGCGGCAGAAAAAGAGGCCAATCCACTATCGTTGCCACTTCTTTTTCCAGGGCGGATCTGCGGCGTCCGCCTCCTCACTCACGTTACAGACCTGCGCTCCTGTTTGCTCTCATGCACAAAGCATTTTGGGATTGGAAGTTTTAGAACAACTCGGCGATCCTCGGCGGAGGAGTGGCCTCTCGCGGGCCGTAACTACAACACCCACCATGCTCCTCTCCTACGCTTACGCGTGAGAATTTTAACAGCACCTGAAACCGAGCGAGGCAGTTTCGACAGGAGTATGACTGAGTGTAGAGATAAGCATGCTCTGACACGGACTGGAGCAGGTTACTTATTGGACAAAGAAAACATACAACAAAGCAAGGTCGATCCTCCCAGTTAGTATTAAGCCTAAAGCTGAATTATTGAATAGGCCTTTATTTATGTACACAGGTTCACACATATTGACAACAAAGGTGTTAATAAATATGTTTGTTGTTTATTTCTTCTTCTTGATACTTATTTGAGTGACGGAGATTGTTTGGTTTTTGTAGATTTTACTCTTTGTCATTGTCACTGCCTTTCCAATTGACTGTAGATAAAGGCCAAGCTGAACTGAGAGGCAAATCTCACACAACAGAACTTAATCTCATCAAGGAGACAAGTCAAGTGTTATCTTGCTGACCGGGTAACACACATTTATTAAGTGATGAAGGCCTGAATGGCTCACAAATTGAGATTGTTACATCACATCGTAATATAACAGGAATCCACCATATCAATTGTATGTAGGGCTCAACTCTCAAGTGTAACAGCTGCATGCCAAAGTGTACACACTTTAAATAGCCTTTTTGGAGAAGCTAACTGTTTGTATTGTTGCCTTTTGCCTTTTTCTTCAATATCCAAAGTTGAACTGTTGCATTGTTTGGATGCTGGCCCTGGCATCCAAAGGCAGTTAGCTCTCTAGGAATGCAACTAAGCACTCATGAGTAGATTAGGAATTTCTCATGTAGCAAATATGGTCAGTGGCTGCAGCAGCCTGGACTTTAGAATGACTTATTAACATACAAGTAGTACAAAAGTGAAAATATTTAGTAAAATATGTGAAATACTGACCATAATACCAATATTGGATATTGACTTGTGAGCATTTTTCTTTTTCATTTAAATGTCCCGCTGTTAAACATCATTCATTATGACCCTTGTATATAAAACAAAACAGAAAAAAATCTGCACGTTTGTCTCCTACATTCCAACAGGACACAGTTGCAACAGTTTCTTTGTCAGCACTTGGTCCAACTGTCTGGAACAGAAACTGCTCCCTTGTGGCTGTTTTGAGAACATTGACTGCGTAAGGCTTGTCACAGCCCTTTTTTCTTTTTTCAAGAAACCCCATGAGATGCTTAAACTAACAACCAATTGATCATATAAAGCCTATAGCGTATTCCTCTTTTCCATAGACTTACATTGTTCCCACAAAAATACTTAAAACATGTTGATAAATACTTAACAGGAAATGACTGAGCCTTTTCAAAAACAGAGTGCAGGAGATGCCAGAAAGCATCAAAAGACAGAATAACAGTTTTGTAAATACCGGGTATTATTCATGCTGGCTCACTGTCACACTGTCATGGCTTTCCACCATCATTTACTATTGCTATTGCTAATGTTATTAGTAACATCTGTGCTTTTCCTGTGACAAGGTCACACTGACTGCTATCGCTAGTAGTGAGAATTAGGTTAACTTATCAGTAAAACTGTAAATTGGCAGTCCATTTCCTGATCAAGTGTAAGGTTATGCTTGGAGGTAGGATTATCTTTGGAACTTGCATTGTGTAGCTATACTACTATGTGTGTTGCCTCTAATTATAGAATATCTTCATTTAAACTCAGATTTTGTGTAGCTACACCAATAGACTAATTGTAATAGGTGCAGTTTAAAAACAGTATATAACTCTTTAACCTCATTGCCCTCTATGTTTTAGTTGAAGAGGACTCTTCATCTTAAATTCAGGAGCACATTTTTCAACAAAGCCTGATAATCTGTTTTTTTCTGCAGAGAAAGAGATGTATAGATCTGATGTACAAATAGGTCATTTTTGAAGGTTAACATGAGCTGTGAAAACCCACCTTAGCCTCTGGATGATGAGTGGCACTACCACATACTTGAGGATTCAATACAATGGAATTTAAGGCTCAACATTTAAGAAATGTTGTTTAAAACATATACCTTTTTTCCACTTGGTGGAGCCATTTCTCTACCTTTCATTTGGTCATCTCCAGTGCTTTTTATTCTAAAACCACAGCCTGGATATTGCAACTGTTTGTCTTTATATTTTCACCAATCCACCAAGTATAGAATTGTCAGCTTTCACCAAAGCAGTTTTTTTACACTTTTTCATACACTTTAACTATGAGCTGATCAAACACCATGAACAGGTATAAAAAAGTACACAGGTCTGCATTTAGCAGCCGTGAAGCTTTCTGATGAAACAAAAGGCAACTAAAGATTATTTAAAAAAACAATATCGTTATTGATTCATCTGCTCATCATTTTCACAATCAGTCTTTAGGTCTGTAAAACCCTAGAACACAGTATAAATGTCCCTCAGTTTTATTTATTTTCTTCCGACCAACAGTCCAAAACCCACAGATATATCAATGAATTGAAATCAAAGACAAGAAACACCAGACCATCCTCACATTTGTTTAACCTTTTAGAAATGCAGTTACATGACACTTTTTTAACATTTGTCTTTGGTGAAGCAATCTGTCACGTTATTCCATCATCTCTGTTCAGCTGTATTCAACGCAGAGTGTCTTTTAATCTTCAGTCCTGCTTGTTGTGGTTTATTTGAGTTTCAGGAGCTTGTATGTTTGTTGGGGGGTTTCTCTCTGACATTAAATGCGAGCATACATTGTTTCATGTGAAGTGAAAGTGTTACCGCAGTAGTGTTTTGGAGACAAAAAATGTGTTGACTTTGATCCCTACACTTTTTTTAATTTACAGACAATAATGTGGCAAAGCAGAGTCTAAACAAACAAACAAATAAAAAAAACAAAAACATAAATGAAAACCTCTCACAATGAGGTTTCAGTCAGTCTGTATTCCATTCAGTGAGTTCAGTGATTCAGGGTGAAACTAAACATTCATGTGACATAAATTAATCTAAATAGCTGAAAGCATTATAAGGGCACCCCTGTCACTGTTGCAGCAGTTACCGTTAATTATTTTGACTAACCTGTAACCACGTGAAATGCCTTTTCCCAGGAGATCGGTTGATTTGATGACAATGGCAGTGTGGTCGGTAGGTTTTGACCACAAAATTGTCCCCGTATGCATCATGGGTGAGAGCTGTTACCACAACGCTATGATTTCCTGCATGGTGCAGTTAGAAACCACAATATATTTCATTGTATATCAATAGCAGCTGGCATTTAATGAAGAATCAGTCAAGGCTTCATTTTCAGCTTGTATTTTATTTAGCGGAATACGACGTCATACACATTCAAAGTTCCTGTCATTTAGTGCAAGATAATATTTCTCTTTTCATGTTTATGAGGTGACCGGACCAATACAGGGATTTTGCGGCCAACACACAATGAGCTCTGACCATAGCTGTTATGGTGGCCTTCATCCACAGTTGGCAGCCCTCCATTCCCATCCTGGCACGTTCTCTGAGGCCAGCTTTATTCAAAATGAGGGAAGCGGCACGACAGTCCGTTGAGGTCCAAGTGATGCTGCGACAGTCTGGGAAGGTGTTAATAACATGATAACAGAGCCCTGCACTCGTTCACATTACAGGCCAAAAGGACTAAGTTCATGTTTAACGATTACTGTATGATGGTTCTTATCTTAGTCACCTTTTTTTTAGTTGAGGCAGCTAGAAAACTTCCAAGGCTGTTGTTTTTGACTGGAAATATGTCTATCAGTTGCACAAGGCCGGTCAAAGAATCCACTATTTGGGTTACAAAAATACTAAATAAAGCTTGCAAGTTAACATGGGCACTTAACAACTATCCACCAATGAGCTTAATGTGTAGTTAGAATTACTTATTATTATGAATATTTTTAAAACATTTAATTCAAGCTGGTTTTAGTTGAGCTCTAAAAGCCTTCGAAGTGCAACTGAGCTGCAGGCCTTAACTGTCATTATAACCCAATTGCAAATACCAGTGACCCAGCAAAGGAGAGAACTTCTTCCCTCAAAGCCCATCTACTCCTCCTTTTGAACTTTTTTTGAGTTGCCCCTGAACTCAGCCCGGTTTCACTTTTTAACTTTGGCTGTTCTCCCTGCGGCACTCTTGCGGCAAGGTGGAAGTAGTGCAGTGGTTCTCAATTATTTTCTGTCATGCCCCCCCTAGGGAACAGATATTGTTCCCCCCCCCCCCTATATTGAAATACTGTTGAGAACCTGCTAATATTTATTTATTTATCTGTACAAAACCACTGTATGAGTTTCTGGCATGAGCATTCTGCATACAATCACCTTATTATCAAATTAGATGTTAGATTATAAAATTAGCTGAGATAACTTCTGCAGCAACTTTAAAAAAAATCGAAGTTCAGTTTATTAGCTCAATTTGTAACATTTAAACAAGACTGCTCAGTCTGTGTGAATATCAGGACAGAGAAACAAGAGCAAATGATTCACTGAGGTTTGCATTTCATTCAAAACATTTTTAAACTGTAAACATAGTTAAGGTGGTGTTTTTTATTATTATAGGCCAATATGCCTTCTGTGATGGATAACCTATAATTCATTAATGTTATTATTAGTCTACTTGCTTGATTTATTTTTAAATAGCCTACAGAGACACTTGGAGACACATGTGGATGTTTATTTACTGCAAATCGTGGCCTTTCGTGCGGTTATGACCATACACAAGCACACATCGCCTTCGCCAGCCAAAAAAATAAATTATGTTTTTTTTGGTCAGTTGAAAATCAAGGCCACCCATGCCCTGACAACTCACGGCGCCCCACCATTTGAGAAGCGCTGAGTAGTGTGTGTGCTTGTGTCTTTACTTGTACATACTAATGAGTGTAAGAGGATGTCATGTTAGAAAGGTAAAGAGAAGGGTGAGAGGGTGAAAACAGTCACCTGCTGGAAATAACCCATAATTTCTAATTGGCTAATTGTTTGAAACCTTGTGAAAGCAGGATCAGTGAGTATACATTTAGTAATGAGCTTTTATATGGTTTAACATAGTTTAAGTCAGACCTGCAGTGCATGTGATTCAGCTGGATGAAAAAGGTTTTGTGATCACCTTATAGGCCTATACTCCGTATCAATGCACAGGTGTCACAATGTGGAAACAGACAAAGTGGATGGTCCCATGTGGAATTTGTTAAAATCAATTTGTTGAGTATCACACAAACAAAAGTGTAAGAATGTGTTGAGGCATCAAGACCTGCAGATATCTTTGAAAAACCTTTTTCTCAGCTACCCCCTTTCCCTGTCAGGAGTAGTGGAGCAAGGTTGAACTCTGAATTGTTGTTGGTTGAATAGCGCTAGATGGCGCTACAATGCAGTGTTATAGAAGTTTGAGTGATACTGGATTTAGTTCACCCTTCACGGCAAGCCCAAGAAACGGAGAACAGCTGTGGGCTACTTATAAATGCGAGGCCTAATAATGATTATAATTAAGAGTTGTTATTTTTCTATGCTTATCGGTTTTGTAGGCATAGTTTAGAGGATGGTGAGCGTTAGTGGGCGCAGCATCATGTAATTTTAGTTGCGTAAATTCGACGCATTAAATCCGCAAAAATAAATCAAATATGGTGATTGGTTATGGAAAACTAGGATTTCTGTTATTAATTTTACCGAGCAAAAAACTACCCAAAAAGGTTGCATAACTTGGTAGAAAAAATGTGTCATAATTGTGTATCCTCAAACAAATATGTCCAAATATAGATTACATTATTGCAAAATAGCAAATTAATGTGAAAGCAGGTTTAAGAATTGGATGCTATTGCAGTTTCTGAACATTTGTACTGATCTGATTTTCAGTTAAAAGGCAAATGATTTAGTCAAACTTGAGATCAAATCAAATTTAGCCCAACCTGAACGAGAAAAAGACTCATCGTCACAGACATATCTTCTTTTAAATTGCATTACAATGTTTAAATATGTACAGCTGCCAGTAATGAAAGTGTTTAGCTTTTAACAACAAACTTTCTGCACATTTATTTAAACCACAATTTGGAGTCAACAAATGGTGTGCGTGTTTTGGGAGAAAGTCCGCTCACCTAAAAGTTTCTCCTTTCTAAAGACAGAAAAAGAGGAATTTTACCAACAAATATAAATAAAACCAAAATAGAAAAAAAAAATGTGTTTATATGTTTAGTACGTGATACCTATCAATAGTTATTAAATACTAATAAAGTGTTGGGTAACACAATTAGTCGAGTTCGACCTGTGTTGACCAGAGGCGTCACAAGTTTAAATTTGAGTCTTCACGCTCAACTGAAAAACTGACCAATTGTAGGCCTACTATATTTTGATTCGTGCAACACAGACTTTATTTTATTTTATTTATTTATCTTCAAGCAAAGTCTCTATTTAATAGTTGATTTTTTTTCTTTCTTGAAATCTTAATATAGCCTATTTCAGGGCGAGGCCTTCGTTTGGCTCAAGGCCCCTTTCCCACACTGGCCTGAAAAACTTGTTAGCACTATGGTTAGCACCGATTGTACAAGGAGAGCATGCAACGGAGCACCACTCTACTTATATTTAACATGAATGACTACAATCCAGTCATATGTTCTAATCTATAATAAAAGAACACTAATTATATGCAATGTAATAATTTCAGACGTTCTGGTTTTGTCGTTCAAAATGATAGCTTTTATCGACTCCACAATCAAACAAACTGAGTCGATCAACTGCTTCTGAATCCATACTGACTTTATTGAGTGGCTCACATAAAAAGCCATTCTAGGATGGGGGAAAAATATCATTGTAAAATTAGAATCACCTTACAACATGCTTACTTAAATTAAACGAGTGGGTAAACAGTAAATGATTTCCAAACCTTAATAAATTCAAAGTGCGCCTAATGATAAACCCCTAAATACAAGAAAATTGGTGGTTAAATAGAACTCCCCACATTACATTTCATATTATGTCAATGAAAAATCCAAGTACATTTCCGTATATTTTCAAATATTTACTAGAGTCCATATACAACTAGAAATAACTATACAAAATCGTCTCCTGGACAAATACATACTCACCTTTACAATGGGCTGTTATTGTTCTAACCTACATTTCTCATTATATACAACACATGTTTGCAGCGAAGTTAAGAGTAAGTTACCTCAACTGGCCTACTTACAAAGTTATTGGCGCACATACTGTAGGCTGTGGAGTGAGTAGAAATATGTGATATTAACCTACTGCTCCTCCATTATCAAACGGTTGATGGGATCGGACGGATATAACGAAACTACACTCCTTCCCATATCTTACCATACTCTACAGGTATTTGTTCCCGAGCAGCCCATCCAAGGGGACAAACATGAACAATAATTCCTGCTCGATAATAAAGTGCCACAGTTTGGTTTTGAACAATATGTGTGACAGTAGTAGCACAACGTTTCAGGCCTGCCTTTTTCACAGCAGTGTTTTCAATATTTTGCTTCTCAGACCCTTGGAACTAAATCATTTAAAAAAAAGACCCAGTTGTGCCCTGTCCCAGTGTGCCCACAGTAACTTGATTACACGTTCACATCGCAGATGTATTAATGAGAAGTGTCTGATGGCACAGCTATGGAATTATGCAATTAGTAGATTTAAACACTTGGGGAAAAAAAGTCAAAGAAACGCACATAGGCCTATTTTCTCATTAGCCTTGAAATGACAACACTCATGGTGAAGCATTCCGCATACACTAAAGTATGTCCATTTCCAGGTCCTCTCGGACATCTCGACACTGTTGTGTTACAGTTCTTACTACACTGCGTGGAGTTTTAGAGGCCGTTCATGCCTACTCCTTGGGTTGACTCAGGTGGGTGCAACAGGTCGGGGGAATGGCACGGAGGGCTCCCCGGCGCGCTGTGCTCGCTGTCGGTATCACTCCCCCTCTTCCCTCCGCTGCCCCCGGAGCCAGAGCCGGCGGATCCTCCCGCGCTGTGAGTTTTTACATGTTTACTCAGGTGATCGCTGCGCATAAATCTCTTGTTGCACACCGGACAGGCGAACCTTTTCTCCCCGGTGTGTGTGCGTAAATGTCGCTGGAGCTCGTCGGAGCGCGTGAACCTTTTCCCGCAAAAGAGCCAGTTGCACACAAACGGCCTCTCGCCGGTGTGCCACCTCAAGTGCGCCTTTAGATGTGACGTTTTCCCGTAAACCTTCCCACAGCCGGGAATGTGACAGCTGTGGAGACCTTTCCTCCGGAGGCTTGCCCCCGCCGGTCCCAGTCTCTCCGCCTCCTGGCAGTTTGGACAGTCGCAGGTTGCTCTGCCCGAGTATCGACGGGCAGATGACCTGGGAGACCCCGCTAAAGACGCAGGTGGACCCCCGGAGAGCATAGTGCCCCCTGCCCCGGCTAATGGAGAGGGGCTTGTGTCCGGATAAGAGGATAACACCGGCTTGTAACCGTCCATCAGGTGCTGGCCGCTTGTCAACAGGTGTGGAGAAGGATTTGAACTGAAAGCAGAGTGACTTAAAGTCGAGTAGTCAGAATTGTATCCGCCAAGAGGAGAGTGCAAGGAGGTTTGGAGTCCACCGGAATGTAAGGACGTCTGTAGTGCTGCTCCGTTAGGGTTCTGAACATCAATCCAGCCCGCTCCCACATCCCACCACGCGGGCGCTCCGGTGGTTCCGACCTCTCCTGTGGGGATGCCGGGATGAGACGATTTGAACCAGGACTCGTAGGGATGCGCAACGCTCATCCTCGGATAGATGCCCTGCAAACTGTCCACTGAAGTGTGCACCTTCGAGATGAAAACCGGCTGGTGGCTGGACTCTTGAGAGCCGCTCGAAACCGAGGCTTGGAAAACAGAATAGTCGTTTCCAAAGTGTGAACTCGTTGAGGTACCAGACGTGAGGGAAAACGCACTGGAACCGCTGGGGCTGCCGGTGCCGTAAGAGTCCGAAATGCCGGATCCATTGCGGGACACCCCGTAGCCGGACAGGCCGGAACCGAGGCTGCAGCTGCTCGCGGTGGCTCTTTTCCAAGGGTGGAAGCCTTTTCCATAGGGCGAGGAATTATCCGAAATTGCCGACGGTGAAGGGCTCGGACTCCCTATTTTGTTGCATGTTGCAGCTAACATGGCTAAAGGAGTCGATCCTAACCTCGGCTCCTCCTGAAAGCACAAGAAAAGCTGTTAAGTGACAGGTCAGTCCAACAAGTTAAACAGGTTCACTGCATTTAAAAAAAAAATATGAATTTCAGCTCGAAAGAGAGAGGGAAAGGGCAGTGACTTTGTTTTAACCACTTTGAGTAGATGTCTATTATGTTTTTAAAAGTTTGGAAATCATTACAGTAGATTATCATCGCCTCCTACCTGGACAGACAGAAAGTAGACAACTGTAATTTGACGCACGGCGCCTAGAAATGCATGCCAAACGGGACACCAAGGAAAACGTGCGTGTTTTAAGCACCGGGGCAATAACTCCTATCCCGTCGACAGACAGAGCCTCGGGTTTTTTCTTTCCTCACACGAACCGCTTGCTGAAAATGTAAGCGACGCACTGCCTTCGCCTCTACTTTGCCACTGCTGTGAGTTTAATCCCCCCTTTCCGCCGGACAATGAGAAGAACTAATTAAACCAGTAAGAACGTCCTTTAGACTCACCCCCAGAAGTGAAGTTGCCATCACACAAAAACACTGCCCTCCTCAGAGGATCTTTTTATATTTATGAATCACAGCACTGTTTTTTTAGAGGTGTGCAATACAATGATGTGTTCCGCCCATTCCTCCACAATTGTAGGCTCCTCTCCGTCTTTGAAGTGCCGCTGTGACACGGGCGACCAATCAGCGGCTCCGTCCCGCCGCACTGCCACATACTACCGTGAGGTCATCAATAGAGCGCCTCAGACAGCTCTCCACCCTCCTCCACCTCCCCACCGCCCCCTCCATAATAAAAGACAGCGGAAGGAAGGTAAAGTTAAATGAGAGTGAATTAGGAAGGAGGAATTAGGGGGCCACTTATTGAGATTTTTTTCTTCTTCTTTTTACAGCACATCACGTTCCATACATTTGGAGACGATAACCTATGCTTGGAGGTGTATCTATCGGGTTGTAAATAATAATAATAATAATAATAATAATAATAATAATAATAATAATAATAATAATAATAGGCTAATAATAAAAAGGTTGGTAAACTATCATGCACTCATAAAGCAAAAAAGAGGCCACCAGAAAACTGTAAAATACTAGGTAAACTACTTCAGGTTTCATCTCCATGAATGAGATGAGATCTCCGTGCTCCTTACTGTATAGGCTAGCTACTTTAAGGACATACGCTTGAAAAGTTTGATTGTAGGCTAACTCTTTCTCCCTCTAAATGTAGGCTATGAACGTAAGTAAAAGTGTATGTGGGTCAGCTCCACTCCATCCAGCGCATACATGATTATTTATTATTTGGATGTTATTTTTTTAAGCTGCTATGGTGTTTTATTTTTGTAAAGCTTCCCAATTTCTTTCTATTTTCTTTGTCATATTTTATAGGCCTACTCATTCTGGCCCCGTGGCATACATATTTGTTGTTGCATGTTTTAACTTTTAAAGAGTTAATATACACAAACTATTACAGGAAACACAGAGGCTGCATTGTCCTGGTCTTGGACAGATATTACACCGTCTCAAACGTTCACATCACTGTAATTGTGTAATTGTGTTCAATTATCTCAACAGTTTTGATTAAAACGGGTAGACCGTTGCATTCCGGTGGAGGATTATTCACCTTGTGATGCTCTTAAAATAACAGATGATGATGATGATGATGATGATGATGATGATGATGACGACGAAGAAGATGATGACGATAAGGGGCCAAAGTATTTGACTTGAAAACATTTTCATTCTCAAAAATAATTTAGACATCTCAAGAGGGGTTATTGGCAATATAGAGAACGTCTGTGCCGCAGGGTGAAGTGAAATAATTTATAATCCTAAAGTAGCCTATACTGCACTCTGTGTCAGAGTGGGTAAAAAAAGAAATAAGCTGGTTAAATTGAATGGGTTCATCGCTTTGCCCGCTGGCATTTTATTGAATCTATATAGAGGAAGCTCCTGTTACGTAATAGGAACTTGTAGGTACAACGTGCGTTGAACCCTGCGACTCTCCGTGGGCGCTATTAGCATGCAGTGTGCACTGGGAACATAAATTTCATTTGAATTTCAAATTTAATATCGCAGGAGGTTTTTAATCATCCGCAGTTTTATTTGTTTGATATTAACATGCTTATTGACCGGGTCTGTTGACCAGCTTGGTCATTACAGGACAGGGAAAAGTTAATTAAAACGACCAGGGATTATTCATCACATCATCTGCCTAACCCATGTCGCTTCCTTTATTACACAGCGTGATAGATGGACCGTCTGATTAATTCTTGTGTTTCTAGGATTGGACAACAGCATTTTGGATTAATTTACACTGCTTTACCTTCAAGCGTAAATATATATATATATAAAAAAATAAATAAATTGAAGGAGCGAAAAAACTAAAGCAGCCCAAATTATTCATAATGATGCGCTTAAAAAAAGCCTCCGCTGATAAAGAAACATTGCGCGTGCACTTATCTTAATTATTATTCTTACAGCACATATGTTATTTAGTTGCCATTTTTTTAAAGATGTGAATCTTAGAAATGTTATGTAATATGTTAAATGAGTAAAAATATATTTATTGCAATGTGTATATCCTACGCATGTTCTCGGATTGAATTATTTTAAGTGAACATGACACACACACACGCGCGCGCACACACACACACACACACACACACACACACACACACATTCACTCGTCTTTCGACGCTGGAGATAAGACAGCAACTTCGGCAATCGATCTGTTTTCTGCTCGTTCATTCTTTTATTTCCGTCAAACATAACCAATTCACAACGACAGTCGACAGAAAAACAAAACCTAGCGTAACCTGTGGATATTATGTAGCCTAACGCCCGGCAAGTAAAATTTGGCAATGTAATGAGGAGAGTAAAACCTACATACCGTGCTTCTCCGCTCCGCAGTGCATTGATTGACCCTCGACGTTTGCTCTCAGCAGAGTAAAACACAACATCTCCTTCTGCCGGTGTGACTGTGCAGCATGCAGGATAAATATTACACTGGCAATTCAATTAGGAATAACTTGGAAAGCGATTTCCTCTACAAGTGCCCTAAAATCCTACAATGTGCATAAAGAGACACATATTATTTGTACATGGCATTGAGGTTTTTAGCACAAAAACAATTCAACAAGTGTGGTTTGAATTGGTTTTCCCTTTTTTACTTCTACCTCCTAGAGGGTATGTCCGTTAATAGCATTGTGCGCAATAGGGATTTTACGCATTTGGAGGGCGAGGTATGGACTAGAGCTACAGGGGACATGTTGGCCTCTGGTGACAAATTACCAAGTGATCATACCACTGACTGATGTTAAGAGGTCAGTGTGATAACTGCTCGACAGGAAACGTATCGCTGCCGAGATTTTAATCCATGTGCAATTTAAGATCTGATTGTCCTAATTTATTCCTGGCGCACTACTATCCAAAAATAATATATATATATATTTATTTATTTATTTATATATATATATTTTTTCTGTTGCCTGTTGCGTTCACAATCTACAGGGTCGGTTCTAGTTCACATGGTGTGCACAGGTTGTTGTGAACGCAGGCTGTAACTGTAAGCCGCGTTGAACAGATGTCCCCATTGAAGGCTTTCTTCTTCTCCCACACCCATGGGCTATATTACCATCATGAAATCAAACTCAAAACCTGTCCCTTTCGCCACCATAATGACCGAGTTATTCTGGGCCGCTGAGCACGAACAAAGTGTGTTCAATATTGCGTGCTCCAGAATCACCCCGCTTAGAGAACCGGGAGAAAGGAGTCAAGGCACAGATGCAGAAATACACTTTAATGTAGGTTTGTGAAGCAACACGATATAATCGGAAGGCCTTCCTATTTAAGAATTTGTATTCTACAAAAAACGAAGGTAATCACTTGTCACGTCCACCAATTAGAAGACCACTGTTGCACAGGGTGCATACAGTCATTACAAAACATTCTAAAATATTTTTAAACTAGAATTATTTTGAGTACCTAATTAAAACCCTGGTATTAACTTAGAAAAAAAACAGATGATCCTTTAGTTAATTCAGTTCTTTTATTACATTTGAAGAGATGTCTGGCCAGATACATAGATGGTACATTTCTTATTGCATCCAAAATATTGTAACATACACTGTGTGTGCATTAAAGTAGGCAGAGCAGTGAGTGAGAGAGCAGGGTCTGGTGGTTGTTGTTTTCTCTGTTCACCAGGAGGTTGGAAAGAGCAGATGTCCGTCTGCACTGTGAGCTGCCAAGTGGGTCCGGAGTGGGGCAGCCACAGACACAAGGGCCCAAATGGTGTGACAAAAGATGTGCAGGAAGCCCCTCTCCGCCTGGGTGAGCCACAGAGAGGGTCTCTCCCTCTCTGCCAGCCTGCAGGGACGCTCACAACACCAGCCAGAGTGGTGGCAGCAGAGCCATGTGTGTGTTAGCGGCCGGGTATGCTACACCAACACACTCATATTCACACAAACATAAATACACATGCAATATGCAGGAATGTGCAAATACAGGCCAATCCCATCCTCGACTGCCATCAGTGAACACCCACACCTGCACGTTGCACCAAGCCTGAAACATACACACATTAATGCTTTTTTCTAAAACACACAGGTAGCCAGTCAGCTATTTTCAGGGTCACTTTTATATCATAAGAGGTGCTGACAATGAAGCAAAATGTGCTGGCATGAATACTAACGATGTAAATATAGCAGGGTAAACAGTAAACACACATGAACAACCATATGGATAAATGAATCAATCCATTTATATAGTATTCCATCTCATTTGGAGTCGGTGTGCCATTTCTCTCTGGCCCCGCAAGGTCATGCAAAGTGGGCGATGAGGCCCTGAAAGTGTTCCAAGCACAGGTGTGCACCATGGCCTGTACTGAAGGGGTGCACTGAACCATAAACAATGATATAAATGTCTGGCAAATAAAATGGCTAGTTAACAATCTTTTGACTGCTCTAACCTCTGAGCTTTTGTCGGGTATCGATCAGCCAGCTGTTCCTGGCTTTGTCTGGCAGGACGGGAGCCTCGGGTTCCTCCTGGGATGAATGGAGAGAGCCGCCAAAAGAACTCTCTCTTCTGCTTTTCAAGTTGTATCTGTCGGGGAGCAAGAAAAGCAAAACAAGAAGCTTTTCATCTGCCCCCCTAGCACAGCATTTACACATTTATGACATTCACATAAAATCAAATCATGGAATGAGCTTCTCGGGCTCTTCAGCCTGTTTTAAAGCTTTGATTTAAAGTTGCGTTTTATATTTAACAACCCACGGCACTGGCTTCTTTGTTCACAGTTGCCATGTTGGTTGGTTTGCATGGAAACCATGTAAATGGTCATTTGGATTGGCATAATTTGTCTCCTTATATTAAGATAATTGTATGTTAAATAACAGACATCCTCAGAATTGCAGTATGTGTCGTGTGATGGGTTTCGTCACACAAATATGTCAAGACGGGGTGCTAATGATCCGTCCTTGAACCTGTCAGTCAAAGCACGGCGGAAGTTTGCAGCATTGACTTTAACTGTCCAGGACGTTGCCACAATGTATGTGGATAGTAAGCTCTCATCTCACCCAAAGTAGTTCTCCTTATGAAAAATAAAATTGGTTGAATAATAATAATAATAATAATAATAATAATAATAATAAAAATGTAGGCATTTGTTGGTTGTGCATCGTGATGATCTGTATTTCCCAGGCCACTTGGTTTGCCGTGGCTCAAATGATGGATCGCACCGTTTCCAACACAAGTCTTGTTTATGATCAACAGAGATAATAGTGCATTTTGCAGCCATTTGGCTCGACTGCTACATCTGTGGGCGATGAGGTCTTCTTATTGACTTTCGCCAAGCCTAACATTGCACTTTGTCAGTGTGAGCGGCAGTCTAAGAGACAGGCGGGCGAGGCAGTCATACAAAGTGAAGTACTTAGGATTAGCCCTGGCTCTTCAAGTTTCAGTAATTATCCTCCTGGAGGCATTCTTGCTGTGTTGGATAATAATGGAAGTCCGGGTCTATACGCCTGTCACCTCTCAAGTGTGGGTGGAGGGAGCCAACGTGAAGAGGTGGCAGGACAAGAGAAATGTTTGTTTTTCTGTTATGTCATCGGAGGAGCCCAACAGTATACGGCACATTTGCATTGTTTCCCTGAGCGGAAATGCCACTGCTTAATATGTGACACACACGACTAGGAATCTCTTGAGCTATGAATGTGATAATGAAACATGTTCTCCAGAGGTGATAATGTGTTCCGACATCCAGGGTAATTACCAAGTGTCAGGCATGTGTTTTTGATAAACAAATCTGTTAAAACTCACAGTTGCATTATTTGTTGAGAGTGATTGGCGTTGATTACATTGTCAAGCAGCACAAACAAGTGAATATCTTCTCCCTCCCTTCCCTCTCTTCTAAGTTATTCATACAGATAGATTTTTTTTGCCTTCCCACAATGCCAATGTGTTTCTACGGTTGATACATAACACTTTCCTCAATGTTTCATTCAAGTGCATGTTGGAATTATATAAAAAAGTCCTTTCTATCCAGCAGAGAAAACACATTGCTTTTAATTCAGAGTCAGTCCAATTTCCCAGAGGGGAGATTGTCGTCTTCCATTAACTTAGTTTATCATATAATAAAGAGGTTGCCTTGTCCTTCCCTACCCAGACAATTGGTTTTAATCAGCCAGCAGTTCTTTCACAGCTGATAATTTATGCTAAATTGACAAGGGTGGAGGATGTCACAGAAAATCATTATGACAGGCCTCAGGTCAGTGGCTGTCACCGTCTTGTTTTATCCTGTCCATTGTGCTCACGGACAACAACAAAATTCAGTGATGACAAGTAAAACCAGATATAGCTTTGGTGACAGCTTACCTCACACCTTCAAAATAGTTATTTAGAATATATGTTAATACCTTAATCATGTCTCAAGTTTTGGGGGCATTTTTAGTTGAGATTACGCAAGTATTGAGATTTTAAAGGATTCAACAACGAATTCACAGCCAGCACGGGACAACTGAGAAAGGGTATGGATACTATTTACAAAAGGTAATATCAGATATACCAAAAGAATCCACGTTATTATTCTGGAAAAAAAGTGAGTTGCTATAATTACAAATGAACATTCTGTGTCTGTGTAATCATCAGCAGATCATTCAGATGATCAAACAAGCAGAATCCAAAAGTCTCTGTTTTGTCTTCTTTATTTTTAAAGGGCGGTGTGTGCAAGTGTGAAAATACAAATTGTGATTTGAAGTAAAGGGAAGATGAAGAGGGGGGGGGGTTAGGGAGGAGGAGGGGGAGGGGGATGCAGGATGAGGACGAGGAGGAAGCTGGGGCCTATACTTCTCGCCTTGCAATTTAATCACTGTATACCCAGGAAAGTATTGACAGTTGTCCTGTGGAAGCTATTAAAGTTGCTGTCCAAGGTTAAATGAAATTGCAGTTTATCAAGGCAGCATTGAGAAAATAAGGGAATCTGTTCATGGCTGTTGATTAATGTGGAGCGTGATCAACACAAGGGGTTCATTAAGCTATACATCACCGGGGTAATTTAACATGTCATCGCGCCTGCTGTCGCTCCCCCTTCACACGTTTTTGTGCGTTGGGTATGTTCGGCGTATGTATGTGAAAGTGTTTGCGTGTTGTGTCTGACCTCGCGTTTTGAGTTGATTGTGCCTGCTAGCGTTTATTTTTGGCACTATCAAACTTCAGAATCGCTTGTGGTATCACAGTAACAACGCCTACAGCATATCCTTCAAGAGACTGGCATCAAATTAATAATTTAATGTTGCACGAACATAGCATGATATGCTTTCAATTCATGTCACGGCATTCAGTCAAGCATGAGCCTTTAGGAGGGGAACTCCTGCAGCATCTTGAACCGTTTCTTTAAAAAGAAATGTTGTGATTTTTAACTCCAATCTGACTTTAACAAGAGCGTCTTTGTTTACCCTCTCTTCAGTGTACTGTTCATCTCATCACACTCCTGCTTTGATCACTTGTGGTTGCACAGCAGCTGACGAGCATACTTAGAGGTATGCTAATCAGGCATGGGACCTGGAGCTGTGTTTTTTTTTTTTTTTTTTTGCCTGGTGGATTTGTTTACTGGTGGATAATTGATGGTGCTTGAGGGACAGGCGTGAGTTGGACATGAATCACAGGCGACAGGGCTCATGATAAGGAGCTGAAAGTCGGCTGTAATTAAGCCGGGCACTAGAGACCAATTGTTTGTAGAATGATTTGGTCGGGGCTAATTGACACTAATTGTTTAATCAGATTTTCTGTCCCTCCGTACTGCGAGCAAAGTGTGCTGCTCCACCAGCACCTAATCCAACAATGCAGTGAAAGCAGCCCACGCTCCTGATACAAGATCCTTTAAAGGAGGCTTTAGTGGGGATGGATGGAAAATCCAGACGTCTGTTTATGATGTCTTCTTGCAGAGTTATCATGTTTAGTCATGTGACTAGAAGAAGTGCTCATAATCATGACTTTGACACTAGTTTTGTGTGTGGTGTTTGACTCTCTAATGTATCATTCATCAACCTTCTTAAAAGGAACTTGACTTGTATGCATGGTTACGTCATTGCAATTAATGTTAACTATTTTAGTGAACGAGAAATGATTGACAGCTCTCTGAAAGGTTTCTGGTGTCGTCACCCAAAAGTATTTTTTGTTTACAGAGAAGTTGGACAGTAAGATATTGGTACACGTTTTACTCTGTGACAGCAGTGCTGCTGATGAGCGGCAGATTTATGAGATATGGTGAAGGCTCATGAATTAGCACAGTGCCACCATGTACCCCTCCCACGCTAGCAACAGGAGTCGTCCTGTTTAGCGTACGACTGCACAGCAGCTGGTTTCGCAGCGCGTCGCAGCACCGTCTGAATTACAATGCAGAACGTTGCACTGGGAGACCATTTTGGAAGAGTTGCAGATAATTGTTTTTTAATACCCATAATACTTAATGAGTTTGGGTCAGCATCGAAGCCACTAAATAAGAATCTATGGCTCGTTTACTCAAAACTGCTACAGGACAATGACTTACATTGGATCTTTTTTTGTAATCCCTGTATGTTTTCATTTACCAAGAAAAAATTTGGAACTGAACGTTTGTGTGTGTGTATGTGGGTACAAATTCCCCCTTAAAATCCAATTGTGCACTTGCTCTTTTTACTATATTTGCTGTGCCCCAAGTGTGGTTGATTTTATGTTAATATAATTAGGTGAAGTTGAGAGTAACACAAAATCCATGTTTTTATGTTTGCAAAGCTAATTTCATGCAGTTTCTTCCGTCCCACTTTTCAACCTATACTCGGCCCATATACAAGAAATAAACAGCGGTTTTGAATACATACACACACACACACACAATGGCAGAACATCTTGCATCAGTGTTTCATCGCCAACCCTTGGGGCAAAGACATATTATGATGAAGGCTGCGGTCCATGTGAAGAGCTGTTTTAGTAAGATTAAATGAAGAAACGGAGCAGATAATTAGAGACGAGTCCCTGATTAAATCCAGCGAGTCTGAGTAACGAGCTGCTGATGGGTGGAGCCGAACACATGAACATGAGATCTAACATCATTACATTTAACGGCAATTAAACCTGTAGCTTTTTTAATTAACACAAACTATGATGGGGAATTAATGGTTATTACTCGGGGGGCCAGCAGAGGGGAACATTGGATATTCCCTCACCTCATGTAAACTACACTAGGCAAGTGTAAAAAAGAGGAACCCACACAGTCCTGAGAGGCGAGTCATGACGCCTCGGCGTGATACCAGGTTGGGTCAGTGATTCTGGAGAATTCTTGTTGTCAAAATATTTTATTCTCAAAATCAGTGAACATCTCCTCATGATCCGCTACCCGTCCATAATGTGTGTGCTGTGAAAAGAAAAATCTGGTGTTAATAGATAGCCAAGGCTCTGTAAATGGGCATGTAGACAAAGGGGGCCCACCGTAGCTACCAACATGCCCGTTTACAGAACCTAGGCTGTGTACTAACAATATATTTTTTTTCTAGCGCACTGCACACAGTACGTAAAGGTAGTGGATCATAAGGAGATATTCACTGATTTTGACATACAAGTGATTTTAACAGCGAGCATTCTCCAGAATGCTGACTACACCTTTTAAAGGGTCAATTTACCCAAATTATAAAATGATGACATGTTTTCTGGTGGTATTGATTTGCTGCAATAAAGGAGAAGTGTACTCACAGTTTTACAACTCACAGGGAGGGATAACTAAAATAATCACTTTCCCCGAATTACCAAAAACATATCTGTATCACTCATCCCCAACTCAAGTTTTGAGTAATCTATTGATGAGATCGTGAAAGGCACAACAGCAACACCTCTATCCTAAAACAATGCCCCCTTTAAATCCAGATCAGCCACAGAACACTGTCAACTCTTTGCATATTGAGGAGAGTGTATGAATAGGGGAGTCATTTGTTGGATAGAAAGTAGCTCCAATTAAATCTGTCCTCATGTTCTGTGCATGATCTCGTGTGGAAAGGACATTTCACAGTAAGATGACAGACATGATACGATTAATGTCCAAAACAAATGGAAAACAATCAATTACTATGAGCACCTTAATGGAATTTAATTCAACTTATTTGTTATGGGGTGGGAGAGAAAATCTTGGAGACAAATACATCTGGGTTCAAAATAAGGTTTTTGTTATTTGGGCAGTGGAAAAAAGTAACTTAGTGCATTTACTTCAGTATCATTTTGAGGTTTAATTTTATACTTAAGTACCACACTACTGTTCATAGGGAATCTTGTTATTTTTATTTATAGTTTATTTTTTTGAATTCAGTGTTTGGGGGTCGTCTGACAAACTGTGTGCGGCCCCTATTCAAGCCACAGTACACTTTGAAGACGTTAAAGCATGGTGGCACAGACATCATACTATGGGGATGTTTCTCATACTATGATGTCGGATCTATTTATCGCATACCATGGATCATGGATCAGTTTGGATACATTAGAATACTTGAAGAGGTCATGTTGCCTTATGCTGAAGAGGAAATGCCCTTGAAATGGGTGTTCCAACAAGTCAACGACCCCAAACACACCAGTAAGCGAACAAGATCTTGGTTCCAGACCGACAAGATTAACGTTATGGAGTGGCCAGCCCAATCCCTGGACCTTAATCCAATAGAAAACCTATGTGGTGACATCAAAAATGCTGTTTTTGAGGCAAAACCAAGAAATCCAGAGGAATTGTAGACTGTAGTCCAATCGTCCTGGGCTGATACACCTGTTCACAGGTGCCATAAATTGGTCGGCTCCCTGCAACACAGATGTGAAGCAGTTCTCAGAAACAGAGGTTATACAACTAAATATTAGTTCAGTGATTCATAGGAAAGCTAAATCTTCATGCATTTTTCAGTTGATACAGTAAATGTTTGAGTTGTAAAGAAAAATGCAGACACTGCTATTTTTTTGAACAGTCTAATATTCCTTTTTCTTCACTTTCTGTAAAGATGAAGAAACATTTGACAAAAGTATCTTCATATTTGGAGTTGGAATTGAATGTGCAATGTCCCCAATGCATTTGCGCGTTTGGAAATAAAAGCTATGATAAGGATTTTGATCTTGCCTCACTTTTTTAAACACACTGCTATTATTTTGAACACAACTGTAGCTCACACAAATAAGAGAAGTTTACTTGCCGTTTCGGAAGATGCTAGCGGGAATAATTAAAGGGTCAGTTCAATCAGTGGCTGAAGAAATATACAAATCCCACCATAGGAGATAGTCCGTTAGATGTAAAAGTCTTGAAATTAAAATTGTACTTGCGATAAGTAAAAGGTTTAGTATTCACAAAAAGAGTAATACAATTTGAATGTCCCTTGCCAGTGCTCTATAATTCGTAGTAGTCGGGAACTATGTTAACAGTCTTATAATGCTGATCGGAAAAATGATAGTAACTAAAGCTGTGCAATGTCCCCAATGCATTTGCGTGTATGGAAATAAAAGCTATTATTAGGATTTTGATCTTTACTCAATTTTTTAAACACACTGCTATTATTTTGAACACAACAATATGGTGGTTCTTACGTGCAGCACTGAGGATCACAACATGATGAGCCTGAAGTGAGGATTGTATTAAATCCATAGTAACTGAGTTTTAAAAACATGAGTTCTCTGTAAACCCACGTGGATTCTGATAATTTAGGTAAATGTCTACACTTTACGTCTTCATCCTATCCAAGATGCAAACATCCTAGCTGACTATCTCCAAGACTGCTTTAATGGTAGCCTATTGTTTTTAGTATGACTCGTTATCCACATTCCAATTAGCATTTATCTTGTCTGTGTCCCTTTTCAATAAAGTTTTCTGATTGATTGTGGAAGGCTGCCTTTACTTTGTGCTAATAATTGGATGCTATTGAAAGGATGAGTTTCATTGATTTTGTGGATGACTGGGAGCATTACTGGCCCAGACCATAGATTGTCAGCAAGGTCTGTGTTGGGCTGGGATCGATGCCGGTGAATCTTCCCCTCTGGTTTTTATTTACTTCTGTCTCCATTGATTGAAACATGCAATAGTTCAGGGGCTATTATCACACTGACGCTAAGTTTCTCTGTCTCCCCATTGAAATAGCTCCCTCTGTTCCCTTGCAATATCTCACTCCAGCAAGTGCTCCCATCTTTCCCTTTCTAACTAATGAGTTAAGAGTATTGCTATGACCTGTAAACATCAATCATGGAGAAAGAGGGAGACAGTGACTAACTGCACCGGCAGGAGAGGAACGAAATGAAATGAAAGTGTACAATAAAAGAAACATCCAGCTCGGTGTTTGTTAGGAGAAATAAATAAAACCAGAAATGAATTACGATAATCATCCAATGATTGCAAGTTTGTCGATCAGCTCATAAAAAGCAGAAAAACTTGATTTGTCTTAATTAACAGAGGGGTGACTATTGACATTCTTGAGACTTTAGCTGTGTTAAATGGGAGACGAAGAAGCTGGAACTTTTGGGTTCATTCATTGTGAATTCAGCGGTGTGCTCTTAATCCAATTTAGTGCTCTTTGAGTCTGGAGGTGAGGGGGGGAAGCAATGAATCTCTATTCAACTGTTAAAATGAAACTTCTTTCAAACGGATAACTCCGCAATCAGGCCCTGCAGTGGCTGCCGCGCTAGATTGTTTCCACAATACAACATAGAGATGGCCTTGGTGGCAGTGGCCCGTCTTGCGTTTACATATCTTATTCCCTGACAGGACAGCAGAAAGGTCAGTGTTCTATCCAACTGGGACTCTCATGATTGAATGTAATCAGTATGTACTTGTTATTCTGAGTGCCGGGGCCTTTCTTTTATTTGCTTGCCCAGAAGTTAATTTCCCTGGTGACCTTTGTGTAATAAAACAGTATTATCTGTTCCTGGAGCCACAACAAGGAAGCAAATTAGCTTCCTCAGCAGCGTTTTGTCACCGAAGCGATCAGTTATAAGTTTATTTACTTTAATTAGATTAAGGGTGCAGTAAAGGCATGTGTCTGTGTGGGCATCATCCCCTGTCTCCTTGCATTATCTGATTGTCCCAGACTGTGAATTGGACAACAATGGTTATGCATTTAAATGATTGTTCACTCCATTGAGTCAATGGAGACACTTGCAAATTAGATAAGTGATTTTTTTTCTCCCCCCTTTTTTCTGCATAAAAGATCCATCTGCGCGCTTATTAACCATTAGCGTGCTTGAAAAAGTTGACCTGGGTCTGTTGTTGCCGATGCTTAGCCTTCAACAAACTGTGAGCAAACGCTTGAAAGGACACAATCGAGCTGTTGATTCCTCACACTTTTGCACGAACATATGCCACCTGATACTGCGGAATTCCTCTAATCCTTTCCCTACTTTTAGTGGGAGTGACACTTTTTTCTTCTTTAAAACTGGATCCCTTCCTCGTAAGTGCACTCAAACAAGCTCCAATGAATATCTCCGATTTCCTATGTTATTGACAAATGGTACCGCACCAACTTCGATTACTTTTAAAAAACTGCTTTGACATAGAATATTTGCTTATTTTTTAAACAGATATCTGTTTTCTCCCCCCCCCCCCATTAGAAAAATATGTGAAATAACATCTTTTACGATATCTAAATGTTGACTATTTTACTTAAATTCATCCCTTGCACAATAATACAACACTTACACTTCATATATTTAGCTATTTTAAATATTTTTTCTATGGCTGTTGCGGTTTAGACTCTAGGTGAATGTGAGAGGAGAGGCTGTGAGCTGTGGAGGCCAACGTGAATGCAATGCTTTACTGACCCGAGGAATCTCTTTTATTACGGGCTCTTTGTGCCTCTCCCTCCGCTGCTCTGTCAGGCCATTCAGACCCAGTGGCAGCCACCTACATTATATCCTGGATAGGCAGGACATTCATGCCTTTTTAACCCATTGTCCTTCCCCCTGGGGTGAGGGCCCAGAGCGGGATGTGAGAACCCCAGGCCAGGCATTGTGTCCCCTCTGCGCTCTTCACACACCCGGCGGGGGACTTCCTTTCTGGTGTCACCGAAACCTGTGTGGTGTAATCCGCAGCTCCCCGCTGAGCAGGATGGGAAGGTTATTAAAAGTGCCTCTAATGTCTCGTTAATAAATCGCTTCCATTTTCCGCTTCATTTCCAAGTAATCGTGTTGGGAAGAGTGTGGTGGATGGGAAGGAATGTGTTCCCCGTTCCTCCTAGTGTTTTCAGTATCAAAGCAGCATCAAAAATTAGCATGTCTTTTTTTTTTTATTGTCAGCGACACATATCACAAGACGAGCCACCAGTACAGATCCATTAGAGATGTGACCCTCGCATTAAAGATCAAGTATCTTGACTGCTGTGCGACGGGGTCAACCTACAAGGTGTTGATGCCGCGGTGATTGCCGGAGGAGAGATTTTTAAAACACACCAGGCCGAGTCCAGCCTGGAGGTTTGGGGTTAATGGTGTCTTATACGGTGACCTGCTCGATACTTGGTTTAGGTGTTCTCTGGGGGGTAGCTCTATAAAGCACCAGAGGTCACTGCAGTTAGAGTGCTGCTATGTTAAGAGGTTAGAGAGCAGAGGTCCCCACAGCGTGGTATCACAAGCACTCTCCATGATGCGTTAAGGATGCTGATGCCTCTGATTGCCACAGTGGGACCTGGAGGTGAGGTTAGGGATGGCTCGGGACTACTGGGGTAATCCCATTAACTGCGACTCCTGTAGCTCTCTCTCCCAGCGTGTGTGTGTGTGTGTGTGTGTGTGTGTGTGTGTGTGTGTGTGTGTGTGTGTGTGTGTGTGTGTGTGTGTGTGTGTGTGTGTGTGTGTGTGTGTTGGGAGAGAGAGAGCATGAAGGATACAGTGTCTGTCTGTGAGTGTGCAGGGGGTGACCCAAAAGACATTAGCCTGCCCTGTGGGTCAAAGTACAGACGAAATTAAAATACACGTGAATCATTTATCAAATATGAGCGTCTCTCCTGTTCTTGTTGGCCGCTTAGCTGTGAGTAATTGCATGTCACAACTCGCCAACCATGGAGCTGCAAGTTTGTTAGCCATGGCCACATTCACTCTTCTTCTCCCAGTGAACCGCTAACTTACATCTTATATCTTACTTTTAATCATTTTATTTTTCTTCTTCTGGCTGACCTTTCAACCTTTTATTTCTTTGCCTATTTCATATAATTGTTTGTGACAGTGTCTCAAGTGTCATGTATATTGCACGGTATATTCCTTTATGAGGCATTAGTAGTTCTCAAGTGGCTTGCTGCTGTGTGACAGTTGGAAGTAAGAGTGACTATCATCAATGTTCAGGAAAGCTAAATGTCCTCTTCAATAGGAACCGGGTTAGTCGGTTTCATGTGGCATTGCATATCTTAGTTATTAGTCCAGGGACATGCATATCACCAAGAATCACAAGCA
Source organism: Ammodytes marinus (assembly GCF_949987685.1). Classification (NCBI taxonomy): domain Eukaryota; kingdom Metazoa; phylum Chordata; class Actinopteri; order Uranoscopiformes; family Ammodytidae; genus Ammodytes; species Ammodytes marinus. Next base: position 17,074,813 of record NC_137217.1, on the reverse strand, counting down.
ACATGTCAGAATGAAAATAGTATGGATTATTCTTATTGTTGGTTTAATTGGTATCAGTTGCTGTGTTTCTCACTTAGTTTGTGACAATTAGCTTAGTTCACACATCAATTAGCATGTTGAGCTGAGTTTAACAGCATCGTATTCAATTTTAGGCTATTGGCATTGCTAGCAGGCAGTAAGTGAATGCAGGACTACGCCTGTGGAAATATAAGTGGGGCAGATTATGGCAAATAGAAAGCTATCAGTGATGTGAATATAGTGGGAGAAAAACTACTGAAGGGGGTCAAACGTCAATGGCAGGGAACAGGAGAGTGTTTGGTATTGTCTATAATGGCGCCTCTGTTCCAGGGTGGGATGTTTCACAGCAGAAAGCTTTTGGTGGGCGGGCTGTGGAAGGCCAAAGTCGCTCATGCAAAGACACTATATGGTGAAAATGCTAATAAAGCGGAGCAAACACATGATTAGGATCATGAGGATTTAGTGTCCTTGCGTCCCTCTGTGAAATCAGGTGATGCCAAGTGGAAACCATGAGCAGTCAGTTTGTCAACCATCTTAGAATTTTAGTTTTTTATTTAAAGGGCAATTTTGTTTATTTATTTTAAAATATCTACCATGGGGTAGATTGTATCTTGAGAACGCCACCGTTTTTCCAAGTCGCTTCAAAGGGTTAATGAACAACTTGACACAGACAACCCTTTTAACTCTGCAAGTAACTGGTTGTTGTGCCTTTTTTTTTTTTTTTTTTTTTTTGGAAAGTTTTTATTTAGGCAGTCAATTTAATTAGACTGTTGTATTCGATTCAGCCAAACAATGATCTGTTCATTGTGGAATGTTCTGAATAGTTGCGTTTTTTTTTAATGGCTTGCACTGCAGTTACAATATAAAAAACAAAGTCATCTCTTCCTCATGTGAAACAATAATAAATGTGTTTATATACATTCGACACATGGGATCATCCCTGTTTCAAAAGGCCACGTTTAATTATTTGACTGTAACTAATGCAGTTAAGATGGATATTCACAGTTATCGGTATTTGGAACAATATGGTGAGTGTGTGTATCGATCAGACTGGTGTGTTGTCGTGTTTGTCAATACCAGTAGATGAATCTAATTATGGTTCCTCTCCGTCTACTCAGTTAACTGTCAGCATGGGAGCCCTAAGCCTGTGTGTCCAGTACTTGCTATACACGCAAACACACACACACACACACACACACACACACACACACACACACACACACACACACACACACACACACACACACACACACAAACACAAACAGCTACTATCACAACATTAGGACAGTTGGCTTAGAGTCCCACCTCCTTATTTAACATCCCACCATAAAGCCTTAACACTGGTGCTCAAGCAAAAGGAGTTACGATGACTATGGTACATCTCAGAGGTACTTGCAACACAGATATGCCTGGAAGGATTAAAGACTTAAGTTGGCATTCACTGAATTCTGTATGTGTATAAAAATTATTCCAGATGATAATGTGGGATTTTCTTCCTAAAAAATATGTCGTTTGAAGAAATTTATATGGAGCATTTGATCTGTTCAATTATTTGTATGTTTATGTTTCACTATAACAACAGAATCAACACAGTTCTCCAAAGATTAATTTTCTGTGAGACTTAAAACTCGAAATGTGTTGGGATAAACACAACACAGGATGTTAGGAGCCTATAGATTTAACACATCCTCTGAACAGAGGCCTAGAGGTGGGGTCTGTTTCCCCCTTATAGACAATATGCAAATTCAAGATGGAAAGTGCTCATTATTTTGCAGACACAGACCAAACTATTATGGATACTGATAATTTTCTTAAAATCTAAACCAAAGAGGTTCAAGTGGATTTGGGTTCTTTTTTTAGTTGGGTAGAAGTTAGCAGTTTGGCTGGGTTAACATGGAGGACACAGTAATGTTCAGCCTTGATGATTGTTGAGTCTTTCATGGATGTCTCTGCTGTTTTTACATTGTGTATTTTTTATTCTTGGACTCATTTTGTGTTATTTAAATGTTTCTTTTTTAAGCACTCCCAAACAATTTAATCTGATATATATTTTAATTTGTTTTCATGTGGCATCAACAACTAAATACCTCAGAGAAACAGTGTTGTCTATCATCCAGAAGAAAATTGGTCACTATTTAAAAAAAAAGGAAGACAGTTTGGTCCTTCAAATTGAGACAACAGTGTGCAGGGAAATAAATCCCACCCAATAAATTAAAAAAAACATTATAGCTACTGTAAATACATTTACAATATATACAGTATATGCGTAAACGTTAGTGCCCTATTTTCCATAGTATTCACGCTTTTTCTCACACGTTCAAGTTTTGCACGTCATTCACACACAAGACTACACACACACACACACACACACACAAGCTTGAGTCTTTGTTTCTTCAGTCTGTCACTTCACGCAGCTGCGTGTGGCCGTTCAGGGACTCCCCCTATCTCTACAGGTTGTTGTTTTTTGTCAAGGGAAAGTCATTTGAGTTCGAAATCTTCTTTGGCAAGTGCAGCACTTCATCAAGGGTGAAGACTCCCTGGCTATCAAAGATGTATCAGTTGGTCTGATAAAACCCTTGCCCTGGTCCCCGCACAGCAACATCCCATCATAAATAAAAGCAGCAGAAAAGAGGCCTTTGTCACTGTTTATCTGGACTGCTTTTCTTCCTCGCCCTTGATTTCCTCTTCAGAAAATTGATGCACCCTTAGATTGAAGCGGAGGGCTTGACAGGTAATGGTTAGTGTGATAACTGCTCAGATTTCATCAGCCGGGGCTTCTTTTTTTCCCTTTTTTTTTCTTTGTGTGCAATTGTTGGAACTTTCAGCTAGATTACCTGTCATCCAGTGCATCAGATAAAAATGCAGAGTTGAGGAGATATCGCCAATACTGGAGCAGATAGGAAGAAAAAGATCTGGATGGAGAATGTTGGATGTGAGAGGAAGAATGAGGGCACAAATTAACATTTATCTGATAGTGAGGCAAGTAAAACATATTATTACCATCACAATCACAGGCGGTTTCCTCTTGGCACTGAGATTTGTGATTTATGTTATGTGGTTTAAATGGTGTACATGCTTCATACGGGTATAATTTAGTTTGCTGGGGGAGGAGGGGGGGGGGAAACGCTGTCTGATTGGCTTTTATGGTTTGACTATAAGCCTCAATTTAAAATGGCAATAAAATAAAAAATTAATACCATGAAGCTACAAGGTTCAAACACTTCTGCAGCTTAAAAGTCTAAAAGTTCATGAATGAATTGCTTATATCCAACAAACATTTTTAAATATTTTTTCTTGCATTGAAGAATATTATGTTATATGAGAGTGTATTGATTTTTTTTGTCAGAACGAGACAACCTTTTTCTTTTAAAAAAAATGTCAAAACCTGCATTTGGTATTTCACTCCAGTGATGTTGTGGTTACCAACAGAGTTAAAAATCTTTTTGCAGATGTGTGCTGCAATTTTATTTCTTTTCAAAGCTATTATAGCATTATAAACACTCGGTTAGAGTTACATAAAACATGCATATTTTTTGACTGGGAAATTTTCTGACTAGAGAAACAGCTGCGCTGGCCTTACAATGCATTAAGTATTTCGTCCCTTTTAGATGGTTAAATTGTGCATGAAATGTTGCTGGCGCAGGGTTCTCCCGAGCTGGACTGATTAGGCAACATCTGTTACATTGGGAGAAATCCGTGTCGTTTCTAATTAGCTGTCAGGCCGCGGCTACGTTGTGCCTGATGGTGCCGAGGATCTGCCACAGGTTCCTCTCCTCATACTGTCACCTGCTTGTGTTCACCCCCCACCCTCCCCTACTTTAGTTCCCCTTACCCTCCCCATCTCCCCCTTACACACACACACACACACAGACACACAGACACACACACACACACACACACACACACACACACACACACACACACACACACACACACACACACACACACAGAGACACACACACTCATCAGCTGTAATTAGAGAGCAGGCTCCATACAAAGGAGCGAGCTGGGAGCCAGGCTCGAGCCCATCTGTGCAACCCCATCATCAGCCCAGCTCACAGCTCCTCCAACGCTGGGGGCCGCTCCCGAGCCGGGGCCCCCGCATGCTGATCATCTGAGCACGCAAACTTTCTTCCTCTGCCCTCCCCCCTCCTTCTCTCCCTCCCTCTCTCCCTCCTCCCTGCCTTTATCTTTCTTTTTCCACTTTGCTCTCTTTCACTCCGCACTGAATGAAAATCTATTGCAAACCACCGGGCTAATTCATCTTGCTTTAATAAGGCTCAGCCGCTAGTAAATATTAAATACACCACAGTAAGGAACAGACAACACTATGCCCAGCCATCGACAAAATGCAGCATTAGAGGGATGGAAAGAGCTGAAATCTATACGAACAAATTAACAAACACAGGAGCCTCAAAGAGACACTCTCAACTGATGGTGTTATCATTCACACACTTTGTGCCCTGCTGTTTTAATTCCATCCATCTTTTCAGCATCACATTCAACTTCCTTTCTTTTTTTTTTTTTTGAGAACTTGAACATTTCATTGACCTTCTAAGCTGTATCAGTTTCATTTCACTCATGACTTACTGTGTACACAATATGCCATTGCTATAGGTCAACTCTAGTAATTGTCATCACAATATCTGTTGTTTTTTAATTTGTTTCAGAAGCCAATCAATAATTCCTGTTGGATAAATAATGTAAAACACACACACAGCAAGGGGCAAATCAATGTTGCTTTCTGTCTACACTGTACATCACATTCATTTAAAGTTTTTAAAATTATTATTAATTTTACTTTGTAAAACGCATTTTTACTTTAAAAAATATTTTCCAAGAGGGACTTCAACAAGAGGGTAGCTGAAAACATTAAAACAATAGATGTAAACAACATATCACTGTCTCACGCTAAATTGTAGTCAAAATATCCAGTTTAGATGCACAAAAAGGCTTGAGTTTCCCAAGCTATCTTGAAAAAAGTACAACAAAATACATTTAGAAACGTTGACCCAGAGTGCTTTATCAACCGACTTCAATTCACCAAGATAAACCAGGTCAAACAACAACACTTGTTGAGTACATTAAAACTTCAATTTCATCTTATTGATCTATTTTAAACCAACGTAAACACTTTGCTAGTCTTTCCATTACTGAACCTCTCAGCCTGGCTCTGTCTTCTTGACACAGTCAGACTACATACACATCTGTCGCCTTTGGCAATCTCTGACAAGTTCAACTGGAGAGCCAGCGAGACGAGGGGAGGAGCTGCATGGCCAGAGCCAGAAGTTCTGCTCGAGTGGTGCCTTAAGGCGGCAGATGAAACACAAAGATAATGCAGCGTTGTTATAACAGACACTTAACCACTACTGAGAGATGTAGCGGCAGTTCTACCTTTAAAATCAGATGTTTCATTTGACAGCCAACAGGTACAGCTTGTCATGTGCAGAGCATTAGTAACTTATGTTCATTCAGGTGTCACTTGTGATGTTCAACATTGCACTCACATTGTACTCCAGCTACAGTAATGTTAAAATTTAAATTTTTAATTTAAAAGTTTATTTTCTCATCAAATCTGGTTGATGTTTTGCCTGTTAGCTATATGGTATTGTACATAGATGATAAAGATTCGATAATGGGAAAATGTGTCACAGATTTGGTTTAATTACACACCTTAAGACAGACAGAATATAAGTTTAAGTCTATGCACATCTTTTTTCTTAAGTAATTCCCTGAATGCATTCATGACATTGATAATCTCTTCATTTTCAAATAAACCACATTTTTTAAATAATTATTATGTTTTTCATGTAGTGAATACAAACCTAACACAGATGGAAATAAATGTTTTTGATTAAATGTTTTGTGTCTAGGAAGGACATGCATTTTATAGTATTCCTTTTGAGCTAAAAATGCATCAAGTCATCACGGATCAAATATCTTTTCTCCAATCACTCCTGATCTGTGAGCCCACATAAATGGAACTGGACAAAATATCTAAAAACCTGCACCTCACCCTGAGCTACTTAATAGTCGTACACACAGAGGAGAATGAAATGATTGAAAAGTTAGATGGGGGGAGGATAAAATGTGTCTTTCAAGTAGACTCAAAGCTGTAGCAATTCAGCTGCGAGCAAATCAAGGCAGAGAGGAGGGAGAAAAAACAGTCTGTGACCAAGAATGACAAGCTTGAGAGAATGTCACAGCAATTGTGGGGCCATCACTGGCAAGAGATGATGGGTGATTGCTTTGCGTTCCATGGCAAGTCCATCCTTGGAGGACATTGCGAACCCTTTGCTCATCTCTGGCCCAACCTTTGGCGCTGACATTTAAAGTGTTGATTTTGGAGCACTTATGCTAATAGTTGTAATTTTCCTGATGAAGCGCCATTCTGATACCTTGATGTGGCCAGGATAGTTTTACATTTTCTATGTGGTCCTCTTTGCCATTTGCACCGTGTAGTGTCAGCTCAGAGTGCTACTGAAAGCAGACAAAATTGCAAGCAAATTGCATCAGATTGCCAACATTGTGAAAAGGTAAATTGCTTGCAAATCTATTTAAACCACTGGCCTATTTTCATCAGCTATGGTACTTGGTATTCATGATTGCTTAATTGACGACCTTTTCTATTGTGTAGTGCTTTATGGTGCCATGGAAAACAATCTTTACCAAACCAATTACCCTTTTTTCCCCCTCCACACTACTACATTAGAGCTGTGATTGCAACAGCTAGTCCTTTGTAAATGAACTTTCCGGGTTTCAGAGAATAAAGTGTCATTTTGTTTGATATGATGTTGTTGAGCAGGTTTTTTTTTCTTCTGTAGAAAGCGCTGCTAAAAAGATGAACTGTTTTAGTTATACCCTGGCTGTGTTTGACAGTAATAAGCCCATAATAACCTTGTCCATTGGAGAGACTTGTTAAATATAGAAATATTTTGTCACACTATCAATCACAAGCATTCACCCACTGCTTAAGGCTTTATGACGCTTTGGATGTGGCCATTTAGATTAGAACATTGGTGGCAGTTTTTAGGCATTTAAGCAGCCGGCTGTGGAGTTCATAATGCCATTTCACATTAAACTGAATTTGGTCTCTGAAGCCGTGACTTACTCACTTGTAGACACACTCCTAATCTTTTTTTTCCTATTTTTAGCGCATCTAATGGTTTACAAAACACACTGTTCAGGATGGTCACTGTCACCCACCCAGAATTTGACAATAAGCCGAATAGTATTCAGTTGTCAGTGAGAAAAATTCAATTTTCATTCATTACCGTCTCAAATGCACAATGACAAAAAAAGTGCCCCCTTTCCCCAGGCTGACTTAGTATTCCTGTACTGAATGTACTGGAGTGCTGCTGTCAGTCTGTTCAGGTCTCCTCTGCCAGACCAGGCCAATAGAATTAACCCTGGATTAACCCCTCCAGGCCCGAGTGCAAGGTAATGGCCCTGGCTAATGGCTGGTGTGTGCCTGCTGCCAGGTACCATTGACTCTGGCTTGGCATCGTTTGCTCCATCAGAGGGCCAGTATGACAGCACGGCCATTGCTGTACAGCTGGCCTCCGACTAGCCACTGCCAGTACTCAACCATGCCATCCCATTGGATCAAAAGGGAGCACTGCTCCTTGGCCTATCTTATCTATCTCAAACATGGGAAAGGATCCTTCAGGGGGGGGACTCGAGTTACACTTTTTATTTCTATTCATCTCTTCGAAAAGGATTATGTACTGTGAACCCCAAACAGTTTATCATTTGTATCTCAGATTGATTCAACACTTTTGGGACTTTGAGGTATTATGGTCAATCATCTCAAAAACGAGGAAAGACACTTCTGAGGCTTTGACAGGAGTAATTTCTTTTATTGTAGCCCCAGTCATATCCTGCTCTGGCAGCTTTCAGCAGGCAGTCACTCTGGTATTCAAACAGCTCTCATCCTCCGTTCTTTCAAGCTTGTATCTATTTGCCTGAGGTGAGGGAGTGTAATGCGAGGTGGTTGGTGGTGTGGGGGGGTAAGGACTCAAATCAGTCTGAACAAGGAAGCAGCCTCCTCCTCTCTCGCCGATTAGCTTATTTTAACTGCGGTCAGGCTTTTTACACAGACAGAGGACGGCTTCAGTGTGTGTATATGTGGATGTGAGTGAGAGGAGGAGGGAGGGAGGGGGGTTCCAAATAACCCCTCCTGCCATTTTAGCAGTCAAGAGCTCAATGAATGTGGAGGCTTTTTTCTCCGAGTCAGGGCAAAGCTGATTGATCTCTGAGTGTAAAATCGATAAGAAGACACTGTCATTTTTGTAAAGGATGAGTTGGGAGAAAGAAAATAAATTAAGACTGCCCAAGAATCGGGGCTGAATGTGCACACTCTGAAGCAAGCTTCGCTCTCAATAATTCAGTGCAGTCGGGGTATTTTGGTAATGTTGGCGTCCACGGCTTCAATCTCACAGGTGCCTATAGGCTTTATTATACTCTGTAGTGTATATTTCATTGCAGCCATGTAGGGAAATCAGACACTTGCCCTTGCACCCCCTCCATGTCTTGATCTCCTGATTAATCTGCTTTGTTATTTTCAGAAGTGCATCACGCCAGGGCCTGATTAAATCAGGAATTGAAAGCCATTGTCTTTCTTACATGTCCCTTATCAGAACTAATGTACCCGCTGTGGTCATTTGTCTTGAGTTGTTATACATAAGAAATAAAGACTGGGGCACTTTTCTATTCCACGGGATATTGCAGCAAGATTAATTTACCACTTCTCATCTCTTAGTTCCTCAGTTTACTGTCGGCGATGTCTCCTGTGATATCTTCCACGCTTAGATATGCTGTTTTCACTTATTCATTCCTGTTTCACCTTGATCTTTTCATCCATTATATATTACACTTCTTTCAGAGCCCTGAGAGAATATAGTCCTCATGGCCTTATTAGATTGATGGTTACAGAAACCATTGCATAATATCAACTTTCACCGGGCCATTTGTCACCATGTGCCCACCTATATGTTTCATTTGATCAGCGCTCAGGATTCACTTGGCACACATCTCCCCCGGCTAGTGTTATACCCTTGTGCTTGGCGTCATCTAGGACATCATAGTCTGAGGCTGTGTGTGTGTGCTTGGCTGTGATTGTGTGTGTGTGTGTGTGTGTGTGTGTGTGTGTGTGTGTGTGTGTGTGTGTGTGTGTGTGTGTGTGTGTGTGTGTGTGTGTGTGTGTGTGTGTGTGTGTGTGTGTATGTGCGTACCCAGTGGCTTTTATCAGCTGGCCTCTAATGTGTCAGTTGTTGCTGAGGATCCACTCATCACGCCGCTGTCTCCACTGTTCAGCGGGGCCATTAAGGACACATCAAGCTATCAGGAGGCAGCTCTTGGGGACTGGCAGGCATAAAATACACCCTTTGGCTTCACTCTGAATAATCTTCAGGTCAGGGGGGGGGGCTTTGCGTATAGCTGGGGGGGCTTTAGAACAAGCGCTGTGGGACAGAAACCTGACAGATTGAAGGCTTAACAGCCACACGTCATATGTGTGGGTCAACTTTTTTGGTTTACAGACCTTAGGGGGGGTTTAAAGGCGTGACCTTGGCGGACGGACAATATGCAGTGTTTGCTCTAAGTTTTCATTTATCTCTTGACAACGCTTGCCAAGGAGCAAGACTAACTAGACCAGATGTATCTGGATATATAAAACAAAGCACATCAGGAATACCCAAGAGAGTTGGGGGACATCTGTGTTTTGCAAACCAAGAGGGTAATTCTTTAAACTAAGGAGGTGAAAGGAGATCATTTGTATGTGAAATACTCATTTAATTCACATTCACTAAGCTGGTTATCAAATTAAATCAGGGCTCTGTTAGGCCTGCCACTTGGGCTTTTGGGCCAGGCTTCATGTGTAAAATTGGCCAACAAGAGATTTGGGGGAGCGCTTTGCACGCCCCTGTCACGTCATCCCTTGGCTGCCCTCAGGAAGCCGGTCCCAGGGTCAGTGCTCGTGGAGAGATGCCTCTATGGACTGCCACAGGGCGACAGGGCCACAACACCACCTCCAGCTGGGCCACTTATTACAAGCCCGCTCTTTTTCACCCCCCCTCACCTGCCCCAGCCATTCACAACATCATCAACTCATCACATATTCATGAAGCCGTGGGCTGGTGGAGTGTGTGTGTGTGTGTGTGTGTGTGTGTGTGTGTGTGTGTGTGTGTGAGTGAGTGAGTGTGAGAGAGAGATTGTTAGGGGTTGGGTGGTGGTGGGGGAGCTACCAGTGCGGTGACACTGTGTGGCGCTTGTTGCGATGGAGCAATGGAGCAATGGTCGGTAGAGAGTGCAGTTGGAGACAGTAGGGGGGTGAGCCTGCAGGTGGCTGTCACATCCGTAATTGCCTCATACTTTCCCTCTGCGGCGTAAAATTGTTTTCATTATGTGTCATGCACACAGTGCCAGGCAAGGGCCCCTTGAGAGTGTTCCCAAGAGCCAGAGGGAGGAGGCACTCACTTAAACAGCCGCTTAGCTTCAAATAAGAAAGGAGAAAAAGGAGCGGAGAGAGGAGGTGGAGGAGGAGGAGGACAGGAGAGAGGGAAGGGGTGTGTAGAAAACAGAGGAAGCTCATCATTAACTGTGTTCGAACAACAGCAGACAAGTGTGAGCTCATGCACAAAAAAAACAGGCAGAGCTTATCCTAAACATCTCAGTTACCAGGGGGGAGTTGTGTGGCTTCCACCACACTGTGAGCTCCTGGAGGGCTTCCGTGGTTGGAGGAGGGGGAGAGGGGGAGAAAAACAAGGAGCGGGAAAAGAAAAGGAGAGAAAGTTTCCACCTGACTGGAGTTCCCATGGTTTGCCATGCAGGAGGGTAAGCAGGTTTCAGCAATAAACTCAGGCATTGTCAGGCAATAATGCTCGGTCAGGTCCCTCCATTGGGATTCAAGGGTGTCTTTTTCTCTGCTCCCCGCGCTGCACTAATCACAGGCCTACTTTGTTTAATTGCAGCAAAAGGGAGAAAATGTGTTCAAGAAGTCATCCTAATCCCTCCCTTTTTACCCCCTGCTCCCTCACAGCAGCCCCAGCTTTGCTCCCTCTCTCTTCTGCTCCCCACCCCCTTTTCCTTTTTTAATGAATTGTGGAACTTTACAGAGACAACAAACAGTAGACCCGTGATAAATAAAGGATAGACCAAAGAGGGGAGTGTGGTAGGTATGGGCCCGAGGCGTTGGCTGGTTGTCTATGAAAAAAACACATCCGCTGGATTTAAGCGCTTGCAACAAGTACCATTACAGTAGTTTTTGGATGCTGCTGGTGCATGGTAGGTGGGGGGTAGGAGGAGGATCAGATGGAAAATAAATCCTGCATGCAGCTAGCTGCTGGTAGCCCGCTGGGCATGCAACCGCAGAATAATCACCACTGTAAAAGCATGTCAAGGCTCCCTCAATAGACACAAATTCGCTCCTTCTATTTTTCAGTCGTAGATTTAGAAACTTAAGGTGCCGAGCATTGTACTTGATGACTCCGGGGTCACAGGCGCCAGGGGGGCAAGGGAGGGGATTTATTAATCAGGACTCTTGGTCTTTCTAAAGCTGAATAAAAAGCGACCCATGAAGAGACAAACCAGTCCCCTTTTAACCAAGGGCTTTTCTTATTCATTAGATCCGGATTCTGGCTTCTCCCTTTACCTCCTTCTCTAGAGAGAGCGAGGCATCTCAAGCATAGAAAACCACTCAGGGGAAAGAAACCAAATTCAAAAAGATCACTGAACTAAGGTTTATTGGCCTCTTCTATTACTGATTGGGTAAAGATGATCCTACTAATTTATTTTTTTTTACAAACTTTTGATCAGTTAAAGTAAATTAAAAACATAAATCCCCAAAAAATACTCTAATAAAATATTGCCATCTTGTACACATATCCAAGGATTCACAATTTATATATATATTTTTTAAATAAATTGACTGTAATCCCTTGCTGTTAATTATTATTATTTTTTTTTTTACTGTTGGTTATTTTCTTAAAATATATTTTTTGAATCAATCTTTTTAACAAATGGAGAGGAAGGTGTCATCCCCTCATTTTAATGATTGCAACAGTCCCAGACCAGCGTTTATTCTTGTTTTAGAGACATCAAATCACAAAAGTTATCCCCAAATTATTTTGTAAAACACTCAAGACACACAAGTTTAATTTCCATTTTTTTTACTACCATAATAAAATTTAGTTAAAAACTAAAACTAAATGTTTAAACAGTGTGCTGTTCAAATAGATACTTTTGAATGTGAACCGTAAGAGTTGAGTAAGTGATATTTTTAAATGACTGTTATAGAAACCCTCTTGGCCAAAGTGGATGAGGGTTTAGATGAGAAAATCCACCCTGAGTAAACCACTTCCCATGTGACCTGGGGCAAGTCACTTAACCTCTGTCTTCATGCCCACCACCCAAGTTTAAACAAGAGGGTTGCTCAGTTCCATCCCCATACACTCCTCCAGTCCCCTTAGACCAAATCATTTTGCTCAGGGTGAAAAGCCCCTCAACAGAGAGCTCTCAGAGCAAACAAATATAGCATTTTTATTACAATGCCCAGCCTTTGACAACACTTAAACCTCAAATATTTGCTCTCATTAATACCCTTGCTGAAACTGCTGTGTTTGTGCATAAGGATGGCTGTTTAATCCAAACTAAACCACTTTAACATTACGCAAAAAAAAAGAAGAAGAAACTGTTCCTGTGCTGATGTAATGCTTTTGGACCAACGTTGTGTGTTGCTGGATCTGCATCCTTTTTCTCTCATGACAAGAGTAAAATCTAGAATTGCTCGTCTTACAATATTCACGCTATCTTAGCTCTTTCATTCTTTCCTTGGTTTGTCCCTTAACTTTTGTGAATCTGCTTGAGACTGTTGCAGGCCAATGAGCGGTCCACTGTTGCCTGTGAATTGTAGCATTATGGCCCAATCTCTTTCTTACTCTCTGAAAGACTGTTTAAATGGTTTGGTTTATTATTGGCCAAAGGAAGGCTGAAGGCTTCTGTCAGCATTTGGGGAGAGAGGGGGAATCACTGCCTCTTAACTGGACAGCTGTTCTGGCCTTACCCCACTTTTCATATGGATATGTATGTTAATGACAGGCAATGGACTGGAGATGAAGAGGCCTGAGCGCTAGGCCCTCTCTTCAGCGCACTTCTAAAGCCTCCACAAAAGGAGCAGTAAAAGAGGCTGCAATGGTGAAGCTCCCACTTTTGTGCCCTGAATTAGTTCTGCAAGCAATGAAAGTGATCTTTTCTGGACGACAGGGGAAGTCTGCCGATGGCTGGACCGGCTCATTAGCACAAAAGTCTGTTGGGGACATATAATTGACTGATGCAGATCCCCCGCCTGTCACAACACAGCACGGATGGCAAACAGAAAAAAGCACCTTTCCTCTTCAAAACTCACCTCACAGTTTGCATTACAGCAGGCCTCCCCCTGTCTTTAGGTGCAGTTGTGTTTACTTCCTTCATGCAAATGTTGCATCCCACAGGCTGCTGAAGGCGACGGAGCACTGCTTCCTGTTGCTGTCAACACTGTTGATATCACATCTATTGACTTTACTCAGTAGGAAGAGAAACAGATATCACAGGCTGTTTTGGGGGTGTAGAGTTACATCTTAAGTCCACTACTTGAAGAAATCCTTCGAAATGTAAGACAAAAATACATTCTCATTTAATTCAACCCGCTTGACTGCAATGCTATGGAATGGACCAAATAATTGTGAACATATTCTTTGCCAGAACAGACCCAGTTTTGGAATAAACAGTGTGAACGGTTAGATGTTGTAGTCATGTTTTGTAATTTTTCAACAAGCAACTACATGAATATCAAACTGGCTTTCCTTATATGCAGCAGGAATCTCTGTCTCTCTCTCTCCTTTTTGGTTTCATTTATAGACTGGAGTAACAAACATGCTCAGCACACCAGAAGCCCCTAATGGCTGCATAATGGTTAAATTGACTGGAAAATGCTGTTTTAATTTCCATGTTAATTGAAATGGACTAATTGTTAATATATTCTGAGAGCAAAGCACCAAAATGGAATAATTTCCCCCAAAATGTAATCCATTCAGAAATGGCTTTGGAACGGATAGTTTTCTGTCTTTTTTTTTTAAAATGTTTGTCTGGCCATGCATTAAATACGAAAGGCAGATAGCTAAATATTCAAGTCTCTTAAAGTTATTTTAACTTTTTGCACTGCAGACTTTAATAGATTTTTTTTAGTTAAATTCAGAGACTTAGACAGTGCAAAGGAGTCCACTTGAAAACAATTGCCATTGTTTTTCCATTTTTAAGCCAAAGAATTTTGTCAAGCAGCTAAATAGGGTATTCTTCATGGTCTCCCTTCTTCACAGGCAACTATAGAAATTAGCCCTACGTTTCTCGGCTCTCACACATGGATACACACGCTTGCATGGACACAAGAAAAATTTCTTTTCTTCTGTCAGCATTCCTGGCCAACAATGGCTAGATTAGTGGACGTGAGGGCCCCCTCGGGGGCACGTATTGTGGCACAGAATACCCTCGGCAGGAACAGCTGGTAGGGGTTAATGGCTACTGAACCTCTCAGCCGGAGCCCTTTCTCTATTGTGTGTTCCGCTCATGGGAAGGAAGGGGGCCACTGACAGCTTCTGGGGTGTGAGGAACCCTCAGAACAGCACCCGGGTCATCCAAAATGGGGAGCAGGGCAGAGGGTGGGGGAAAGGAGTAAGGGGGAGAGGGGGCCTTGAAACTGATGATGGTAAGGATGCTGGCAATGGGGAACCAAAAGCTGCACATCAACACAGCACACAGTAGAATTAGCATCAGTGTATTTTCAGCACATCACAATAAGGGCCGGTCAATGGGAGGGGCAAACTGTACACAAGTAGGGGGGGTAAAGATGACAGCGGGGCGGGAGGGGGGCTGTTCAGGCAGAGGCTGAGTGACATTGGCTCTTCATGTGGTTGGATGTTTACGTGCAGGAAAAAAAAGTACAACCTTGTATTGTCAATTGAATTACCGATCACACCCTTTGTTGATGCATGCTACAAAAAGAAAACACAATCACTATTACTGATTCAAATATATATTTCAATCTTGAAGGGTAGTTTCTTTTTCTTTTCATTTTTAAATACTCGTCCCTAAACAGTCCAAGGTAATGAGCCTGACAATCTGTATGTAAATGTATACTGGGGAGAAAAAAAAAAAAAAACACTTTCAGAGAGAGCATTGTGAAAGCTCCCTCTCACACAAATGATGTCTGGTCTAGAGTCTCGTCGCATCTTAATGATCACTGTTGCCTCATTTGGGTAGAGCCTGATGTGATCTAGGGCTGGTGGGGTCACTCTGCCGGGGGCTTCTATCCTCTGTAATAGCCCCCCACACATTAGTATTCAAAGCTGAGGATGTACAGGATCAAGATGCAGTCTCTCTTGGCTAGTTTGTGTTTTTCAGCCAGAAACCGTGTGTGTGGCGTGTGTGTTTCAGTGTGTGTGTGTGGCCTGTGTCGCCTTGTCTTGTCACCCAGAGGAGCCTCTCTCTCTCTCTCCCTGTCATGGCTAGAGGGACCGCACCTCCGCTTTAATCCCTCATCCACTCACCCCCCGCTGGGCAGCGTGGAGAAGCCCCTTCTCCCTGATCCATCCCCAAGCCTCAGTCGGCCACACTCATTAGACGGCTGATTATGATAGTGTGCTGCCGGTGTAATGTTTAATCGGGTCTGACACCTGATTCGCCATGTTGCAAATCCTGTCATGCAAATTGAGCCATTTGTGTTTGTTTGATATGGAGAGATGGGCTATGAAATGAAAGATTAGCCCCTGGAAATGAGACACGGGGGACGCGTGCCCCCTCTGCTCCCCTGCTGCTGTGATTACAAAGATGAGGACAAGCATCTTTTTTTTTTCTTTTCTCCGTGCATGGTGTATTGCGTTGCGGGCCCAGGACACATTCAATTAACATGGTGTTTTTCTACCCCCTCTGCAGGAATCACACAAGCAGCCTATCACACTGAGAAAAAATATCTTGTCTCGCCCTGAAAAACAAGGGGCAGGATAATGGGCCTCCGGGAGCATGTTCGTAGAAAATCACACCAACTGATGTAAATAATTCAAATGCAGCCTCAGCCATCTCCGGTTTGCAGGTATTTGCATGATAGAAGCAATATGGCTCTCTTATGTGGTTCCAGTTTAAATCTCTATATACCGTACATGAAATATTTCTACAGCAAAGCAACTGTCATTTGAATCTTCTAGTAGTGGGGGAAAAAAGTATTTCAATTTCATAGTAGAGACAAAACAAATTGCTGATCCGAGTGCTGCGCTGAATTGAATTGAAATGGTGGGCGTTTTCGTTGACATTCACATGGGGGTAAATTAAATGGCGGAGCGCACAACTCACCATTTCTCACTGCCCAGTGAAGACACCTGATTTAAGGGAAGGGCCCGCTCCTCATCGGTAGCAAAAAGTGACAGTCTTGAACAAGTGCCCTCCGATGTCTCATGTGGCCTCACTTATCAGCCCCCTTACTGTAAACATTTCATTTCCTCATCCTGTCAGAAATGTCTTTGTTGCTGCTTGTTGCTCCGGCTTTAATCTGAAAGACAAAGTCGGCCAGAACCCCCCCCCCCCCCCCCCCCCCCACACACACACACACACACACACACCACCCCCTCCCTGTTGCTTTCTATTTGTCTTTTTCCTTCCTCCTCTCTCATCTCCAGTGACAACCTTGTCGTCTTTAGAGCTACTTAAGTTCATGTTGCAGTATTCCTTGCCCTTTACAGAGAGCGGTAAAGGTCCTTTAAAATATGTTCTTTTAAGTGGCTCTCTGTTTGTCTCTTTGGCAAACCCGGGGTTACAGCACACTGATGTTTATCTCCCGGTCAACAACGGATTACATTAACTACAAACACTGTCTCAGATGCCTTCAGACACTCTGGGGGCTTTTCCATATTCCCTCCTGTGAGCTTTTTTTCAGCAAATTAAACTCCACTATGATTTCAGCGTCTCTGGGCAGACGGCCAGGGCTTTTTTAGTTGTGAGTTATTGTGGCAGCAGAAGCCTTTTAAGTGAGTCAATTCTCGTCTCGGTGGAAAGCTACCTGTTTTTACAAGTCATCTCCTCTGAGAAACACCTGTACCGAGCAACAGGCTCATTGTTTTCCTCTCAGCTACATCGTAAAAAGATTGAGGGAAGAGAGAGACAACACCAGGCAGGTTTGCTGAATCACTCATCCTGCCTGGCGCCACTCGGCTGACTGAAGAGTTCCTGTCAGAAATCATGAGTGATGTGGGTCTAGAGTAACGTCCTTGTAACGTGTTAGCAGCATTAACAGTGGCAAAACAGGCCAGTCTAATTTGATATCTGGCAGTTTTTCCGCCAAAGAAACACAAGCATCATTTTTGGCGAAAAATAACAATATAAAGACACTTTGATTGATGATTTCTAAATTAATTAATTTTTTTTCATTACTGAATGGGTTGTGTGGTAAATGATTCAATAAATGGCAATTCAACAGATTGGCAGGAGTTGGTAGATATCTGCACACAATTTGAAAAAATGGAGAATAAATAGCATAGCAGGCATATATGTTTGCTTCTGGTTGAAAAAAAATAAACCCAGGTTTAGCCAGGAATTGTTTAAGTTAATGTGAAGGACAACAATTTCTCTCCGGCAGCAGGCAGTGAAAAACACAGTGTGACTTATTTTCAGCATAAGTTACAGTTGCGCTCTCTCCTATCCGTATAGTTTGTTGACTGGAAAAGAGTGACTTGCTCTTCCCTGTGAAATATAAATGTTACTGTTTTCCCAAACTGCCCGGGATATTGTAAAGTTATTGATTAGTTGTCATGTTTGGCGGGCCCTTTATTGATGGCACAAGAATGTGAAAGTAGCCAGCAACCTGGATGTAAAGATCAGGATTTATTGCCCAGAATCTCTCGAACAATTTTATCAAAAGCCCATTCCACTGTGACATTTTTTTTCTCCCATAAATCAGCGAGGGGGAAATCTATCAGTGGACAGTAGTGAGAGATAGATGAGCAGAGGGATGAGAGGGTCAGCAGAGATTTTTCACTGGTCCTCCCCGTCAACGGCTGCAGCCTCACTTTTTCACCTTTATGAATTGGTCTTTTACTGACTGGCCAGGCTTTTAATTTATTCCACACACTCGAAGGGGGGGGGGGGGGGGGGGGGGGCTCTGAACATTTAGGCTTTGCACATAAGATAATGTATTGATTGTTAAAGCACTGGTGCATTGGGTTTATGGCTCATATTTAGATAGCAAAAACATGAGATGAATGGTTCCCGGGATAAAGATCAACCCCTATAGTATTAATATCCTGGATATATTCCACTTTGGCAGCAAAGATATGAAGCGTCAGGGGTCTTATTACATGTCATTTATAAAAAAAATCCCCCCTCAGTGTAAAATCAAATAGGCTAGGTAACGAAAAGCAAACAGACATAGTTTGCGTAGCAGTTAACATTTTGCAATAATGACATGGTTGCAAGGCATGGCCTTATTAGTCAAATATGCATCCTTATCCTGAGGCACATGCAAGATAGATTGCATTTCTCAATACCAGAAAACAAGTATTTAGGGTGAGGCACTAAGACAATAAAGGGAAAGCACGCACTCAACAGCACATCATTCGAAACTGGATAATTGTATCAATTTGAGTTGATGCAAAGATGCATAAGTAAACCATAATTTATCTTTGGGTGTGTTTTCAAACAGAGTGTTGCTATGTTGAACATTGTTGTGTTGACCCTGAAAGTTTTTGTGTTTCCCCTTTTTTTCATTTGATGGATTTATTCCTTCGTCATTACTCTCAGTGCTGTGTGTTGCTGTACCTACAGTCCATCCACCCAATCTAACTTGATTGAAGGCCCACATTTGCTATGCGGCCATGTAAAGTAGAAGCCTTGAAATATCGTACTGACCTTGGTGTTCCTTTCTGATTCATTTTTGCCTGACGCCCTTTCCTCAGATGGGATTTCTCAATGGTTTGACAGTGACTGATATAGTTGCAACTGTAACTCTTCCTGTAAATGTTTTGAAATATAATTCAGCAATGAGATACTGTAAAGTTGTTTTGCAGAATCACAAAATAATTTTGTCTTTGTTGGTGTATAAAATTGTGCGCATTTGGTGTGTTTAGTAGATGTAGAATTTAAAATACATCATTAAACAGCTGTGTTTGTCAAGAATTATTTCAATTTATTTCTGTAGTTATTTACCAATGGTAAGATTTTGGTGGCGTAAATAAGCCTTCCGAACACAACATTTCTGCAAAGAACAGCAGTTACTTAATCTTTCACTTAAAATAACCATTGCTGATAACTTCACATTCTGAATTCTGAAGTATATTTTACTGTAAATAGTATAAATAAAATGTTTTGTCTACCTACATTAAATGTGGACACAAATCTGCATTTTCTGTCTCATGCAGACTTCTTTCATGTCCTATTGTGTAGAGTAAAGCTTTACCTGCACCGTGTTTTGGAGATTTTTATTTGTCTGCTTATGCACATAACTCACCGCAGTCTTGTAAAACGTTTTTTTTTGTGGTGAAAATGCTCCACGGTGTTGTCAGGTGACATTGTTGGCATACTTGTTTCCTGTGTGCCCTCGGGGACAGAGGCAGCTCACACAAGGGGTGAGTGACCCGCCTAGTGTCTTCTACCGCTCTGATTTACTGTCCTGCCACGTTTGAAGTAGGACAGGCGGAATTCACTTCACTCTTGTTCTTTGTGATCATTCCTACCAGATTACAGCCCAGGTGAGGCCCCCCTCCACCATCAACCACAGGATATAGGAAGTGCCTGTCTAGCATAGCCCCTGGACATTTGCCCCTGCACTACCTGACCTAAAGTCAGCATTTGTAACATTGCACTTCGGTTTCAATGTGCAAGGCCCTCCTCATACATGATGACTAATATCTACGTACAATGACTAACTTTAAGGTTTATGATCCATGATTGGTTAGAGAATGCATGCAGCATGATGATAATAGCCGGGAGCATGTGGCAATGTGGTGTTTTAACCTGTTGTGGGATCCAGACAGCACAGCAGCAGCCTGGCGTCAACAATGTTTTCTTTTGTCAGACCTGTTCACCACAAGGAAACACAAGTCAATACTTGTGTTATTTTTGGCTGAAACTCTTTCTGACAACAAGCTTTCTGACAGCAACAGTCACTGGCTGCTGCCAGCTTGATGCCAGAACAAAACATTTCTAACCTCTGAAAGACCAGTTTATCATTTCAAAACATACTTTATCATAGTTCAGTCCCTATAGGCCCTGCAAGCTTACACAAGGCTGTACGCATCAAAACACCCTTCCTCATGTTTATAGAACATCACAACATGCTAAATATTTATGTATTTTTCCAATTCCCCACCTAATCAGCCACCAGTGTATATGGGCTTCAGGACAGAGTGATGTTGGCATGGTGTGGCTGATTAGAGTCAATCAACAGGAGGTGATACCAACATTTCCTTCAAAACAACAACACAGACAAAGGTCTGGGATTTCTCCTCCTGGCGCATCAGCTAATAGCGCAGCCACATTTTCATAGACCAAATGACACCTTTGATTGTGGACACAGCTCATGCGGGATTGGGACGCTGATTTGGTGCTGTTCGAGGAGAGGAAAGGAGAGAGGAAAAAAGGCCAAATATAATCAAGTTAAACGGAACACCGGCATCAAAGAAATTGATTGGGGGAGATGTTGTAAGGGAGCTGATATATCGCTATAAAAAAAACAGACACCTTAAATTTGACATTTTTCGTGCGCAGTACAATCAGACCGTTGAATCAACAGCATTTTGTATGATCTAAATATAATAATGTGAAACTCTGCTTGAAGTTGATATTTCAAATTGCTTATGCCAAGTGTAAACTGGGATTTCAGTCTTGTTTGACAAATCTGCAGGCAAGCAGAGCCAATGAAAACACTGGAACTAAGTGAAAAACAAGGGTAAGATCATGACTGTATAGTTAAAATAATAATGTTCTGTATTAAAATTAGGCTGTATTCCATAAAAATGCATCTATGTCAAATCAACTCATGCCACACTAAATATATATTCGTAGTTTTTCGTACGTTCTTACTTGCTCTTGCTCATACACACATAAACAAAAACACACACTCACACACAAACACTGTGTTTGTTATTTGCAGCAGCATCAGCTTGTGCTAAGTGTATTTCGCATTGTCACACTCTAGCAACAGTACTGAGATGACTTTTGGTGTGTTTTCTCTTGGCCTGACCAAGTCTCCGTCTGCACCACGAGTAGTTTAAAAAACTTTTTTTTACATTCATGTGCTGAGACATATTTGAATGCCACTAAAAATTTATTTTTTAACAAGTGTTATATCCATATTTTTTTATTTAGTGTCCTAAATCCCTCAGGCAGTAAGTCAATTTACCAAACTAAAACTATCTTATTTTTCCTTTAATCCAGCCAAAATAATGTCACTCGAAAAACACAACGAGTACCAAAATATTGTCTTTTCACTGGGATGAGGTCAAGGGGTCAAATTCACATGAGATGAGATTTCAGATGCAAAAACAGCCTTTGGTTCCAAAAATAAAGTGAATGACTGCTGTGAAATAAACATCACTACAGTGACTTGCATTACCATGTGACAGATAAGAGACTTTCAAGTGTCTTTAGAGAACTAAATAACTGCTATTGATATTTTAGCATTTCAATGACCACCTTAACTCTCAAAGCTGTCATTGTTTTTATTGAAGGCTCAGCCCTTTGCTGCTGCTATCAGTGGAGTTTCCCCATTGAGGAGGAAATTCAGAAGAAACCAACATTTAAATGAGGGATAAGAGGCTTCTCTGTGTGTTAAGAGCTAAAGGGAGCCGTTTCTTCTCTTTTTGCCATTTCACTGAATTACTTCAAGGGGAAAACAAAGTAATAGTGACAGCACTCACATTGTGCGGCTAATGGATATCGTCTTCTCATAAAAAAGGACTTATCTCTCTCAATTTATATCTGCATAATTGACATATGTCACTTGTTGACTGACACAGGCACATGAAGGCTTTTTTTTCATTCTGAGCAATTGATGACAAAGAATACAATTTGCACTTATCGTTGGTCTTGAATAGCTTTATAAAATAAAAGTCTCCTGTATTTTTACAAACAGTGTTTTTGGTTAAAAAAAGTTTCACACACCCAAAAGATCAATTCACATGAGGTCATCGTAGATCACAGTATTGTTCTGCTTATGTGAAATCACTCTGACAAATTAATAATTGTAATTTCCTATTTGTTGCATCAAAATAAGATGCTTGTAGTTGTAGTTGTGATTTTGTATTTTAGAAACTTATCGCAAACATTGTAACCCTTTTATAAAAAGACTCCGCGACTCATTAACGGTATAATATTATTTCAGAGATGCAAAGTTTTCCTCAGTGTGGGTCAGCTCTATCGATATCAACTGTTCCAAGTGTGCCTGACGAACTTAGAGTGGATTGACAAATCTTTGTGTGGGGTTCTTGAGGCAGCAGTGAGTCCCAAATTGAATTACATGCACATTTCTCAGCCACAAAGGGGAGCCATCACTAATTAAAACCATGTGATTGATGACACTGACGCTTCATGCCAAAGGAGGATAAATCACTCTCACTGTCACTTTGCTGCATTGGTTTCTGTCTCCACACCATAAGCTACAGTAAGTTCAACACTTCCTCGGCTAGAGGGGGATAAACAACTGGATGAACATGACGTTGTTGCTGCTGGTTTGTTTTTAATGTTGAGCATTATGTCTTTAAGACTGTAGCAACTTTGTCACATGCATAGAAATAAGATAAGGAAACAATGTCGCTTGTGAAGGCCAACATTGGCGTATGGATTTCTGTTATATAAATGTGTTCTTGTGTGAGCATACAGTATATTGTCTTTGTTATGTTAAGGCGAGGGGAAACCTTGACCCATTAAAAAGGAAGCTGACAACCTATCCATCAAGAGACGGCACTTTGTGAGTATACTCGCTCTCTAATAGCGTTTATTCTGAGCCACACTTACCTAGATGCCTTTGCACACCATTTCTGATATTTTCTGATCTGTTCAACATGTGGTCTACCATCCTGATTGTAGTTTTGCAGTTGCTTTTTTTTCTCCAATAGGGATGAACCAATGCACAGCTGGACCAAAGGCTTTTCAAGTTTAACCAAAATAAAACTGAGACCAGAGACACTATTCATCACCAACCATAAGTGTTTTCAACAACAAGTAAGTAAACAGAAAAGGTAGGATGATGATTTGCTTTCACAATATGTGAACACGGTTTATACTTTATTATATATCAATGTGTTGCATTTTTTAAATTAGAGGCAAAATCTTTGGAAATGTGGACATTTTAAAATTAAATTAAAATTAAAATACATTTCCTTGAAAATTGAAAATGTCTATGCAAATGTGATCATGCTTCTCTAACAGTCATGCCAATTATGGAGAACTTTATGACCATCCACAACTTGGCAGATGGACAGGGCAGAAAGAGAGCACATGTAATATAATTTTGTTTGTGTAAAGTCAATGTAAAAAAAACATTTCTCCCGTCCATTACATATCCCTCTAAATATGATCACCCTTATGTTGTGACCGAGTTCATATTGACTTTCTCTATAGACGGACTATTACAGTGCTCCAAAAAAAAACTGCTGTCTTTGGCCAAGAACAATTTTGCGTTCTTAAGTGGGGCATACAAGTCGGATCCTGTCAGTGGGTTAGTTTTGTTCAAAGGACCAATTAGTGGGTCCTACCTTAGCCTGCAGCTAAAAGGCCTAATGGTGGGGGCATCCACCTGAGAGGTGCAGAGCTCTCCCCACTGGGCTTTAATTTGAGAGAGGGGTGGGTGGCAGCTTCTGAGGCTTTTACCATTACACAGGACTTCATTGTGGCCGCTGACCGTTTGATCTTAAAATAATTTACTTAATGATCTCGCCACGGGAGCAATTGGTGCTGCTCGATTAGTCTGCAAGGTCTAATGGACATGGGAAAGAAAGAAGAGCAGGAGGGAGGCGGATGGAGAGGAGGGGGAGGGTGGCACAGTAAGGACTAAATGAATCTGCCATGTAACCTTGGGGAGGTACATTTTTTGCATAATTTCAGCAGTGAAATTCTGACAGTGCTATGGGAATCCAGAGACTGTAACACTTTGAGGCATTGCAGCAGGTTTAACAAGCTAAAATAACTATGTCATTCATTTATTTCAAGTAATATTTTAGCCTATAAAAGGCAACAGCAAAAAAAGAAGGCCTTGTGACATTTATGTATAGCCTACTATGCTTGGACCTTTG
The DNA here is from genome assembly GCF_949987685.1 of Ammodytes marinus. Taxonomy (NCBI): domain Eukaryota; kingdom Metazoa; phylum Chordata; class Actinopteri; order Uranoscopiformes; family Ammodytidae; genus Ammodytes; species Ammodytes marinus. Next base: position 17,050,490 of record NC_137217.1, on the reverse strand, counting down.
CATTGATCTATCAAGCTATTGCAAATGAGTTGCTGTAATATTGTGGGTGACTATGCGATTATTAACCCACAACATATGTTATATTCATGAACTTATACATTTGTAATCCGATATTATTTCAACACAAAAGCCCTGATTTCAAATTATTTCATGTGATCACTTCACTTTTTTTCCCTTTTAAGGTTAAATGTAACCTTTAAGAACATTGCTAATTTAATCAATTGCAATTTCTACATTGACACTGATGTCTTTTTATTTCTAATGATAACATTCAAGGTAAACGTTTTAATATACATAATTCTAGTCTGTGACACCATTTAGGATATAGAAGTTTCGCTATTATACTTCATTTTAATTTCAAAAATAAGTACTATCCAACATACTATATGAAGACTGGGAAAAACGACCAAGCAGCAACAGCTTCAGGGATTCACGGTGAAGAGAGTTGAGAAGGTCACTCCACTTTGAGCACACACTCGGCAACACAACTTAAAGGCCTTGCTGACCTCTGTGCCTAGATAATAAGTCAAATAAAGCTTTGTGGGGGGTTGGGGGTCTAATGCAGCCATTAGAAGACAAGCTTGTTGTGTTGCAGGTTAGTTGATGCAGTTTACAGCCATCCCTCTGGCAAAGTATTCAAAACCGGAAAAGGAAAGTAACACAGCTCACTATGATTAAACCAGGTTCACATGATCTTGTCTGTGACATGTCATGACAAAATCTGGCTCACTGGTAGGATGAACCGAAATAAATATCTGAATTGAAAATACTTTTTTTTTTTGTTACGGGAATATACGGTATAATTTGTCATTTAATGATTTGAATGATGAAATCTGTTTGCCTTGTCAGTGTTGTAACTTTGTTCAGAAAAATGTTAGATTACAGTGGGGATTGGCACTTGTTGTGAGTTTATTTTCATAACACGTGCCAAATGGTCTTAAAAGACTCTTATGAATGAACCGAAGCATATCTAGACTACCGCAGTGCAGATTGCGATACATTCAATCGTGCAATCATCGGTCCGGAAGCAAAGCCAGCAGGGGAGCAAGCCACTTTTTTTTTCACAAACCTTATCAGAATATTTTCCTTAAAATTAACCTTTGACTTCAATCCCTTTGCATGACAAAAGTATGAGATGATCCACCCGAAGCTTTAACTCGATGCCCAAATAATGCGGTGGTGGCTATGGAGAGGACAAACCCCTTGAGCTTCCAATGTTTGCACTATTCATTTTACACTGAGACTTTTACTGTGACACGAGAGAGGAGGTCGACCTCTTCACTTTAGAGTGGGAATTAACTACACAGTCAACAATCCAGTAATTAACAGCCAGTATAAATGGTGCAGATGCTTTTGCTGGTTTATTTTATGTGAGGGCTCAGTGCATTATATCTTTATCTGCTTTTTATATCATCATTACTAAAAGAACGGTGCATTTTATGAAAGACAAATAGTTTTAAATTTAAAATTCAAACGGATGACAATGAATGTATGAATACACCAGACTAACGCTGCTTATAGTTTAATGATCCGGTGTGTGTGATGCTGCTTGGAAAAACATACTTGGATGTTTGTATAATGGCTATCAGACTGTAAGAGCCTCAGATGAATTTTAAACATTTATTGACCCATTCCCCCCCAACCCACACACACACACACAATGAATGGCAGTAATCCTTGTGCCGGGCCCTGCCAGAGACCACGAGGTGTGCATATTAAAAGTTTTTACTGAGGCTCCTCAACACCTGTGATCCTCTTGCCATTGAGCCTTGCACCACAAGGACATAAATCACGGCTTGTTGTGAGTGGAATATCTCATGGCGAGAGCCCGCGTTTCCCCAAGCTCGTGCTGGGATTAGGAAATCAAAAGGGCACACACGCATGCTCTGCAAAACGCCACACAAGGCCCCAGAGGAAGCCAGCAGCGGGGTTGAGGGAACAGCCAAGGAGGGCTCACTCAGCTCTGTCATTTATAATGGTGGCGGACTGACAGAAAGAAGCCCCTGGGACAATACCTCTACAAACCCCCAGACCACTGTATGTGCCGTCCAAACAAGTACAAATTATGGTCTAAATGAAGCGGAAGAGCCACTGCAAATTGCAGGAAGCGTTTTTTTCTTTCTTCCTGTGTCTTCATTATCTTGTTAGTGTTTGTTGATAAATGTATTTTCCGTAGCTTCTGATGATCAGTCTTGCAAGAAGAATTTTTTTTCGTAGAGCGACAATCATAGTTCAGCCATTTCACGAAACGTGATGTGTTCAAAATCATTTCATAGAATTGGGGATATGTTTGCTTGTCATATAAGAGAGGCTATATTCTCATCTTAGTGGGCATAATGTGTGATTGACATCGCGCAGAAGACATCCATTATTTGCCCTTGTGTAAAGTCCATCATGCAGTCTCCAAGGATAAGGGGAAGACTGTATACTGTGAGAATGTCCTAGTATTCGATATACAAAAACTGCTTTCTGTGTATCCCTGTCCCTGTGTTAGTCAAAACATTGATGAGATCATTTGCATTTATGGAGTGAATGATTACACAAGTACACTATATGAGGAAGAAAGGGCCCGGCTCAGGTTAAGGCTGATTGACAGCAGCTTTGTCTGCTGAGGCTTCACTTCATTTTGAGGATCCCACGGTGACCCCCAGGCATTATGGCCTATGAGGGCAGTGCCAGTCTCTCAGGATGCTGATTAAGTGGGATAAACCAGCCCCCCTCCTCTCAGACACAAGTGGCCTGGCTGTCCTCAGGGGAATCCTACCTAACCGCCTGGACCAGCTTCCTCCACAAAAACACCACTCCCCCCCACACCCCACCCGGCCTTGTAGTCACACACATGCAGACAGAAGCACATGCATACTATAAAGTATAGTGTAAGATAACTTGTCATTTAACGGTATGGCACACACCATAGGCTTATAGTTTGGATTTATCTGGCTATGAAGGATTTTATATTCTCACTTTCCATCCAATTCAAACCAGTTGGCCTAAACCTAAGCCTACTAATGCATGGCATATGCTCTAATGCCTGTGTGCGAACTAACTAAACAATGGGGATTGTACAACAATTGTAAGGTAATGGGTGCCCTTAAAGCTTTTGTTTCGCAGCAGAGGAACACTTAAAACAAGCCTTTCGAGATAAGCGGCCGGCTGTTGTACTGCGGCTTCCCCAGTCCCCCCAGGACAGCATATCCATCACCAGATGCCCTCGGGTGTGGGCTAACAAATTTGTTCATTCTGAGGCTTACATAACACCCCGAGAGCTTTAGCACTATTTGGTCTGATTTTGAGTGATCTGCCAACAGAGAGATCCCACTGTCAGGTTGAGCACAAAGCAGTCCCCGTCTTTTTTTTCTTCGGCATTAATTCATAACGGAGCAAAAACTCCCCAAATGTAGGCTATTATTTGCCACAAACAAATCGAAGCAAGATGATCGTGTCTGAATATCCGGAGACATGTGGTGGAGCGATAACGAATGACATGAATGACTGACATAGGCCACTGAAATAGGCCTATTATTATTTAGTCAATGTGATCAATTATTATAGGCCAACAGGTCAGGAAACAACAGGCTCCCTTCCTGACGCGGCTGTTTTTAAATGAGTGTTTTTTAAATGGCGTCAAGAACTGAATTCGGACTTTAGTCAACCAACTGCTTTCCAGTTATTATTTTACTTGTATTACTCTCTATAAGGCCATAATAATGAAAAAAAAATAAGGCTGATTTAGGTGAAAATTAGATCTATCTATCTATCTATCTATCTATCTATCTATCTATCTATCTATCTATCTATCTATCTATCTATCTATCTATCTATCTATCTATCTATCTATCTATCTATCTGTTTGTCACTATGTCTATCTAAAAATCTGAAATAAACAGGTTTATCTTGACAAACTACCTTGTTTCCACGGCTGGCCCGACATGGAGATCTGTGAAAAGAGAAAAGCCAGTGCCCTCTACAGGACGCCACCGATCGTGACGGTGCGCACAGCGAGAGGCGCATACCAACTTTAGAAGCTCACACGAACTACGATGCCCAGATGAATGTCGCTGACTCGCTGGATATGGTTTATTTTATCTTCGTCAAACAAAACAATAACAGTGAAACCTTAGAGCAGCAAATGGCGTTTTGCCTACCTCATCAGCATCTGGAGGACAGAGGGACAAGAACAATCTGTGATGTTGATGTGCTGTATAATTAAAACAGACTTGACAGTCTATATTCGTCTCAGAAATAATAATAGTCTGACTCAACTTGGACCTGTAGATGGCGACCCTGTGGTGTGGTTGTTATATGTTCACAGTAGGTGGTAGGTGCAGTGGGGAACTTCAGTTTGTATTATGTAAGCTGCTGGATTTAGTCACATCTATGTCTTTAATAGGCCGATAACTGTCAATTAACAAAAAAAAACATTTGCATCGCTCTCAGTGAAACCATTCTCTATAAATTAAGGCCAAAAAAAGCTAGATCTATATAGGCCTTGGCGTGGCAGTGGTTATTGTACGTATAATGCGTTTTAGTAAATGTGTGGACTGAGTGGGTGATTCTTATAAATCACATGCATATGTCCATAACTCTGTAATACAAAACTAGACACCCCCAGGTGTATTCTCTGAGAAAGGTCTGAAAACGAAATGCTGAGCCCTGTTCTAGATGTGAACGATTACAAAGGATACTTTTGGTTTCTTCAACTTCATTGCTAAACTTTTTATTGCTAAAAATCCTCTATATGATGGTTTTTTAAACAATGGGTAGAATACAAATTCTAAGGAGGAGTATAGTGAAAATAGAGCATATTTTGACCAAACTTGAGATTCTTTATTGTTGTCACTGTAGTAGATGAGGCACTTCCTTGAAGAAGGTTCACTATGTTTATCCCTGACATGATGTTGAGCTGAACTAAACACTATATTTTATGTGTCCACTGACTTTCATTTAGACTCCCAAAACAACTGAGTAAAATCAGTTAAGATGAATGTTGTGTTGTTCTTATATGCAATACTAATGTCATTGTGGAGTGATACCTAATTGTTGACTGCTGATCAAGGTAGACATAATTCAAAAATTGGGAAAACATTTTCTTCTCTGATATACATGTATATACTCACCGGCCACTTTATTAGGTACACCTGTTCAATTGCTTGTTAAAACAAATAGCTAATCAGCTAATCGCAGCAACTCAATGCATTTAGGCATGTAGACGTGGTCAAGACAATGTGCTGAAGTCAAACCGAGCATCAGAATGGGGAAGAAAGGCGGTTTAAGTGACTTTGAAGGAAGCATGGTTGATGGTGCACGGCAGTGTGGATCCACGCTTTCATGTTGTTTACGCCAAATTCTGAACCTGTGCGAATTGTATGGCCTCAGTTTCCTGTTGGTGTCTTTTGCTGCTGTAGCCCATCTGCTTCAAGGTTGATCGTGTTGTGCGTTCAAAGATGGGTATTCTGCATACCCTGGTTGTAACGAGTGGTTATTTGAGTTACTGTTGCCTTTCTATCATCTCAAACCAGTCATTCCATCCTCCTCTGACCTCTGACATCAAGGCATTTTCGTCCACACAAATGCCACTGACTGGATATTTTGAGTTGAGCATTGAGTTGCTGACATGTGATTGGCTGATAAGTTATATGTGTTAACAAGAAATTGAACTGCTCTACCTAATAAAGTGGCCAGTGAGTTTATATATTTTTTTAAAGTAGCACCTTTGTGGTTTAGTATACACAGGCCAAATTGGAAACCCTTAAACAAACATAACAAATTGTAGACTCAGGTGACACATCTGCTTGCTTGCTTCTGCTTGTCAGCTTGACTGGGCTGTCATGATGGAGTGCTGTTTCGGGATTCAGTTAGGAAATCAATATCGCATCATCAACAACACTGTGTTGACACTGCCAGTCATTGATGAGCTGCTTCCCATTACAAATGTACCTTGTGAAACTGTGAAGGCCAAAATACAAAGTCTATCAATAATCATGCAGACCCTATAGCCTATACATACACATTTTTGACTTGTTAAAACTGAAGTGTTATTAATCAAAAGAATAAGCCCTGCAAACAGAGTACAGTTTAGTATATTATAACTAAACTCTGATTTCTGATACCAATCGCAATGATTGCAAGTGTTACATACATTTAAATAATTCCAGTGAAGTTGCACATTATTCCTTCTGCAGACTGTAAAACAAGCAGTGGATGTAAATACTACTAGGGAAGGCTAGCTCAGCAGTGTAACAGGTCTTGGCAGGAAAATGGTTGAGGCAGCAGGTACAGTGCCAGATTTCAACATCTTTGTTTCCCAAGAAATGGTTTTGCGGTTGCTCGGGAGGGCACGAGTGGAGTGCAGTCTATCTTGCACACTTCTGACATTACAGCTCTTGGATCAACTGCAGCTGACAGAGAGCAATATTTGGAAGAAAATATTTCTCTTTCTGTTGTTTGCTTCTTCACTGAGAGAGGTATACCAAGCTGTGATGAAAGAATACAAAGATATGCGTTTGGCTGTATTTCTACATGGAATGGATTGTGAGATGCTGACCTTTCTCTCCCTTTTTCACCCCATATTGAGATGATAGCTCTAATGATCTCAACTCCCATTTGAGGCTGTGTAGGTTTATTCTGGTCTCGGGCAAATGAAATCACTCAAGTTCTCAACCATGTTAACATCTGTGCTGATTTTTTAGAGTAAAACGAGCGTGTGGATTACATCAGGAGGAGCCATCTTCGTCTTAACTGCTTGAATGCATTGCCTCCAACTTGTTATTAGCACCATAGCAACAGGCAGGCAATCTCTTCCCCGTAGGTGGTCTTGTCATTGTTAGTGATGAGGTCCAAAACGGTAGAGCCACCTGCTGCAAACCTGAGGAGTTTGTCTCACACTCCTCTCTTTTTTTTCTGGAGAATTTGTCTCTTAATCGTGGAAAAAAAGAAAGAAAAAAGTCACTCTACCGTAAGACGTGTATTTTTTCAGAAATATGTGTAAATGGGTGCAATGCTTCAGCCAAATCCTTCACAGTATCCCTACCATGTTTATATTCTATTTAAAATACTTAACTTAAGAACTTAGGAATGTAAGAATTCTTTAATAGATCAGGGTACAACTCTGCTATTTAAATCTTCAGTTCCTCCAAACAATCATTTTGTCATTCATTTAAAGCAATCAGACCTTTAAATTGCACTGCAACGACGGATAGTAAAGTGCCTTGTAAATGCCAGTTGCTGGGTACAGTGCTCGGCTGCCAGGACAACAGTCAAACTAGTCCCCCACACACATACAAAACATACATTTTACTACAGCCCCGGGCTCCAGTACATAGGCTCCTCCACCTCGCCCAGTCATGTCACAATGGGGGCACATGTTTCATAAATGTAAGGGGCCACAGATTTGCACCTGATTTAACCAGAAATGTTTAACTTACTCTAGGCTACATACATTTAGACAAAAAGCCATTGGTCAATACCCAATGAAATGACTCGTGGTTTGGTATGCACAATCACATGTCTATGCAAATCTATGAATAAGGCTTAAACCTTCCAACACATATCATGGCTCTCAAACTACAATGTGGAAAAAAAATCCAGGCTATGCATATTTTCAAACTCTATTTAAAAGCGCACAGTTGTTTATGTAAGTCATAACCTATATGTGAAACAAACAACACAAGTAAAAAAGAAGAAGAAACGCCATTATTGAAAACCAATCATAGATGACAATGATAAGCCAACTTAGATTTGACTTTGACTTAGGCCTATACAAAGCAACATGATTTGATGAGCCTGCAGTAGACCATGCAACAAATTAAAGAACAGGACAAGGTAGGCCTACACATTATGTTTAGGCACCACTGCAAACCAGTTGCATTTCAAAGTGCATATGGATTGTGGGATACAAATGAGAGGATAATTTACAAAGATAAATGTATATGATGTTTAGATTGATTTAACTTTGCAAAAGGCCTATGCTATAGTCCTTAGGCTTACTTAAATCACATAGTCCTACTTGCAAAACAGTAAAAGCAGTCGGCTAGAACCGAGGCTACAGTGGTAGTCTACTAAATTAAGTCTCAAAAATATTAATGAAGATTCCTAAAAGACTTATTTCACTCTCTCACTCTCTCTCTCTTCTCTTTTGGAGCTACAGACGGACAAATAGACCTCATGGACCTATTGTAAGAGGCCTACCTGGCAGTGATTGAGGATAGTATCTGTTGCTTAGCAACGGAATGCTGAACCGCCCCCAGGACTTACAGCTCGTGCCAGTCTTTTCTGTAGAGAGAGGCATTCATTTATTGACTATTAATTAAAACTGCACCTAGCAAATTTATGAGTAGGTCACAAATCAGATTTTTCCGTTTTGTTAAGGGAAGTGAATGCATATCATGGTCGTAGTAGAGCAATCATGTCCGACGACGAGAGCGTGCCTTCTTTCCTGGAGGACGTCAGAGTAAAGTTTGTCGAGGGAAAAGTTTGTGAACTACTGCGACTGCACCGCCAAACATGGGAGAAGAGTGCTGTAGACGAAGAGTTCCAAACGCGCCTGAAAGAATTCCTCGAAAAGGAGTCCGTTCTATTTTTATCGTCGTCGAAAACAGGCTGTTTGGTTGCTTCCAATGAGGTATGTACATAGAGCGAGTAGGGCTATAACTAAGCTTTGCCTGTGTACCCTACACTCGACTAGAGAACTGGCTGAGCTTAGGCCACTAAGATGTGGAAATTGCTGGATTTAAAGGTGCAGTGTGTAATATGACATCATCAAGAAAGTTCTACAAAGTTCTAGAATGCAACACTCCCTGGGTAACCCCAACCCTTTCGAATAATAACAGAAGCTACAGTGGCCTTCAAGGACAAGAACAATTCTAAATGTTAAATAATGCACCTGATGACATTCCAACTATGACACTTTCAAGATGGCGGCACTAGGCCTTGGTCCAAAATATGCAGAAATATGGACATATATGAGAACCTTTCTAAGGGAAAAAATAATAATTAAAAAAAAAAATTCAGCAATTATGCACTAAATTAAATGTACTTATGGATATTATAATTACTTTCTACAAAATCTGCTAGGAAATACAACCCAAAATTCTACACACTGCAGGTTTAACTGCTCCATATCTTATCTGTTCGTAAAATGATAATGTGATGTCATTTTAAATGTAGGTCCCACCTGTTGCTCAAAACAAGCACATCTATATTCTTAAGAAGACAGTTGTTGCCATCCATGCCGAAAACTACAATGAGCTTCTACTTTTTGGCCTCCTATCCCCATCACCACTACTGCAGCTGTCAAGCACAGTTGAGCAGGTAATAGTTAGACCCTGCCTCATGCACCTATGCAAGCTGCTGAAAGATCTGTCTGTTTTTGTTGTTGTTGTGTTTTTGATATGCAGATTTCCAGCATGCCTTTGTGATTTATTGATCAATTCATTCTGTGTCTCTTCGCTAGATATGTGTCCCACTGCTGTCCAACAACAAAAACCATCACATGTGGCCCAATCTTCTGTCTGAAGATGTCACTCGACATGTTGAGAGCATGTGCAGTAAGACATTAGTAATACAGGGTCAGGTTTTGGGTAAAACGATCCTCCCTATCGCAACTGCAACGGATTGGATAGAAAACTCCTGCAGTGCCTTAAAAATGTAAGAAAACATAGTTTTACCCCTTTTTGTTTGGGACACAGTTTACTGTAAGAACTAACAAACACTCTCAACATGTTTTTTGTACACTTAGGTATAATTACTATGACAGGGCACTGTCCCATGCCATAGAGACCCAGGTCATCAACTGGACCAATCTGATCCAGAAAGTTTTAAAGGAGGATTCATCAGACCTGCTTGTGACAGGCTGTAATCCAGGGCCCGATGCAGAGCTGAAGTTTTGGGCTTCCAGGAAGAGCAATATACAAAACATTTATCATCAGGCACGCTCCCTTTTTACTCCTGGTCTTCACTAAAAAAATGGTTTCATGTATTTTCATCACATCATCATGGCATTTCACTCACACCTAAAGTGTTTTTTTATCCTCTTAGCTTCAGAGTCCCATTGTTCAGAAGATGGCACACATGTTAGAGATAATGGACAGCAGTTATCATCCAACAATCATGACTCTAATTGAAAACGTATTTGATGGTATGGGAAAACATACTGTAATTTTGACCTTGTCAAATAACATAATGTGATAACTACGACGTATTATCTGTTAAGTTGTTTTAGTTAAAAAAATTAAAATAACATATTTTTTGTCAACCAAAGCACTCCAGGAAGCCCAGGACATTGACCTCCATTTACGGCCACTGCATGCTCAATTGTCTCAACTGGAAAAGGAAGGCTTTCCTCACTTGGACACATTCATCCCTGCGCTGTTTCACACTCTATTTCTCATCTGGACCAACTGCCATTGCTATCAAAGACCGGCACGCATTGTAGTGTTACTGCAGGAACTTTGCAACCTGTTCATTGAACAGGTAAGAGCCTTCATTTGAAACACGATTCAAGATTCCTTTCTATTGTAATTCAGCCAAACACAAAAAAAATATAAAGTATGATTGAAATGACAACTATGTGATGTATTGCAATTAAAGTGACGGGTTACATACATGTAAAATCAGGCACAGTGCATTGACCTTTATCAGTTACACTTTGTGGGTGTTAATCAAAAGTCTGTGCTAACACATTCAGAGATATATTGTTTCACCCTTCAGGCGTCTACATACCTCTCTGCAGATCTTCTACTCAGAGAGGATCCAGAAGAAAGTCTACAAATGGTGAGGAGGGTGATACAAGTCTTCAGCTGTTTCATAGACAGTTATCAGTCCCAGAGGGAGAGGTTGGCCAACCATGTGAAACATGCACCATGGGATTTCCCATCCGCCATGATCTTTGTACGTTTCAACCAGTTCCTTAATCGTATGCTACAGCTGGAGGTGAGATCAGATCTTTTTAGTTTTTGTATCCAGGTGCCACAATGAGTTTTTATATTTGTACCTTTTTTTTTCCTCCTCCCCCATATTTTTGTACGTTATCTTTGCAGGACTTTTTTGAAATCACGCTGGACTTTCAGAGGATGGAAAAACTAGAGTTTGGTGGACTTAAAGGCAAAATGTACAGTACGAATGCTGCTCAGATGTACGGAGAGTTCAATAGCATCTGCCAGGTGCTTAAGCACAGCGGCATGGGCCCATTTGACTTCAACTCACAGGTGAAATTATTTTTATTGGCATTTACTGTATATCGCCAGTTAATGTTTCAGTGAATATCTATAGATTCATACATGCACAGTTCAACACTTTTGTCCACGACTTAAATACTGCTGAATTGGTAACTTCGCCTCCCAGGATTTTGAAAACAATTATAAGGATTTCAGAGTGAGGATTGTGGACCTTGAATGTCGCCTTGCCAGCCTTCTCTGCTTGGCCTTTAAGGATTGCTCAGGACTGGAATCGGCATTAAAAGTAAGCAAAACATGTTGATGGTGATGACAGAATTGGTTGATTGAGTAAGTAGGGATAGAGAGTGACAGAGCTATCAGGTGGGCCAACATATTTTGTTTTGTGTTTTTGTCCCTTAGCTCTTAACTATTGTTGGGCCCTTCCTGGAAAGAGGACACATTAGACAGATTTTCAGTCCCAACATCCTTCTACTCCTGCAACATTTCAGAGAAGAGCTGGAAAGATGTAAATGTCTGTTCAAATCCCAGCTCCATCAGGTAGTCGAGGCAAAAATGCAATATTTGCAATATGGATTAAAAGGCTCAATAAATCAAAAGAAATAAAATAAAATTCCATTCCATTCAACAACCCTTTACCACTCTTTCTTGACAGATGGAGAACGGTCTGACTAAGAACATGGCTCACACATCTGGAGCTTTGAAGTGGGCAAAAATGCTCAGAGAACGCATTCAGACACCATGGGAAAAAATCCGATCACTGTTTGACATGTCAGTAAAAAACACCTGACTATTTCCAGTGAATGAATGAATACGTCTGACTAACAGTAGCTAGAGTAACAGTTAGATAGATAGAGAGATTCGCTATATAGAACACAACCAAGCTTAAGAAAAGACTCACAGTGATGCAATATTTCTAGGCCAGCAGGAGGTGTGGAGATGGCGAAGGAGTACCACATGTACATGGATATGCTGAGCCTTCTGGACCAATATGACGAGGACGTTTACTCTAAGTGGTGTAATGGTTTGGAACAGGCCTGCCTGATCAACCTGAACCAGCCCCTTCTCTCCAGAAATACCTCATCTGGACTGATTTCTGTTAACTTCAGTCCAAAGGTAATTGATTTAATCTCCCTTGCAAACTAAAAAGCACTAATTGTGCAACCAAATTGGAGTGCGTAAATAATTCTCCAACTTACTGTTAGCTTATGTAGTTATGTGTGTCTCTAAGGGATAAAGATAAGTTTGTTCCTTTATACTGCCGGCAAGACCCGTCAAAATTGGGATTGGGTTTGTATCTTTTTTTTTGCCGTAATGGTGCCATTTAATTAAAGCTGGGGTATGTGATTTCTGATTGGTCAAAGTTAACATGAGCTGTACACTTTGACCAATCAGAGCAAGGCTCCGATTCTCTGTTCTTATTGGCTGTTGGGACTGTCCATTCACTTTGGCACGACTTTGTTGGTGTGTAGAGCCTGTCAGGGAGGGACCATAGGGGAGGGACCAAAGAGAACAAGTGGAGCGGTTGAGGTATTTGGATTCGAATCTCTATCGCAACTGCCATTTTCTCTCCAAATCCTCCACCCCAGCTTTAACCCGTTTCCATTTTTTAAAATATATATACACACTGTTGACAAACACATAACAACCTAGGCAGCATAGGGAATTCTTATTTGATTTAAATTATATTCTCCTTCTCTCTTTGAGACAAAATATTTTACCGCTTTATCACTATGTGTATCATGCATGAATCACTGTCTCCTTTCACTCCTCAGCTTACTGAAGTCCTAAAAGATGTGAAGTATATTCAGACTCTCAGGCAGGTCAAGATCCCTGAAGCTGCAATGACTGTTTTTGAGAAGCGTTTCATTTTCACAAAGGTAACAAAACAGTACATTACTTCCATGGCTCACCAACACTCACATGCACACCCATGTGTACCTGAGTTTAAACAATAAGCAATATGTGTGTCTCATTATTAGGGGTGTCCCGATTCTCCAAATCCTCGATTCGATTTAAGGGAACCGGGTCGATTCTATTCTCGATTATTTTTTTCTTTTAATCTCGGATCATTGGTTTTGTGCCATGATTGCTTATTTAATTTTTGAATTCTAATGAGTGTCTAAATGGCCTGTTCAGTGATAAAATCTCCATTATTTTCAATGTACCACACCTAGACCTTATTGTGAAATGTAAGTCAATTATTTACAATATACTGTAAATGTAACAATAACCTGTCAATGTGAAACACACAGACAAACAGCTGATTCAAATCATCAACACGATATAAACTCCTGAAGCTGCTTGTGTTGTTTTTGTTGCACGCCTGAACGTGACTAGGGGTTAAAACGACGATTTCACCTGTAAGTCCGAAAGGTTGAGATTGTGACGTCATTTCGATCGATTTTCAGACCTGCATTCGAGATCGCGACACCCCTACTCATTATACATTCGCATAGTCTTCGCCTTAAAACTGTAACTTTTTCTCCACACTTTCTTACCTTTGTTTCAGTACGTGAGCAGTTTGGAGCTGTTGGTACAATGGTACAAAAAGCTGAAGCAGACGGTGCTAGAGGTGGAACTCCCTCTCATCAGAGCGGAGCTGGAGTTCATAGACCTGCACTTAACCAGAGCAGAGTCTGAGCTGACATGGCAGGATGAGGACTGCTGGAGCTTCATCAGCACCACCAAGCACCTGGTCCAGGACCTTGTTCGTAGAGTCAGTAGCGCCAAGGAGAACTGTGAAGCCATCCAGTCAATGATGAGGCTATGGAGAAAACAGGCCATGTTTTGCAGAAAGGACAACAAGAAAGGCTCGCTCATACAGCTGGAAGACAGGGAAGACCGTGTCAACAAGAAATACAGCCACATTAAGAAGGATGGCGTCTCTATCCACAAGCTGGTACAGGTGTGTGTATGGCTGGATTTCTGAGATCTCATAAACTTGTATACAGGTTTGTGCTGCTCTAATGTTAGTTAACACCACAAAATAGGAAATAATAGGCATGCTTCACCATCTAAATCAGATTCTAGCCCATTTTGAAGAACAGTTCTGTTCACAGGCAATTTAAAGCCTTGCTCGTTTTTACTCATTTCATAATTGGTACCTGAGTTTGGCTTTGAATTCAGTTTATTTATGCAGATATGATGGGATAAGAAAAACCAAAATTGCACTTTTTTCCATCCCCTAGTACCACGCAACATGACTGAATTTAAAGTTCAGTTTTTTCTCACACAAAAAAATAATATTTTACTCGATATATTTGAACATGTTTCAGTATGTGGGAAGCCATATAAATATTATGATAAGAAATAAATAAAAAGAATAAAGCCATAAATAATTGTGTCAACTTACACTATCCATAAAAAAAGTCATACCTTTACTAAGCTGAAACATGTACAGTTTATGCGCTCACCATCTCTCCATTATATTCTACATTTTCTTCAGGAGAACATGGTGCTTTTCCATGCCGACCCTACATCAGAAGCATGGCAGTCCTATCTGGAGTACGTGGATGAGATGGTGGTGGAGGGGCTCTTCAGCTTCATCAGCCACTCTCTTCAGTTCTTTGTGGACAACATGGAGTCATGGGCGAGTCAGACGCCTCTGTTTGAGGCTCAGTTGTTACTGAGTAGCTCCGGAATCATCTTCCTCCCCTCGTTGGAGCAAGATGCAGGGGACGGCCTTTATGAGCTGATAGAAGGGCTGGTCGGCGACATATTCAAGACCTCCGTGAATATCGACAGAGTGGCTGCTCATCTTGACATGGAAAGCTACCAGGTACTCTGCTGTAGATTTGGATTTTTTATTAAATAGACTTTTCTATTACAATACAATGGTTTACTTAATCGGTTTGCCTTTCACCTGTGCAGGGAAATAAGTACTAAGCCTTGCGCAAGTAACAGTAAACCAATTTTGTTTTAACTTCTTCTTGCCTTACTTTCTAAACTCATTAGAGTGTATTCTTCAACAAATACTCTATTTTCCTCATGAAGTTTTTTGGTGTATAACTGTTACAGGACGTAATGGATGAAATGCAAGATTTGTTAGACCTGAGACAGGACATAATGGAGCGAGTGGAAAACGTCCTCAAGAAAGCAATAAATTACCAGAAAAAGTTTGACTGCTACACCCATCTCTGGCAAGATGACAGGGCGGAGTTTCTCAGCCACTTTCTCCTGTATGGACGTGTACTAACAGCCGAAGAGATGGAGGCTTGTGGAGCACATTCACTCCCAGAGAGCCCGCCTACAATCAATAACTTCAAAGAACAGGTCACTGATATAAATGTTCTGAAATATGAATCACCTTGTTTACCATATATGGCAGATGTCTTATTTTTAATATCTTGTCTTGGTCCTAATTTTCTTTTTTAGATTGATTATTATGAGGATCTGTATGCTGGAATTTCTAAGCTTGTAGACTTTGGAGTGTTCAATGGATGGTTCCGGGTGGATATCAAGTTCTTTAAAGTGAGCCTCCTTAACACTTTAAAGAAATGGAGCTGGCTTTTTAAAGAGCACCTCTTGACATATGTCACACACAGGTAATGTTCATTTTTGCAGGGCTTTTGAATGCACACCAAACTGTAAAACCAAACATGAGTTGTTCACACTGTTTATGGGTTTCCCGTTCAGTCTCGGTGAGCTGCAGGAATTTGTCCGAGCCACTGTTGAAGGACTTGGCCAGCCTGTTGCTAAAGGGAACCACCGTGTTTTGGTGGAAGTGATGAGTCACCTGTTGGCTGTCAGAGACAGACAAAGAGCTACAGACAAGATGTTTGAGCCTCTTAGAGACACAGTATTCCTCCTGGAACAATATGGAGCCAACATACCAGACCAGGTCTATTCCCAGTTGGAGGTAAGAAACAAAATATTTTAATGCTCCTGTTTTTCGTGCGGTGATGGAAAATTTGGATTTATTTAAATAAAATCAGAAAGCAGTATATTCATTTTGTGGACATTCAACCTTTGAGCAATCTAAAATTATTCTATCTATAGGAACTTCCTGAGAAATGGAGTGGGGCAAAGAAACTGGCCCTAAAAATGAGGCATGAAGTGGCACCCATGCAGAATGCAGAAGTTATGGTTTTACGAAGACGATGTATGGCATTTGAGGTGACATGATTTTTTTTCACACATAATTGATGTATGCACAGTGTTGAAGCTATTGTATTGTATAACTAGGTGTAAAGACAATTTAAGTTTTCCTTCTTATTTTTCAGTTGAAACAAAGCAAATTCAGGGACCTGTTCAAAGCAACGGCACCCTTCAGTTACAATGCAGTGCGTCCCTATACCAGTCTGGAGAAAGTATGAGTTTAGTCATTGCTTGAATATATGATTAGAATGCCATTGTATTATACTCTGGACTTTGTATAACCATTTCCATCTTTTGTTTTTTCTAGTCTGAAAAAGCGATCCGAGACATGGAGAAAGAGGTGGCAGAGCTACAGGAGTCCACAAATCTCTTTGATGTTTCTATTCCTGACTACAGAGACATTAAGCTTTGCAGGCGAGAGATCACGGTCCTCAAAGAATTGTGGGACATTGTTTCATTTGTGCAGGTAAGAAGCTTAACATAGGCTGAAACGTCACTATTCTGGAGGAAATGGAAACATTACAGCTAAAAGGCCTCGTCATCACCCACTACAATACCCCAATAACTCAATAACTTGACCAGCCTGTCCTCTTGGAGGCCATCATTGATTCTTTGAATACCCTGTAGCCATCCCCATTAAGCATCCCCAGCCCATTGATCCCCTCTGCATTTGTCTTTATCTATACAGAGCAGTGTGGAAACCTGGACAATGACCAAATGGAGGCAGATAAACGTGGACCAGATGGATGCCGAATTGAGGAGGTTTGCCAAGGTGAGGTCACCAACAGTGCTACATCACACCAGTGCATCTCTCCTGCTGTCTTGCCGTCACGCACCATTGCTAAATGTAACAGATGCCCCTAATAAGTAATTATATTTACCTACCTTCCGTTTGTGTAGGACATGCGGAAGCTGGACAAAGAGGCCCGTGCGTGGGATGTGTATTCCGGGTTAGACCTTTATGTAAAGAACCTGTTGACGTCAATGCGGGCCGTGAGTCAGCTACAGAACCTGGCAATACGAGAGCGCCACTGGGTGCAGCTAATTAGAACCACACAGGTGCGTAACTAACTACACACAGCTGAGGTATTACTGTACAGCAACATCTTTTTAACTGGCATAATAAGAGATCTGAGACTTTGCATAATGACGTCAATTCTTTTAAAATAGATGGACTTCACTGTGACTGACTGCACCACCTTGGAAGACCTCTTGGCTCTGCAGCTCCATTTGCTGGAAGACGAAGTTCGCAACATAGTGGATAAGGCGGTCAAAGAAATGGCCATAGAGAAGGTTCTTCTTGAATTATTAAATACATTTCGGTCAAGCATGGCAACATCACGTGTCTTTTAGTCATAATTGATGAATTATTGATGAATAATATAATGTAAAATACTGTATCACACAGCATTTCCTGAAATGTTTACCAGCTAGAATGTTCTTTGAAAGGTTGTGATGAAGTATGGATACAGGAAGAGTTACTCTCACTATGTAAGCTTTCTAGAAAACGTCTTATTAACCTCCTATCTATTTTTTCACTGAATAATAATGTGCTGAATTAACCAACAGGACTCATGATAGTACTAAGCATTATGAGTATGAGTTCCAGATAAACTCTCAAAAGTCAAGCTGGAACTAGAGCCTTGATAGTTTGATACATTGAGCTAAGAGCCAACCTCATAAACGTGTTCAGTTATGTTTCTGTCCTGCAAAAACCATGTATCTAAAAAAGGTTAAAACAATTTTTTATCACAAGTAGAATGACAAGCCATTTCATCTAAAATAACGACATCTAAAATCTTTATACCAACACCAGATAGTTGGGGGGAAAAAACAGTAAGACTGTTTCTAATCAAACATGTTACCTTTTATGCTGCTTTTACTTCAGGTTGTAACACAGATAAGTCACACATGGGCCTCAATGGAGCTTACATATGAAGATCATTACCAAACCTCTGTGCCACTACTTAAATGTGACGAGCCACTTATTGAAACTCTCGAGGATCATCAGGTAAATATCCAAGTCACTTATATTGATAATGAGATTTTTATGTGTGACGTTTAAGCATAAAAGAAATGCGCAGTGGTTGTCGTAAAGCACAACAACTTGTTCTTGAGATGAGTTGTCTTGGAGAAGCACTGGTAGTTAAGTGCTGAAAAGAATAGAGATTAGAGTGCAGAAAGGGGCCGCCCTGTCTGAGTGTCTTAACAGCATGACCGAGAGTAGAGAGGTCCCTATTGAGTCCTTAGATTTATAGCTGCTGTAGGACACTGGGCATTGTTGCACCGCAGCGGTCTTTGTACATGTACACCAGATGTATTGGGGGGGTTATAGCCAGCAATTAGAAGTCTTGCTACTTTAGTGCCTCCATCTTTTTGTAAACAGACTTTCCATCCCCCACCTTTTTATTGCGTAGCATTCTCATGAGGTTGAATATGCATTTAAATTAAACTGACATATGTTATGAGGATGAGGTTATCATGATATTTCTTTGCCTTACCACAGCTTTATGCAAGTATTTCAGTCCGACAAAATCCTTTTTTATATGTCCTCATCCTCAAGGTTCAGCTCCAGGGCATATTTCAGAGCAAGCATGTAGATCACTTCCTGCTCCAGGTAGTGGAACTCCAGAAATGGCTGACTGTGGCTGACTCAGTGCTGATGGTTTGGATGGAGGTCCAAAGGACATGGGCCTACCTGGAAAGCATCTTCAAAGGCTGTGATGACATTTGCCAACAGCTGTCTGCAGATGCACACAGATTCCAAGCGATAGATGCAGAATTTCAGGTCTGAACTAACATGACAGTCAAGTATTAATGCAAATTCCCATTGTACTTTTAAACAATGTCGATTTTTGGTTATTTCAGGAGTTCATGTTGGACAGCGCCAAGACTAAAAATGTTATCGAGGCCACCAACAAACTGGGTCTATTTGAGAAGTTAGAGCATCTACAAAAAAGGTCCATGTTTATTTTATTACACTTTCAATACACTGTTTACAGTTTGATATTTAGTGCTCACTGTTCCCTTAATCTCTCATTCAACAGACTGGCATTATGTGAAAAAGCTCTCACTGAATACCTGGAGACAAAGAGACTCGCCTTTCCACGATTCTACTTTATTTCATCTGCAGATTTGTTGGCCATCCTTTCCAAAGGGAGTCGTCCCAGAGAGGTACATTAATGTAGAATTTCCATTAATCTCAATAGTATTTATCCAGTGTCATTATTGTACTTAGGTATCTGTCATGAACATTTTAAATTCTCTGTGTCTTTTGCAGGTTACTGTTCACCTCTCAAAATTATTTGACAACATGTCGGATCTTGAGTTTGCCAAAAAGGAACAGTCGGATAATCCTAAACTTGCAGTGGGCATGTACAGCAAAGAGAAGGAATATGTCCCATTCCAGGCTGAATGTTGCTGTTATGGGCCGGTAAGATCTAATCAAAAAGTTATAATTCATCAAAAGATAGCTATCACGTTATTACTAAAACATTATGATAGAATTAGCTAATATGCTTCATAAAATAAACACATTGATGGTCAAAATTACTTGACATTAGGTGGAGTTGTGGCTTACTTCTCTGGAGGAGTCCATGAAGGAATGTGTCCGGGGTCACCTGTCTGAGGCTGTGTCGGTGTACGAAGACAGGCCCAGAGAGCAGTGGATTCTCGACTTCCCTGCCCAGGTGGCTCTCACTGGATCTCAGATCTGGTGGAGCAATGATATGGAGCTTGTGTTTAAAAGACTTGAGGAAGGGTTTGAGTCGGCACTGAAAGACTACAACAAGAAACAGGTACATGTTATCACAGTTAACACACTTGCATTGGAATATTTAAATTTAATGCAGCTCATGATGGCAAGAAAAGCTGACTAAGATCCAAAAAACAAAACATTAACATTATTGTGAATATTTCCTTGATAGAAACCTTTGATAGTAGACGTAGTGTTTGGGAGACCGCATTTAGAGGTTGCAGATGCTTAACTTGTGAAGATGTTGGGCCACATACATATGACAGATGTAGGTAATGATGATATTTACCCATATTTTCAATTGGAAGAGGGGTATTGATCCAATACTTTGTGGTTGACTGTATCATTTTGCAAAATGTCCGTCATATTTTTAAATAAGACTAACAAAAAGACAGCACCACTACAAACCATTGCTTTAAAAATCACATAAATCCCCTCTTTTTTACATTACTATCATTTATATTACAACATCAGACAATCTCCTTATTGACAGGTAGCGTTAATGTTGCATTATAATGATTCAATTTTATTTTCAGAAGAGGTGTCCGCCTTGATTTTATTGTTTTATACTGGCATTCCATATACATATTTGAATGTAAAGAGAGTATAACATTATATAAATTTTGTGTATTCTGTGAGTAAATTGGCAACCTCTCAGGATGATGGACATGTTCACCATAATCCTAACAGAGTCAGTGACCTGGCTCTGGGTTTGTGGAGACTCGTTGTGGGCTATGCTCACAGCTGTATTATCACTCATGTCAGTTTCATCAGCGCTATTTAGGGTTAGCATGTCCTTGGTTGCTGTTTGAATAATCTCTCTCACCCTTCAACACACGGTACTGCACTGATTGGATTTGCTGTCACACAGGACCAGTGATGAATGAAAGACATCCAGTGATGTTGTAGTGGAAACAAGAACACAGCAGTACTTTTTATTGTCCATAAAGTCACAGTCCTCGATTACTGTAAAATGGTGTTTCGTTCCACATGGTCTGCATTTATATACTGATTCTGTATGTTGTTGTGCATGGGGTTGATTTTCAATGACTTTGAATAAAATTGAACCTAGCGATATTATATCATATTGTTGTCAATTCAGTCTCTTGTGATTTTAAATGAACACTCTTGTCTTAACTTGTATTTTACTCTCTTACGTACTCTAGATTTCTCAACTGAACTTGTTGATTGGCATGCTGCTGGGAGAGCTCAGCTCAGCAGACAGGCAGAAGATCATGACAATATGCACCATTGATGTCCACGCTAGAGACATTGTCACCAGCCTCATTGCCCAAAAGGTAATGTCAATTGAACCATCCCATAATTAGGATTTATTTTCCTTATTATTGAGCTAACTTTGGCAGTGCACAACGCATTGAAATATATTTATTCTAAGACATTTTTTCTAAGGTTAGAATATAATTTACTGCTAATCAATTTGCAAAAACAAATGTATTTCATTTTGAGTTTAGAATTATAACATGTCAAACCTTTAATAAGAACAGCACAATTCCTGGACGGATGGACTAAAACTTAGACAATAGGCTTATACTGAAGCATTAACATATTTTAACTAGATATGATAATCATGTTGCTCACTCGTACCATTAGCTCTTGTGGAACCTGATCTCCTAGAAAAAGTTTAATTAGCAGCTATCTGTGTTGCCAGGTCACCAGCTCACAGGCCTTCCAGTGGCTTTCCCAGCTCCGACATTGCTGGAATGAGCAGCAGCGTCACTGCTACGTGAACATCTGTGATGCTCAGTTCCTTTACTCATACGAGTATCTGGGAAATACACCGCGTCTGGTCATCACTCCCCTTACAGACCGGTAACGCTGATCTTTATCAATTTAAGACAAAAAGTTTTTGTGCATGTAAAGTCTCAATACATTATGCTACATTCAGCGTTGCTTAACAGGCACGTTTGTGTGCTCTGTGTTCAGGTGTTACATCACCTTAACTCAGTCACTCCACCTGACCATGAGTGGAGCCCCGTCAGGCCCCGCTGGAACAGGGAAAACTGAGACCACTAAGGATCTGGGCAGAGCCATGGGAGTCATGGTATACATCTTCAACTGTTCTGAACAGATGGACTACAAGGTGTGAAATACAGCGGGCAATTTATAATTATTCCCTTTGGTCACTTTATGTCTTGATTAGATGTTAAGCTAACATTTTCTTCTGTGTTCAGTCAATTGGAAATATCTACAAGGGCCTGGCTCAGACTGGAGCATGGGGCTGCTTTGATGAATTCAACCGTATCGCTGTGGATGTTTTGTCAGTTGTAGCAGTGCAGGTCAAAACTATACAGGACGCCATTCGCTCCAAAAAGAAAAGGTAAGTGGTTGAAGCTACATATATTGAATACACAAAGCCTTTATGTAATATGTGTAAAAAAAAAATGTCCTAACTCTCTATGCCACCTCACAGGTTCATGTTTTTAGAAAAAGACATTGGCTTAAAGCCATCGGTGGGGATTTTCATCACTATGAACCCTGGCTATGCAGGCAGGGCGGAGCTGCCTGAAAACCTCAAGGCTCTTTTCAGGTAAAACTTCAGGTTAAACTAACTTTATTTATAGTTGGCCACCTTCACTCTGTATGAAGTTAATGGTCTGTACTGTCTTGTGTCCTGCTGTAGACCCTGCGCCATGGTGGTGCCTGACACTGAGCTCATTTGTGAGATAATGTTGGTGGCAGAGGGCTTCCGTAGTGCTAAGCTCTTAGCCAGGAAGTTTATCAATCTTTACAGTCTCTGCAAAGAACTGCTCTCCAAACAGGTAGGAGAAAAAAGCACTTAGTAGCGCTGTTATATTTCATAATGGAACATTGAGCATCAATGATAAATCTTTTCCACTATACATCATGAGCACAGCGATGCATGGAATCGTTCAATAAATCTTAGTGCTTTGTATTATATGATATATGGTAAACGTAAACCCACAAATACACATCCTTACTGTTTCTCGCTGCCTATTAGGAACACTATGATTGGGGTTTGCGTGCCGTCAAGTCTGTGCTGGTTGTGGCAGGGACACTGAGAAGAAGAGACAAGAGTAGACCAGAGGATCAGGTGACTTATATTTTACATGTCATCATATAGCTGCAAAGGAGAAAGGTCATTGTTTTTATACGTTCACTTTTCCCTACCAGGTGTTGATGCGTGCGCTGAGAGATTTCAACATGCCTAAGATTGTGACTGAGGATGTGACTATTTTCCTGGGCCTGCTGGCAGACCTGTTCCCAGGCCTGGAGGTGGAGAGAGAGAGAGACTGTGACTTTGAAAAGGCCATCCAAAAGGCCACGCTGGAGTTCCGACTCCAGCCCGAGGAGACATTCATCCTTAAGGTTTGACATGCTATGGTTTGTATACCTACTCAGTGCTTCAGAGAAAACCGAACAAAATAATCTCTTTTCTAAACATGTATTTTGTCAGGTGGTGCAGTTGGAGGAGCTCATGGCGGTGCGTCATTCGGTCTTTGTTCTTGGAAATGCTGGCACTGGGAAAAGCCAGGTTAGATTTTGTTGCAGTTAAATTTTATTTATATATTTTTTGCCCAATTTATTCTGGTGAGGTTCATCATTAATCAGGTTATGTATCTTTTTTAATAGATATTGAGAGTTCTCCATAACACCTATGTCAACTTGAAGAGGAAACCTGTTTGGAATGACATTAATCCAAAGGCAGTGGACCGAGATGAATTGTTCGGCTTTATCCACCCTGCAACTCGAGAGTGGAAAGATGGTAAACTGCTGATTTTAAAATGAGAATAACAACCATTTTGAACACCTGCCCCAGTGCCAACTCTTTTTTTAAGTTGTGCTTTACCCTGTGTAATCCTAGTTGTTGTTGTCTTCTTGCAATCGCTGTTCAAGGTTTACTTTCATCACTGATGCGAGAGCAAGCAAACATCTCCCACACAGGACCTAAGTGGATTGTGTTAGATGGAGACATTGATCCGATGTGGATTGAATCACTCAACACAGTGATGGATGACAACAAGGTACCTCCCTCCTGTTCACTCATACGCCGCCGAACAACACATAGCAACCAAGGTGGTATAGATAGAACAAGATCTGTTTCTTTTCCTCTCCTTCACCAATCACTTCCTGGAGTGTGAGTTCTCCGATCAGGTCTTTTTTTTTGCCAGAGTGATGAATCATGTCACAGTGATCTTGTACGTTGGAAATACATAAAGGTGCTCTGTCAAAGCAAATGAGATATGAAGGTGTTTTCCTTATAGTTTGGGTAGATCGTTTTCGTCATATTTGACCATTAAAATGTTAAGATATTTATTTACTTACGAACATCTTTAAAGGTGCTGACTCTGGCCAGTAATGAACGAGTGCCACTCACTTCTTCCATGAGACTGGTGTTCGAAATAAGTCACCTAACAACGGCCACTCCGGCTACAGTGTCCAGAGCAGGAATTCTCTATGTGAACCACCAGGACCTGGGCTGGAACCCGTGAGTCTGGCCGTTTTTTCCCCACATAATATCAAACAATTTTTAAGGTTTTCATTGCAATAATGTGTTTATTATCTTTTTATAAGATTATCCTCTATTGTCATTGCATATTAAGTCCTAGTTATGAGTTATATATATCATGTGTTTGTGCTTGTTGCTCCTCAGGTGCGTTGCCAGCTGGATTGACCAACGAGAACGCCAGACAGAAAGGGCCCACCTCACCATACTGTTTGAAAAATATGTCCCTCGTTGTCTAGAACAGATGAGAAACACTTTCAAGACCATCACTCCTACCCCAGAAAACTCTATGGTGCAGGTACACCTGGTTAAATAAAGGATATTGATTGATACACAACACACAACAAGCATTTACAGTACATTGAATACAATTTCTTCTTTGACATGCCTGTGCTGTAAACCCTAATAAAATAAATATTTTCTTCTCGATCAGACACTCTGCACTTTGCTTGACTGCCTCCTAATACCAGAAAACATTCCATCTGACTCTCCTCGTGAGCTGTATGAAACCTACTTCACCTTTGCTTGCATCTGGGCTTTTGGTGGAGCCCTGTATCAAGATCAGGTATAGCTTTTGTTTCATTCAAGTGTGTCTGAAAATGTGTATAGTATTACAAATCTATTTTCTGCTTCTTTTACATATCAACGTGTATATACACAGTGACTATAAGAAAAATTCTGGTTCTTTATTCCGCGGGTGCCCAAAACTCAACAGCTCAATAGAAAGTACGCATTTTCCATAGAAAAAAGCCTAACTAGCCCATAGTGTTGGCATTCAACAGCAGGGACTATTGTACAATGCTATCGGATACTTGTCAATTATCCTGGAAATAGTCCATCTAATTATCACTCCACTCACTCCTGGTTTGTCTTTGTTCTCCTGTCAAAAACAAGGCATAAATATAGATTGTGACAACGTGACATAGTGCCGTTTTGTTGAGAGACATGTCAAGAGTGTCAAGTGACCAGGAATAATATACGCCTAACTGTCAATCATTTGAACAAATGGCAGGTAGTCCCATTGAAATGATATGAATAAATGCATGATATTATATCTTCTATGATTTTCCCAGCTCTATGATTACCGGGTGGAGTTCAGTCAGTGGTGGACCAAAGAAATGAAGACAGTGAAGCTACCAGCACAGGGTACAGTGTTTGACTACTACCTTGACCCTCCAACCAGACGCTTCTTGCCATGGAGTGATAATGTGCCTCTGTTTGAAATGGAAACCAGCTCACCATTGCAGGTAAGAACATATCAGCTACTTTAGATCTGGCAGAGCAGGACCCCTTCATGTTCACTCCAAAAACACAAGAGTTTCCAAAGCAGTTTAAAAAAAATAAACATATGCAGGATCACAAGAAGCAACCTTCTGAAAGAAAAATAACCAAAAATGAACAATACAGTCATATTAAAAATGTATTTATGCCTCAGTGAACATAATAAGAGAGGGTAAAGTCACATCATGAGGTTATAGGGAAGGGGCGCTAGAATGGATGATAGGCTTTCCACTGTGTCTGATTACCATCTACTACACCCCATACCAGACTGCGAGGGGGCGAAGGCATGAGCAACAAGGCTTGAGCTATCACCCACGCTCTATTGTCTTTCTTTATGCTCCCGCATACAGCTGTGACTGCTCAAAAGGCTCTTGCTGAGCCGTAATTAGTAGGGTTTTGTTCAGAGCAAATGATGCTATTATGACAGAATAGTTGTGGTGTACTTGGGGAAATACAAGAAATTATAAATCACATACAATTCACTGCACACATGTCTGTCAATAAATCACAGTCAAGGAAAAGCCTTAATAACTATGTATGTTTCTGTTCTCTCATGCCCTGCTGCTTCTATGATTGCAGGCTGTTCTGGTACACACAGCAGAGACCGTGCGTCTTCGCTACTTCATGGACTTGTTGCTGGAGAGGAGACAGCCAGTGATGCTGGTGGGGAATGCAGGAGTGGGAAAGACTGCACTTGTCAGGAACAAGTTAGACTGTCTGCCAGAGAGTTACATGACTACAAAAGTACCCTTCAACTACTACACTAGCTCCCTCATGCTTCAGGGTGAGGGCTTTTTAAAAATGTTTTTGTAGTGCAGACAGTCAGCAGATCAAGTAAACTGTAGCACCATCTGCTGGTAATGATTATTTGATAATTCAGACTCAGAAAGGGTGGAGGGGGTGGGGGGTAGAAAACTTCAGCATCGGGTGTCATTGCAGATATTACTTCAGTCAGAGGTCATCTTAATTTTACCAAGGTTAAGTTGGATTTGTGTAAGATTATTCCAGCCCTTTAAAAAGAAAGATAAGCATTTGTTTGTCCTGTATGTATGACTATACTTTGGTTGATTATTTTATATTGTTGATATCTCATTTTGCTTTTTCCTCGTAGGGATTCTGGAGCGCTCATTAGAGAAAGGAGCAGGCAGGAGCTACTCCCCTGTACGCAACAGAAGGATGGTCTACTTTATAGATGATATGAACATGCCGGCTGTCGACAGTTATGGAACAGTGCAACCTCACACACTTATACGCCAGCATCTGGATTATGGCCACTGGTGAGAGAAGCCCCCAAACACTTAGAAAACAGTTTCTCATCTGTTCAGTTAGTCTTGTGTGCCACAGCATGAAACATCCCTCTTTTCGTTTCTTTCTCTCTTTCTGTAGGTATGACAGACAGAAACTGACCCTGAAAGAAATACACAATACCCAGTATATTGCTTGTATGAATCCAACTGCTGGGAGCTTCAATATCAACCCCAGACTACAGGTATGTTTCCCATTCAAATTGGCCCCTAAATCTTATTTTCTGATGATACTGTTGGAGCACTTGTTATTTTTTTACATGCAAATTGCATCAAGCGTGTTGACAGTCTTACAGACTTTCAGGGATTTGAGTATAGACCTTGTTTAAGTAAATACACATTAAATTCTGTTTTGAATCTCTTTGACAACGGCACCAAAATTCTGTCAGAAACCATGAGACCATTTGTTCTTCTAGAGAATCTTCATCTGCAGACACTCACGTCACTTACTGTGGTTGCAGAGAAAAGGAATAGCATGGATGGGCAGAATGGTCAGCAATAACAATGTCACAAGGAAGATTTATCTTAAATGTCCTGAGTGGTTTGGAGCATAAATAAAATATGTAACAAGATTTTCAACACAATATTTAACACCCAAAGTGGCAGTCATGTGAGGATGGATTTTGATTGTATTTTATTTTATTTTATTTTAGCAGCTACAGCTTCAAAAAACAAACAAAAAACCCTTTAATATACAGATTAGATAGATATGTCCAGATTGATCAAATAATTCAAAATATACTTGCCAAGGATGTATTGGCCGTTTTTGAGTTTAAGTCATCCCTTATACACTGTTATATATTTTCTGAAATGTGGTTCTTTCTTTTGCTTTCTACAGAGACATTTCTCAGTGTTCGCGGTGAACTTTCCTTCATCTGAGGCTCAAATGTCAATCTTCAGTCAGATCCTTAGTGGTCATCTAAAGCAGCAGCTCTTCAGTCCCCTGGTACAGAGGAGCACTGCAACTGTGGTCCAAGCTGCCATAACTCTTCATCACAAGATGGTTCACACCTTTCTGCCCACGGCCGTCAAATTTCACTACACATTTAATCTACGTGACTTGTCTAACGTCTTTCAGGTAGTAGTGATAGGATTTTTTTTTTTTTTTTTTACAATATGACCTTCGAATGAAAATTGAAATATTCATATGATTATCTGTTGTTGGTCAGGGTATCCTTTTTGCTGGGCCTGAGAGTGTGAAAGAGAGCACGGACCTGGCACTGTTGTGGCTCCACGAGTCCTGCAGAGTGTACTCAGACAGACTGGTAGATGTCAAGGACCTGCAGCTCTTCCGGAAGCTCCAGATGGAGACTGTGCATGAATGCTTTGAGGTGCAACACACATTCTACAGGACAAATGGCTGGTCCTCACCCGTCACATAACAACATTGACTGAAAAGGTTTGAAATGATTCATTATGCTTTGTCCTCTCCCAGGGACTGGAGGACAAAAAGGTGACAAAGCAGCCCCTCCTCTATTGCCACTTTGCCCAAACAGGCGGTGAAGCCTCCTATACTCCTGTTACAGACTGGTTTACACTCAAGTCCATCCTCACAGATGCCCTGGAGAGCTACAATGAGCTCAACACTGTCATGAATCTGGTGTTTTTCGAAGATGCCATGCAACATGTGTAAGTGTAGCTGGGCCCCATATTCATATAGTTATTAGAATGAGCATATTAAACTTATTAAACATATTTGACAGAGCTCCTGAAGTGTGAAACTAAATGCACGTCAAGCTTAGGAAAGCGTTCATAAACACAACATTAATGTAAAAAGAAAAATTATGTAAAAAAGGCAATTTTATGAAACATAAAACATGGCAGATTAAATGCAGCACAGAAAGTTTCTATGATGCCAGTGAGACATTCTGTTCCAAGGCCTCAATGCTGATTCGGAGACTTCCCATGTATAGATCTGTAACATTTGGTTGGATAGAGATGCTTCATGGCATAACGTGGATTGTGTTATTACCAGCTGTCGCATTAGTCATATCCTGGAGTCTCCCAGGGGTCATGGCTTACTGGTTGGGGTCGGGGGCAGTGGGAAGCAGAGCCTGACTCGTCTGGCTGCCTACATATCCTCTGTGGAAGTCTTCCAAATCAATCTGACTAAGGGTTACAGCATCCAAGATCTCAAGGTAAACTAGAAGGTAGAACTTCATAGAATGTTTTTATGAAAATATGTTACCTTTACACAACCTGCTTGTAGTAATATTTCACTATTGTCTTACATTTCACTTGATTTAAGGGCTCCATGAAAAAATAAAATCTCTAGATCAATTTTGATTCTGGCTGCATGCAAGATATCGATGCATTTAATTTTTCTTTTAGGTTCACTATTGATGTGACAAGTACTTGTCAAATACTATTTAAAGCCCACCGGAAAATGTTTCAATATTTCATTGATAAAGCAAGTTTGTCAATTGCATCCTTAATAGCCTCTTCAAAAAATCAAGGCATCATCATGGTACATGTGCTATATGTTATTGATTATTCTTGGACAACTTGAAATTTCTCTAGTGGACTCCATGTCACTGTGTACAATAGATGTGTCCGTTCATGACCTGTGGTTTTATTTAGATGGATATGGCGGGCTTGTTCCTAAAGACAGGAGTGAAGAACCAGCGTGTGGCTCTGCTCCTGACTGACGCACAGATACCCGATGAGCGCTTTCTGGTCATAATTAATGACTTGCTGGCATCAGGTAAGACCAAAAGTCCATAATATAATCCTTCTCTGTGTCTGCCTCCGACAACATGTCTGCTGTCTTCATAGGTTTAGAATTTTCTTCATGGACGTACATCATCAATTATCAAACTGGTTCAGTCTTTGAAAACATTCTGAAATGTTAGTGTTAGTGTATGCAGAGTGGATATTAATCACTAAAAGATGACTGTGCTTTTACACTGCAGGAGAAATTCCCGAGCTCTTCAGTGAGGAGGAGGTAGACGGTATCGTGTCAGGTGTGAGAGCTGAGGTCCGAGCCCTCGGACTGCTGGACAGCAGAGAAAACTGCTGGAGATTCTTCACCGAACGAGTTCGACTAAAGCTCACGGTCTCGTCTTTTTCAAATTTTGTGTTCAATCATGTACACATTAACTGCAAAAAAACTCAGTTTTGGAGTTTGACTACTAGGCTATATATTTTTGCAGGGGTTCCTGAGACCAAGAATGATATCATTTTCTAACATGATGTTAATGCTGCAACATCTTACTCAATATAGTGAAGCCTTTTAAAAAAAGAAAGATAAAAAAGCGTAGCCAATATGCACAAATAATTCAGATTTTGTTAGGCATCGATTTGGAAGAATTAATCAAATGAAAACACAACCCTTTGATGATTTTTGATAGCCCTCGAATGTGCTTTCACAGCCCACATTCAAGACCATCAAATTAATGAGAAAATCTTACACATACTCTAGCACTTGCATGTTTGAGCAACAAAATAAAGGCACAGCTGCTGTGTAGTGTTATTAAATATGTTTGACAAGCTGAATTAACATAGCCAGATAAACTGGGGGGTTAAAAGGAAGGAAATTCTTGTCTCAGTATACATGCATGCCATCCAGCTAATCTGTGTGCCAGGGCCTCTGGTAGCGTCACCGTCTGCTCCAGCCAACTGGGAATGTGGCTGCTTGTCCACATGCCAAGCCTATGAAAGTGGGGGCACAGAAGGCTGCCCAGTTATGGGTTTCCCTGTTGGATGCATCTGCACAATCTATGACCTGTGTTGATTTCTCTTATGTGCACTTGGCTGTATATGTTGTCATGTTCAACTAAGTGGCTCCACGTTTGATGACCTGTGTGTGTGTGTGTGTGTGTGTGTGTGTGTGTGTGTGTGTGTGTGTGTGTGTGTGTGTGTCTCTTTGTTTCCCCTACTCACTTTGTTGCAGGTGCTACTGTGTTTGTCTCCTGTGGGCAGCTCCCTTCGTGTAAGGGCTCGTCGATTCCCTGCTCTCATCCATTGCACCACCATAGACTGGTTCTTTCCTTGGACCTCAGAAGCTCTGCAGTCGGTCAGCTACAGGTTCATCCAAGAGATTGAAGGCATTGAGGTCAGGCCTTTGAGCAACTGAAGTAGTTTACTTCACTATCTCTCTGTCATCATAGTATTTAGATTCTGAATTATGACTTCTAGTTGCAAATAACCTCAGTGCTTCTTGAAATTAATTGATTGGTGCAAAATAAAAAAAACTGTATCTTCCTTAGGTTTTGCCATGCACCCTCCTTATTTCTAGACTGAGTTAGATTTTAATGAACACCCACTAATTACTACAGTGCAGCTGGATTAACTTCTCCATAGATCCCTCATCATTAGTTCTCTGCTGAGGTTCTGACAAATCGCTGAACACATGCCTGGAGACTCACAGTGAGTGCAGTCATATCATTGTTTTCCATCATAGCAGTGGAACGATCACAACCCAGAATCATTTATGTTAATGAGAGAAGAGTGATTAAGCACATAACGACCCTCTAAGGAGGCACAGCTGTCACAACCAGGAAATGTCATCACATATGTGAACAGTTGCCAGACTACTGTCCACCGGTTGTGTGTGTGTACATCTGTCCATGGGGGGATGTTCTTGTGCAGCCGAAGAAAATTGTGTCATAATAATAGCACTCGAGTAGTCCTTAAACATACTTGAGAAGATGTGATAATATTGGAGCATTGCTACTTAAGAAGTAGAGGCAACTTCAGCACTAATGTTGTTAAAAGCAGGAAGTTGATTTTAGTGATGGTTAAAGTAGCAGCTGTAGAGCAGTATTCGAGCATTGGAGTGGTAATAAGAGATGCAATGATTAGTTGATCAATCTACGTTGAAGAGTGGCGGTCCATCATGATGCAGGCTAAATACTTTTACTGGGGTGAATTAAATAGCTAGTAGCGAGCGAACCAGCTAAGGTTAATTTCAACAATGCAATGGTAGACTGATACACTTTCAAATGATATTCTTTCAATTCAGGTTGTATTAAGGGTTAACATTTCATGTTAAAATGAGGTACTCCTTTACATGTTTATAATCATTGCAAGCTTATCCTAGTGGATACAATTTACATATATCAATTGACCCTGTGTTTACTTTCTTCAATGATAATTATTTTATTTTATTGTATAAATATATCATTGTATAACATACATTAATTACTGTCCTCTGAGATGGTTTTATAGCTATTGTGTTTGCTCATCAAACATCTTAAAATGCACATGCAAATCTTTTTATAAAACACAATACATGAACATACGACCTTGCGCTGTGAGAAATGATAATGGATATTTTTTTTACCATTTTTCTGGAATATTATTGACAAAACAATTAATCAGGAACATGAATGGCGGATGAATCAATAATGCAATAATCATCAGTTGCAACCTTATAAGCAGTAAAGTTATTATAATAAAAGTGCACAAGGAATACATTACAACACTTTTGAATGTGCAGAAGATGACTTTATTTTAGTTGATGTTAATGTGGATTCATAACAAACAAACAAAAAGGGAAAAGTTGAAACACCATGTTAGACATTATTCTATGTTTAAAATTATGAAGGATTGTTTACCTCTTTTTAAGAGGCAGGGAAACAAGAAATGAAATGATCATTTATTTAAAGTTATAGATGAACAGCCCAGTAATAGTTCGTACACAATGCCAATCAATGAGAACTTCTTTCGCATCTCAACTGAACATAGCATGCTTTGTCAAAATGCATTATGTCAGATCTTAATTAATAATGATTTTTTTTTTCCCCCACTGGCTCCATGATCATTAACAATGGCTTTTTGTGAGTTATGGTTAGCTTTGATCCTTGTATTCACTACTCATTTGTTTTTGCTTTAATTGATTGCTAAATGTATGATTAATAGATGCTTTGTGTCATTGAGCACCAGGTGATGAATACATAGTTTGAATGTGATACAACAGCCGCTGTAGACAGTGTTTAGAAGTTGGAGGACATTGGATATAATGTAAACAGTGTGCATGTTTTACAAGCTGCATGTCAGTGGTCTAAACACATTATTTTCACAGAGCTTTCAAAGCCTAATCATTCCTGCTAGCTGCACCTAAATTTCAGATTGAGTAAGTCAGGGCCAGCCAAGTGAGATGGCAAAACTTGTAGATGAATTCAAAATTTATGAAGATAATATTTCAGCTCCCATCAGGTTGGGGATGTTAAACTCCACTCAATCCAGCTCGCCCTGTACTCCCCTCTCCCCACTTGTCTGCTTATTTTTACAGCCTGCCGTCCAGGAATCCATCAGTCTTTTCATGGCCTACGTTCACACCAGTGTCAACCAGGCAAGTGAAAAATACCAGCGCAATGAGAAGAGGTACAATTACACCACCCCCAAGAGCTTTCTCCAGCAAATCACCCTGTACAGGAACCTTCTGGAGAAGAGTCGAGCTCAGCTCCACTACAAAATGAACCGGCTTGACAGTGGCCTTCAAAAACTCCAAACCACTGCCACTCAGGTAAAGCTCTTATATTAATACTGAAGGGGGCTAATAGTTGGGTTTGAGGTACAAGGTTAAAGTAAAAAAAAATAGAATAGTATTTATGTTTGATTTAAACATTGTGGAGGAGGTAGCTACATTAAGTGTATTAGACACAGAAGTACTGTA
Source organism: Ammodytes marinus (assembly GCF_949987685.1). Classification (NCBI taxonomy): domain Eukaryota; kingdom Metazoa; phylum Chordata; class Actinopteri; order Uranoscopiformes; family Ammodytidae; genus Ammodytes; species Ammodytes marinus. The sequence continues at coordinate 17,016,775 of NC_137217.1, read as the reverse complement.
TGTGTGGTCATTTTTTCTCCGTTTTAGGTTGAGGATCTAAAAACTAAATTGGCATCCCAAGAATCTGAGCTGACCTATAAAAAAGAGAACATTGACGCTCTAATCACAAAGGTTGGACTGCAGACTGAGAGAGTTAGCAGCAAGAGACAGGCCTCAGATGTTGAGGCACAAAAGGTGAGAAATGTCATCACGGAATGGTTTTCATACACTTCTTTGCCATTGCCCCCCTAATATCACACAATTTACTATTGTGTGATGTATAAGTGATATAGGCCTTTTTTTGTGATTTACTTCATTATGGTTTGCTTTTCACAGGTTGCTGTCATACAGGCTGAAGTGTCAGTCAAACAAAAAGACTGTGAACATGACCTTGCCAAGGCAGAGCCATCACTGACAGCTGCCACAGCAGCACTTCACACCCTCAACAAGGTGCTTTATTTTATCATTCACACAAAATTCCATCAAATCTGCAGTCGTTTATAAAGATTAAATGTCTTATTTTTTTTTGGTTAATATAATTGTTGTTTAGGTGAATCTTACTGAGCTGAAGGCCTTTCCAAACCCTCCAGCTGCAGTGATCAATGTGGCAGCAGCTGTGATGGTTCTGCTAGCTCCCCGTGGACGAGTGCCTAAGGATCGGAGCTGGAAGGCGGCGCGGGCCTTCATGGGCAAGGTTAAGCTGTCATCATGTCAATCACATCTGCCTGATTAATGCCAATCTAATTTGTGTGTGGGCCTTGACCCTGGCCCTGCCCAACAATCTCTCCAATGCTCACATTACAGCTGGATGGCTCTATGAATATGCTCACTCGGAAGGAGAGCAAGAGTGTCTCAACCTCTAGCCGTTATTAATGCAAGTGTGACCAGAAAAGGAATGTATTTGGTTTTTTAAAAAGCCTGAAAAGGTTATCATAAAGGGTCATTTAGGCTAAAAAAGCTTGTTTGTATTTTGGTAGCTGTATGTGGGCAGCAGGTAAAAAGAAAAACCTATTCAGTATGATACATTTTATATTTTTGACATGCATATCTAATTGCATCCAGGTACTCTGTGTTAGACCACTCTACTTTCTCAATATGACTGTATGGAGACTGTAGGACATTTTCCAGTGTCAAACCTTATTAAACATCAAGTTGTGGGCCATACCAATTCAATGTATAAATTCAAATAACATAACAATATTAAGGTTTTATTAATTAAGTGTGGGGGGAGGCTTGGGTGATCACTTTGACATCACCTTCATTTTGATTTGTATAATCCCAAAATGCCAGCATATTTATTAATGTACCCTCTGCATTTTATGTCTTGTCAGGTGGATGATTTCCTGCAGGCCCTGGTATCATATGACAAGGAACACATACCTGAGACTTGTTTGATCGTGGTTAAACAACAGTATCTGAAAAATCCAGAGTTCCACCCTGATCTAGTTCGGACCAAATCTACAGCTGCAGCTGGTCTCTGTGCCTGGGCTCTTAACATTGTCAGATACTATGAGGTGCCTGCAGATATGTTGTAGTTAAAATAAATGTCCATACACTTGTTTTTTTTGCAAGAAAGTATTTTCATTAAGTATGCCTTTGTTTTTGCAGATTTATTGTGAGGTGATTCCAAAGAGAGAAGCATTATCACAAGCTAATGCTGAACTAGAAACAGCAACAGGCAAACTGTTAACAGTTCAAAAGAAACTTGTGGTGAGTGCAGTCGAATTATTGCTCTATTCTTGAGTAATTTTGTCTAAAAACTACATTTTCTAAATTGTGTCTAATTTCCATGGTTTGTTTCTTTAGGACCTTGATACCAGCCTGCAGACTCTAACAGCTCAGTTTGAAAGGGCTACAGCTGAGAAAATCAGTTGTCAGGAGGAGGTCACACGGACCAACCAGACCATAGAGCTGGCCAACCGACTAGTCAAGGGCTTAGAGGTAATACAGGGAGAGATCGAAAGAGTTTGTTGGTGTCATTGGGCAATGACCTGGCAAAAAGTAAACTGTCAATTTGCCGGAGGCATGCATGGAGAGGTGCTGGTAACGGCATTGCATCAGTAATCTGGACTAGGAGTTGTTATGTCCTGGCAAGAAGATAGCCTGATAGTTGAATGAGTAGATCAGACAGAGGGAGATTTTACCGCCTGGCCCAGCAGCATACTGTGGACTTGTGAGACAGGTAGAGAGGGCTGGACCACAGAAAACGCATGGCTGAACTGGGCAACTGGCAGGCTGAATGCTTTCCAAATGGAGAGAGAAAGAGAGATGACAAGAACGCTACACTAACACTGCTCTCTGTCTGTGCAGTAGACAGGTTGTGTGTACAGAATGCACATTTATTAACATACTGTACACACAGCATTTATGTGCCCATGTATTTGTACAATCTCTAGTTTGTTTAAATTGTTGTATCATAATTAATTCCCAAGATTTATTTTAACAAATGATCAAGGGGGACGCTATGGAATATAAATGCTGAATCTTGCATATTTGTATCATTAGTTGAATATTATACCTGTCTTGCTCTCCTATACATGCTGTTTTTGGGCTACAGTATCTATTATCGTTATGGATGCTAATATGGAGTAAAAGATTGCCATTTCAGTGGCCATTTTATAAATTCGACTTTCTTATTCCAGAAAATAAATGTGGTTGCGCTGCATGGAACAGCTTGGCTTTTAAGCATATCAAGATAAATGTTTTGTCTTTATGGCATTGACCTGGAAGCAATAGTGTTCAGACTAATAAATCAGGCCATCTATATTTAATCAGTTACTTACCTCAAAGCCTCAACAGCTGTTGGAAATTAACAATGTCTCACCCCAGACTGAGTGATATTACAGGCAATCCATAATGCATTAGAGTAAAATTATAGTGATTTTTAACTGTCTGAGAATTTATTGTGTGACATATTCTAGATCCACAGCCCCTTGTAAGAAAATGCCATACATGATTTATTGTTGTAGTGCTGTCACAGTCATAGTATTGAAGGTTTAAATTAATGCTAAATTGATGCTCAGCGAATCTACAGCCCGACTTCAGAGGCTATTTGTAAGGGAATTGCAGCTGTGGACTGTACTGCTTACGTCTTCTTAGTTTGTACAATAAATGGTGTACAAAGCCAAGCTTGTACATATCCCCTCAGTATAGATTTCCCCCTTCAATTATTTGGTTTAAACTGTCTTCAGAAAAGCTATAGGCATTCTCCATAGTTTTGTGTGATATACTTTGTAATTTTGAAATGAAACTGAAGCCTGTTCTTTGTGTCTTTCAGTCAGAGAAGGAGCGCTGGTCCCGGGCAATTGTTCAGTATGAAAAGCAACAGAAAACCCTGTGTGGTGATGTACTCATCACTTCCGCATTCGTCTCCTACATGGGTTACTTTACCAGGCAGTATCGCGTTGAGCTCCTTAACAACGGATGGATCCCTTTCCTTCAGTCTCAGAAGGTAACAGGCTTTGTGTTGTTAAAGCCCCCTGTAAACCCAAATCCACAAAATCCTTACTATTACTACTTAACTATGTACTTTTTGTAGTTAGTTACATGATAGTAAGCATCTGAAAAGGCATATTTTTAAAGATATGTTCATTTGAGTTTCCATGTTACAGTATGTTCTTATGACACATTTAGTTTTTTTAACCAATCACGACAGTTCTCTGCCATGAACATTTTATAAAAGCAATGAATGTTGCCATGGAGATGGTTTGATACGGCCACACCCACACAGTCATGTCAAACTTTCAACTTTCCTGTCTGTAAAAGAGCTTTTTTTTAACTACGTTTTATTATATCTATGAACATTTAATTTCAATTACCTTTTTGTAAAAGCGTATTTTGATGTCATGTATTGATATTACTATATTAAACCAGGTTTTCAAGAGGCTTTAAGAGTGTCGCTGTATGGATAGTGGAATTATTCTCTCTGCAGACATTCACAGCAGAGTCTGTGAAGGGAAAAGCTCATGGTTCTGCCAACTAGTGCTCCAACCAGAGTGACCTCACTGCTGGGTTTGTGTTCCAGGTCTCTGTGCCTCTGACAGACGGCCTGGATCCCGTCCTCATGCTTACAGACGATGCCACGGTGGCTGCCTGGCATAACCAGGGCCTGCCAAACGATAGGATGTCCACGGAGAACGCTGCCATCCTGACCACCAGCGAGCGATGGCCACTCATGGTTGACCCACAACAGCAGGGCATCAAGTGGATCAGAGAGCGGCTAGGTTCAGAGCTGAGGGTGGTGCAGCTGGGACAGAAAGGGTGAGAGGGGGAGATCTGTCGTCAGTTTGCAATTAATTTTCTTATTTATTATCATTATTATTATACATTTCTTTAAAAATTGTATTATTGTATTCACATACACACACAGGCTCTCATTATTATCCCCCAAAACCCCGCCAATTGCAATAAATCGAAATTTGTACAATTGTCATATGTAGTCTACATTATTAGGAAAGTAGCACTTTGCAGTGTGCTGTTTGAATAGAAAAGACATAGAGCCGTTTTGAATTAATATAATGCTTAATTCAATACATTGTACACATGTCCTCCTCACAGGCTCACATATCTTATTTTCTAGTGCTAGTACCCTAACAGTGTGCATTTGAAAATACATTTGTATTCAGTGAATTTCTTTTTCTGTTTCTCACCAGGTATCTAGAAGTCATTGAACAAGCTCTTGCCTGTGGTGAAACAGTACTAATAGAAAATCTTCCAGAAAAGGTTGATCCAGTCCTGGAGCCATTACTGGGCAGACACACTATCAAAAGAGGAAGGTACTGAAACCACAACACTACATTTACATTGTTGTACATGGAATGATCAAGGATAAATAAATTGTAAGGATAAATAAATGTGACGCATGAAACCCACTCACCAATACAGAATTATTTGCTTTGGAGAAGCTTTTTCACCATGCGGCTGCTGCACACCAAAAATCATTTTAAATCAATGTGTGGTGTTTTGTATCCTTTTTGATACACAAGTCGATATGCCCACAACTGGTCCCAGTGTGTCTGTGATGTTAGACAATAGGAGCAGATTTGCCAGATGGTTGAATCTCTCTGAAGCATTCAAACACCAGTAAGACATGACTGAATGCATTATTATTACCCACTCTTTAGATTAAAAATGAATTTGTGGCCCGTGTTCTGAATCCCAGAGGCCACCATATTGATTGTTCCCTCAAGACGGGTGATAGATGTATATTTGTGTGTTCATATTCTTTAGGTGGGATGAATATTGAACAGCTGAGCCTCAGTGTAAAACGCTGAATTGAGGGCATTCATGGTTATGTATAAGGACTCCTGTCACCGACAAAAAAGATGGCATGTTACACACTAAATTCAGTGGTCCTCCATCATTATGGCAAACTCAACTCAACTCGAATTAATTTCATATCACTGATAGGTGATTTCCTGTTTGGAAACAGAATTATAACATTTACCCAATCAGCTTTATGCTCACAGAGATGAATTATCTTGATTTGTTACGTCATGTTAACGTTCAGATAGTATGGTCATACTGTATATGATTTTTGTGTTATTTAATTATGAATAAGTCTTTACCACTCATCCTACTTGGCTTCAAATTTTGTATTATCTTTTATTATGTTATACATGTCATTCCAACTGGTACTTGCTGGAATCAAGCTTGTTTTTCGTAAATCTATCTCATTTTCAAACATGACTTCTGCTGCCCACAGAAATCCACTTCACCAATAAAACAGTGCCACCAAAGTAGTTGCTCTGTAATTAACTTTGTGCAGGTACCAATTACCCTCATCAGGCAAAAAAATCCAGCAAACGTCCTAAACGGAACAACCGACAGCAGAATAAATAGAAAATACCACATATTGACATTCTGCTTTGACTTCCCCCTCAAACATGTTTACATCTTTCTTGCTGTGATCTATGTTCTACCGTGAATATTGAATATCTCTACGCATGTTCATTGAACTTCTTCTGAAGTCCTGTCCGTCTAGACGTAACAATTCATCATAGTAAATCTGATTATAAGTTTATCCCTTGTAGATGACCCACACACTTGTTTCTGTCGATGATTAATACAACCTGCAGGGGCAGCCATGATGGATCTGGTAGGGATCCACAGCTGAAGTTCATTAATAATTGGAATGTTTTACAGTGTGAAGTAATGAATACTAATTATTCCTTTCATGGCTGACGGAAGACTACAAGCCAATCCATCAGCAAGGACTTTAATTTGGTGGAGTAATGGTTCTATCAATAGTACATTAATTCTGGCTTGTGAAGATAGAGAGTTGAACCAGACCCAGGCCATGATGAGCCTGTGCCGTACAAATTGGGGCCTTGCCTGACATCCAAGGGGTAATTAGAGAGAAATGAAAAGCCACCAGGTTCGTCAAAGCCAGCGCTTATTTAATTGAAATGCAGGAAACAGATAAATATTGGCTTCCTTGGATATAATCTTTACTATTTTTTTCAAGATTATTTGTATATGTGACATTTGAGTGAAGTTCTTTCCTCTGTAGAAGTTGCTTGAGGTTGATGGCCTCAGACACATACGGACATAAATTGGTCGGTTTGGATTGCCACGCACGGTTTAAATGTTTTTCGTCGTCAAATTGTTATGATTTTTTTTTTACTGTCTTAATAATTTCCACCTGCTCTGTCCTTTTTTAAACAAAGCACTGCTGAGATTTCTAATCCTCTAATTGTCATCTGATCAACATTCAATTTTCACTTTCACATTTTTTTAAAGATTACATAACAAGATATTGGTGGGAGGGCAAAACCAACTAGAGCAGGTTGAACTCGGCTACTGTTTTGGCCATTTAATTATTTGTTCTTTCCGAGCAGAAAAAAATGTGTATGCAATTGTGTTTTCTGGGATAAAATGGTGTTTGATTTGTAAACAATAACTCTTTAACATTAAATGGTCACTCTTGAACCTTGGAAAATAGTTCAACAATCGAAACCCCAAAATCTTCTGACTAGCTTTTTATGAAGCTTTTCGTTTTGCTCAGTTGTACTAGAGATGGATCGATAAACATGCAAGCTCAGTCGTTGTAAAAAGATTTCATTCGTTGTACTCTAGTACTCTTTCATTATTGGCCTTTAGCTATTTATTTTCTTTTTAAATTGCACTCTCCTGTTTTCTCCAGGTACCTTCGAATTGGGGGCAAAGAGTGCGAATACAACAGTAACTTTCAGCTCATTATCCACACCAAGTTAGCCAATCCCCATTTCCCCCCCGAGCTGCAGGCCCAGACCACGCTCATCAACTTCACAGTGACTCCTGTTGGCCTGGAGGAACAGCTGCTGGGACAGGTCGTGTCCCGGGAAAGGCCTGACTTGGAAGCCCTAAAGGTGAAATTCGAAAGGATTTTTTTATATAAAAAATGTAGACTACTATACTAAACCTACTGTGATTTTTACATGCAAGACGTCGCTCCATAGGACAAAATGGAAGTCTGAATTGTTTTGTTTGTGCACGTCTCCCAAGATGGAGCTGACCACACAGCAGAACCACTTCAAGATTGAGCTCAAGAGGCTGGAGGACGACCTGTTGAATCGCCTCTCTGCGGCCCATGGTAATTTCCTTGGTGATATTTCTTTGGTAGAGCAACTGGAAAACGCCAAGACCACAGCTGCACACGTTCAGTACAAGGTGAGGTTATTACACCAACCGTGTCCCACTGTAGTCAAGTGCATGTAGTGTTTTTGAATTTCACACAGCCAGCACCACATTTTATTGCATTAGCTGCAAATGATGTGTAGTTAGGAATATGTGTAATGAGAGGGTTTTGGAGCATAACTGAGAGCCTAATAGCTCATTCTTGTGCAATTGGAACACACAGGTGGTGGAGGCCAGAGAAAATGAGACAAAGATCAACGAGGCTCGAGAACTATACCGCCCCGCAGCTGAGAGAGCGTCACTCCTCTTCTTCATCATCAATGACCTCAGCAAGATTAACCTCATGTATCAATTTTCCCTCAAGGTGAAACCTTTACCCCTTAAGTGCTTTCCAGGGACACACATCGTTTTTTGCAACATTCCAAACGAGTCCACTTTTACCGATAATATATATTAAATCTTTGCTGTTGTTGTTTCTCTTGGTGAGAAAGATTTTAGACAGAGCCCCGTTTGTGCAAAGCTTAAAAGTGGGCTCCCGTTCCAAAACTTGAGCCTTTCTTGTCGTGTTTGGTTGTCTGTCAGGTACACAACTTGTTTCCTGGCTATATTAATGTCTTATCAGAGCACTTGTCCTCCTTTTGGTTGTATTCCAGACCTTTAATTCCGTGTTTGACAAAGCAATGGGGCGCGCAGAATGGGACGAGGATGTGAGGACCCGAGTGCACACCCTCACTGAGGCCATCACCTATTCTGTATTCCTGTACACCAGCCAGGGCCTGTTTGAGAGAGACAAGTTAACCTTCTTGTCACACACTGCCTTCCAGGTGAGGGACTCAGAGCCGCCTCAAAGGTGGGGCCTTTCTGTCATCCTCATCAATCAAAGTACTTTTCTGCCCCCACATTAGCTTCAATTAAAAGCAGTCAGCAGGACCATACGCTGCTATTGATTACCTCTCACACCTTCCCCCCACGGCTGCTGTTCAAACAGTTGGTTCTGACAAGGGGGTTGGTTCTGATGGCATAATGCAATTATCTGTCATTGCGCCAACTGTTTTCATCTTAGAAAAATCGTGCTGCGCTGAAGGCTGTCCTTCATGTTACCATTTTCACATTCGGAAGCACTTCTTCAGCCTGGATGAGTTTGCCCTAATCCCTTTGCCAAAGTTTTCTTGACGTTTTTTTATGGAAATTATTGAAAAGAGATCGATACAACACAGATAATAAAAAAACTGCCCTTGGTCCTCTCCCCTCAGATTCTGCTCAAGAAGGGCCTGATTGATGCTCGGGAGTTTGACTTCCTACTTCGTTTCCCTGTGGAGGCTAGCAAAGTTAGTCCAGTGTCCTTCCTCTCTCCACATGCCTGGGGAGCCATTAAGGTACAGCCTGGGTTGTTAACAGACGTGATATTACATATTATGTTAAAGTTTCACATTTTCATTCTTGTGAGCCAAAAGGTCATCACTTCCCACCATTTTTTCACTACTTAGACAGTTTCTACATTTGAGGACTTCAGTGGACTGGACCGAGATGTGGAGAGTTCACCCAAGCGCTGGAGGAAGATTGTTGAATCCAGTTGTCCTGAAAAGGAAAGACTTCCTCAGGACTGGAAGAATAAAAGTTCCCTCCAGAAGCTCATCATCCTCAGAGCACTGCGCCCTGATAGGATGACCTATACTCTAAGGTAAGTAAATGACCAATGCACATTCATATTTGTAGCTGATGTATACCATTGAATTATTCTTCTTTTTTCCCGGCAGGAACTTTGTGGAGGAAAGCATGGGAACAAAATATGTGGAGGCTTCCAGGCTGGAATTTGACAAGTTGTATGAGGATAGTGGCCCGTCAACCCCTGTGTTCTTCATCCTGTCACCCGGAGTTGATCCACTCAAAGATGTAGAGAAACTAGGTACGATGCATATTTGTCATTTACACAGCCTATATCACGTTCTAGGTTTATATAATCTAAATATTGTTTCTTGCAGGATTGAAACTGGGATTTTCCATTGAACATGGCACTTTGCACAATGTATCCCTGGGCCAGGGGCAGGAGGAAGTGGCTGAGAGGGTTGTGAATAATGCCTCTAAACTTGGACACTGGGTCATTCTGCAGGTAGAAAAACATTTCTGTTCAGTGGCTAGGCTACTGTAGTTACTTCAGGCTGCTCTACAAGCCAGCCTGTAATGCTCCTAATGATATTATCTCAGCATGTGAGCAAGAGAAATAAACTCAATTTGGTTCAATAAAAACCATAATTGGCTAGATCAGCTCCATAAATGCCTCCTTTAAAGGGAGAGGCCTGTAGCCAAGTGAGTCACTGTGGGATTGCTTACTAATTCTGAACATAGCAAACACATTTCTTTAAAAAAAATCTTTCACATACAGTATGGATACAAATTATAACTATGCATACTAAAACTAATTTATTTGACCAGCCTATTGCTTAATCTGCCTAATCTTTCTGTTTAAATGTGAATGGTTCAGAACGTACACCTGGTGGCTCGCTGGCTGCCCTCTTTAGATGTTCTTCTGGAGACTGCAGCAGTGAACAGTCAACCAAACTACAGGGTGTTCATCACTGGAGAACCAGCACCAAACCCTGAGCAGCATGTTATCCCCAGAGGTATCCTGGAGAATGCCATCAAGATCACCAATGAGCCTCCCACTGGCATGAATGCCAGTCTTCATGCAGCACTTAATAACTTCAATCAAGTGAGTTGACATAGAAAATAATCTTCAATAATAATAACTGTGTTCTTTTTAACATATCATTCAGTGTTATAAGTACTTCTTGATCCCTCTCTTCTTTTTCAGGACACTCTGGATATGTGTTCCAGAGAACAGGAGTTCAACTCCATGTTCTTCTCCCTCTGCTTCTTTCACGCCTGTGTTACCGAGCGCCGTAAATTTGGTCCCCAGGGGTGGAACCATAACTACCCCTTCAGCACTGGAGACCTCACCATATCAGCCAGTGTCTTATACAACTACTTGGAGGCCAACACCAAAGTATTTTTTCCACTATTTGTTAAAGATAGTTCAGCATTGTTATTTTCTATTTTTATTCAAACTTTGATATTGAAAAAAACTTTTCATTTGCTTTTTCTTACTCCTACATGTAAATGTATAATGATAATGGCGTTTGCTGCTACATCATTGTCAAATGGGGATGTTGAATTACAGTACAGTGAATCCAATTACTTATTGAAATCTTTTGTTTCACTGTTATTTGTGAAAAATGTTCATTCTTCTTTTTCTCCACATTTCCTCTTTTATATATATTTATGAACATGCAACCTATAATTTAGCTTTATTTCATGAAGACAAAAAATCTATTCTCAGGGTGCTGCTCCCCTCTCGATTCCTAATGTATTTCTCTTAGAACTCCTATTACTCCGGTCACAACCAATTATGTCTCCTAGGTATTCTGCCCTCCAAAAACGAATGTCCTTCATTATGTTAACCAAACACTAACCTGTATGTGCGTATACAGAGAATTCATTAGGAGGGCAATGAAGCGCAATCCTAAATGTAATTACATGCAGCCAATGTGACAGTTCACAACGCTACATAAGTGATCACTGCAATTAGAGCTGATGAAGGAAGCAATTTGCAAAACAATACAGGTACAAATGATTGTGAACCTCCAGCTTTAGTAATTTGTTATGAATCACAGGTTCTTTTCTTCCTCCTTCACCCTCACGGATCATAATCTCCCGCTGAGGAAAAAGACTCTTCTGTCGTACATAAGATCAGTGTGTGCAAAGAAACATAATTTTGTTAGATTTCCCTACCTTTATCATTATTGCAAGAGCTCATTTGGGAAGAGTTACTGCTTGAAGTTTCGAAAGAGGAATGGAGTTATGCAAAAAAAAAGAATGTACTTATAATTATAATGTACTATTTTTAAGATGATCCCGAAATATTATTGATATCCTGGGAATAATTGCTATTACAGTTGTCTTTGGTCTTTATTAATTAAGATGCATACTTATTTAAATTGTTTTTTTGTATATTTGCATTCCCATATCAGTCTACATTTATTACAGTCCATGCAGGTGCCCTGGGAGGACTTGTGCTATATTTTTGGGGAGATCATGTATGGAGGACACATCACTGATGACTGGGATAGAAGACTGTGTAAAACCTATCTGCAAGAGTTCATGCATCCAAAAATGGTAAGTAAGTGTCCATGAAAAAAGTAAAGTAAATCCAATCCAATCCAATCCAATTTGGCTATGTTAGAAGAATGTATTTAATTTTTTTTTTCTTGTGTTTGTCTCAACAAAAGCAGTTGTGTCAAATATATCCCTACTTGTCAAGATGAATTAACGTCCAAAGTATGTTTAGGTTCAGTATCACTGTCAAATATTAGATGAACATCTACAAATCTGTTTGTAACTTATTGGTGGTGTTGTTTGGGCAAAGGGTGCCCTCTTGGGATGTAAACATAAACTGCATTAGGGTGTTATTTGCCATGGCTGATTTTCCACTCTGGCTTTACTTATGCTCTGCCAAATTTGGCTGCTAGCTGCCACATGACTCTCCGATGCAAGTATTATTCTCCGATTATATGGTATTTTGCCTTTTGGCATGCAATTCATCTTGGAGGAAAGTTTATTGCTAAGTTTTGTGAGGGTATAAGGCTGAATGTTCATTTTCACAGTTTAAATGCTGAAAAGTAAAAAGTGCACTGTGTACTACAGCATGTGTTTTACATATTGGGATTCTCACATGTTCAATCGACAGTTTGAAGGGGAGCTCTTTCTGTGTCCTGGTTTCCTGGCCCCTGCATTCATGGACTACAGTGGTTACCACAATTATATCGACGAACATATCCCATGTGAAAGCCCCACTCTGTATGGTCTGCATCCAAACGCAGAGCTGGAGTGCCTCACCGTCACCTCGGATAACCTCTTAAAGACTCTGCTAGAGCTGCAGCCCCAGGACTTCTCCAGAGGAGAGGGGGCTGCTCAGAGCACAGAGGAGAAGGTGTGTGAATGCAGAAAGAACAATCATTGCAAAACAAATTAGCTGAGAATACAATTATCTTCCCTTATAAATAACCCTAACCATATCTATTATGCCTGTCAGGTCAAGTCCATCATTGAAGATATCCTTGAAAAGCTTCCTGAGGAGTACTGCATGGCAGAGATCATCACAAAGACAACAAAGCGAAGCCCCTACACTTCAGTCTGTTTCCAGGAGTGTGAGCGTATGAATCTTCTGCTTGCGGAAATAAGGAAGTCCCTTAATGAGCTGGACCTTGGCCTAAAGGTATAGTCTATTGTGACATGTACTTAATTTAGAAGAAAAAAAAAGAAAATACAGATCCTTTTAAATAAATGAATGATGATTTATTTGTCCACAGGGAGAACTCACCATCTCTTCCAGTATGGAGACTCTACAGTCAGCCCTGTTCAATGAATCTGTTCCACAGTCCTGGGCCAGATTGGCTTATCCTTGCACTAAAACCCTGGCACATTGGTAACCACCTTATAATACTTCAACAAACATGGAATTTGTTATGTCCTTTTACTTATGGAATGTGTTATTTGTCCCTATGACGCTGCAACAGAACTTGTAAATTAAAAACATTCAATATTAGTGTGACTCTTGCAGACATGCTGTTAAGTCTTCAAGCAATGATATACCATGTTACTAATTGATTTGATTATTTTTGTTATTTATATAAAGGTTCAGTGATGTGATGTGTAGCTGTCGAGAACTGGACAGCTGGACTCAAGACTTGGTTCTTCCCGCAGTCGTTTGGCTCTCAGGCCTTTTCAACCCACAGTCTTTCCTCACTGGTGAAGTCACACTTTCACAACCCAACAAGACCAATCATTGAACCAGAAGACATTTGAACCAGAAGCAATAGAAGTATTAAAATGCACACTTTTTGTTCCAGCTGTGCTGCAGAACATTGCTCGCAAGAATCAGTGGCCCCTGGACAAGATGGCTCTGACTGTGGACGTTACGAAGAAGACGAAGGAGGACTTTGGACATCCGCCACGGGAGGGGGCTTATATTCATGGACTCTTCATGGAAGGTCAGAATTAATTAACCTAAAATCCCTACTAATACATCCTGCTGTACTTAATTACATAACATAGATTGATGACAGTATTTTTAGCATATGTCTTGGGGGGGAAAAAGTGCATGTAATACCAATCAAACCCACAGTACACATTGTCCTGTGTACTCGTAGGAGCCCGCTGGGACACTCAGTCTGGACTCATCTCCGACTCTGTTTTGAGGGATCTGACTCCAGCCATGCCGGTGCTCTTTGTCAGAGCTGTGCCTGCAGAGGAGCAAGAGCTTAAGAATACTTACCAGTGTCCAGTATACCGCACCAAGCAACGGGGGGCCACATATGTGTGGACCCTCAACCTCCGAACCAAACAGCCTCCTGCCAAATGGATTGTCGCTGGAGTAACGTTGCTGCTGTCTGTGTGAGATATTAAGGGAGTCAGGTATTATATTATATGTACTGTATATAGTCTATCTATCTATCTATCTATCCATCTATCCATCTATCCATCTATCTATCTGCAAACAATGTTTAAAGAAGACATTTTGTATATCCTTCCATTGAGAGTGTATTTTTGATCATGTTTTCTAATAATAACTAGAAGAACATACACAATTAGACTCTTTTAAATCCTGCATTACTATTATTGTGCCCTATTTTTTTCGTACGAGAAAAAATACTCTTATTGTAGTGTGTGAAGGTGTGTGTGAAGGTGTCTCTGTGTGTGTGTGTGTGTGTGTGTGTGTGTGTGTGTGTGTGTGTGTGTGTGTGTGTGTGTGTGTGTGTGTGTGTGTGTGTGTGTGTGTGTGTGTGTGTGTGTGTGTGTGTGTGTGTTGTAGATTTCAAGATAGTGGAAGTAAAGAAGTGGAAATGCCATGTTTAGCATGTGCTGAACCTGTTGTATCTATCCGTGTCGGACACACTGTTGAACCTCTCCCTAGAGATGGTTCAGTCTGGGGCTTGATTTGTTGGGAGCTTATGTCTCCATTTTAGACCATGTAATTCTGGATAGGGGAGCATATTTTATTGTAAGGTCAAGATTAAAAAAGCTCTCGGGCTGCCCTCTACTAACTGAATGATACACAATGCCGTCTGGAGGGTTCCCGGGCAGAATTCCCTGGAGACGATGTGTGCATGGTGGCTATTGACTTTTAAATGAGGTGCATTTGACATTGACCTTTTGTACGGCAGAGGCAGAATACTAACAGACTAACGTAATTCATTCAGCCGTGGCCTGTTGGAGGTAACCTATTCAGAGACACTGATAGCTTTCAATGAGAAAGCAACGCATTAGATTACCCATCCTTTATCTGCCCGCGCTCTCTGTTAAGCATCTGATTAACTTAATACGAACCAAATAAAAACCTTTAACTTTGAACCAGTCTAAAGAAACAGAGTCACCTTATCTATAAATGTTATCTTTTTAAACTGATTAATTGAGATTAATTGATGGCCGCAAAGATGTTTTCGGAATAAAGTTTGTGTGGGATTTGGCATATGTATGGACAGGGTAATGCTCATCTCTTATGTACGTCAGTGATGCAATAATCTATTGCAGGAGTCAAGGTTGAGTTTATACAGCCCAGCAATACATTGAGGAGAAAATATGTTTTAGTAAACGCAAGGCAAGAGGTGCTCAGAAGGAATTGTGTGCAGCCAAAGAAAAGTGGAAAACTGCTGAACAATGACAAATAATGTCCTGAATGTATTACCTAAAATAAGCTTGTCAGAGCAGGAACCTTTATGATTATGAATATGTGCTGGAAAAAAACAGGACAGGTCCAATATTATGTGCCAAGAAAAAAAAACACACTGATATTATGATTTACAAATTACCACTGAATCAAACTGTTCTGTGTTTTGTTTTTTTGGACAGAAATCAGCACCCTTATCTTCTCAAATAAGATTTTCTCCCCTGCTAATAACTGCTGTGTTGCTCTTAATTTCTGGCTACAGACAGACAAGTGCAGGATGGTGGATTGATTCCGTGTATTGTATTGCATTGCTCAGGGGGGAAATGAAGAACCGGTCTTCCTGTGCATTCTCTTCATCTGCTCTCTCTTCCTCTCATTAGCGCTCCACAGCAGCTAGCCAGTCATTTGATGACAGCAAAATGATACAGTGCTGCTGGCAATGTTTGGGAGGAAATGGCAGGGTACGGGGCCACCGCGCAGCAGGGGTGGTGCCACTGATAGTCATGTTAAAGGCCAAGCAGGACACCTGGTTAAAGTCAGCAAGGCCATCTGGGTCACACCTCCGCCTCACAGAACCAGAGGAATACATTATGTTCTGATGGTTTTAGCTATCCAAAAAAATTAACTTAAGATCCCACTTTTCTTTCATTTGTCTATCGCTGATTATGTAAAGAAGGGTGTTCTGTGCGAGGGAAATTCTGTGCATTTAAAGTACTGGGGCCGTATTCACAAAGCATTTTATCTTAGCGCTAAGAGTACTCCTAAGGAGCACTAAAAGTTCTTAGTAAGGAGTAATTTCTTAAAACCTATTCACAAAGCTGATAAGATCAACGTTTACTAAGGAATGGGAGGAACTCCTAAGCTAAGACTAGAGGGCGGTGTTGACCCTGTTGCTATGGATGATGTCATGTTCATACCTTCTATGCCCACAGTGATTGGCTGAGAGGGAATGAGAGCTAAGAGTGAGTTTATGATAGAACCACTGTGGGAGATATCCATATCATGTCGCTGTATTAAAGTGAAGAGTTTTTATATACAATTAATGACAAGTGACACAGATTTAACATGAAACCAAGATACTGCAGGGTTTCCCACACATTCGTTCACAATTAACCTACAATAGCGCCACATAGGTCTATTCATTTAAAATTTTACAATGATTTGAATCGGGAAAAATATCCTCATTGAACAGCTGCACGCCATGCACTCTCACTGTATTTCCCTCAACGGCGGACTATGCAGCAATAGTCAGACAGCGATAAACCAGGAAATTCACAATTTAGAAACAACAACTGGCAAAATCGTAAAGTGCATGCGGAAGGAAAAAGGCGAGACACGCAACTATACAGTAGCGGACCTGTGGAATGGATGAGATGGAAGCGCCACATATGGGCCTACTCTAGTAACAAATTAAACCCAAACGTGACACCAACAGTAACTTTCAGTGCATCGTAAACCCAAAGCAACTGCAGGAAAAGGAACTTAATAATTAATAAATATTTTTTTATATAAATATAATAAATATAAATGTGTCTATACTTTCTAAATATAGCTTTACTAAGATCATTAAACCCTTACAGCTATTAAGGTACCTTTTGTAAAGCTCACTAGCATTAAATCTCTCCAAAATGCCATCAAATGAGTGTCTGTGATTTACTCTTAGTGACTTAGGAGTCCTAGCTTTTCATAGATTTAGGAGCTAGTTTTAGCGCTAAAATGCTTTGTGAATTACACTTATCTTAAAAAGTTAGGAGTCCTAAAATTAGGAGTGAGACGCCCCTTATTTTTGAGAGTTACTCCTAAATCAGCACGTTAGGACCTACTCTTAGCCTTAAAATGTTTTGTGAATACGGCCCCTGGTCTCTAGCGGACATATTATTACATGCTGGAAAATATAAGACCCAGTCAGAAACAATTGTGTGTGTGATCAACCGGATGAACCCACTAGGGGGCCCTATGGAAAGACATTAGTTGAGGGCCTCTGTGAAACAACCACCCCATTCACCCCCCTCTCTATGCATTGTATATGTATTACTCATTTGTTCGTGGTAGCTTAATAAAACACACAATTATTTAGTTAAATAGGCAATATAGGCACAATATACACAAAACAATTAAATAAATAAAGGGCATGAAAACTATTTCAGTGGTGCAGTGTGAACAAATAAATATGCCATTAATAATTGATAAGTAATAGCCATTCGTTGACCTGGAGCCTTTGAGTTCCCCAGGGCATTTACCCACTTAATCCAGCCTAGTAGATTTGTTTGATCGTGTCTTTAGAAATGTATTAGGGCTACTGTATTTTTAAATTACTGCCAACTTCAGTATCTTTCAGTTGATGAGAACTGAACAATGCAGTACTCTTCTTAAGCCACAGAGAGGCAGCAAATCTTAACTGGGGGTGAGATGGTTTGATGTTTAGAGGGCATGAAGCCATTTCATGTTGACAGGTGATTATAAAAAAGTACTTTTTTTACTTTCTCAAAGAAGAAACCTTTGAAAAAGTGATTAAATGTAACATGCTTGAAACACATTGCATTGCAGACCAATTGCCTGTCCATGCCTTTATACTGATATCAGGATGGAATGTTTGTTTACCTTTAATGTTTATAAGTTGGCCTCTTTTGTTACTAAAGCCTGGATGAAACGTCAGGATGGTTTATATCGTTAATGTTAGTATTGTTTAGCATCTATTTTTGGGTTTTGGTCTGTCTGTGTTTTATAATGGTGTCTTGTAAGCCCTTGTGGGCTGGGCATGCTAATGCATGACACAATAATAAAATATTCAAATCAAATCAAATCAATATACTCCTGCCATTTGTCAACATATTAAATTGTCTCGCTTTTCTGTATTTATTTCTGTTACTGAAACGCTGTTGTTTGTGGTTTCATATACACCCTTTTTTATTATTATTAAGAGCTGACTATAAGCCTTGTCGCTTATAAAAAGCACAACATATTACAGTAGAAGTTAGACCTTGTGTATTCGTATTATGTTCATATGAGATTACAAACGGAATAGTATAAATTATGTGTAGCCTACTAAATATATTTTTTGTTCCTTTCCTTGTACCAATTTCACATCGGTACTGTAGTTAAAGCATGAACGACTATTAATTGACTATAAATGAATGCATCTTTGATATTACCTGTGTCAACCAGGGTGTTGCTGGTGGTGGAAAGAACCATTTGCTAGACTTATGCATGTGTATACTCTTTTACAAAGCAAGTCATGTTGATGAAAAATATTTTATTGCATGCACAGTTGACACTGGTGGTCAATCCATGGTTTGACATATCATGTCGACCAGCCAAATCAGTGCGTACAAGATAGAAAAACATTAAATCAAACTGAATATCTATAGGGCAAATAAATAATACTGAAATAAATAAATCACTATGCAGAATTTCAAAATGTGTATATACTGTATAGTATAAACAGAATCAACTGTACAATGGCGATAAATACAATCCAAAAAAAGATGGATACTGCTAAAGCATGATCTTTCAATGTCCACTGTGTGCTGTTAAAATAAACAAAATATACTAATAAAATGTCAATAACAATGCAACATGTAATCTACAAAATGTCACAAGGCCTACTGACAATGGCCTCACTTTAGGGCAAAAATTAGAATTTTCAGTCAACCAATTTAGAGAATAAATACTGTATCTTCTATGACAACACACTATACAATTCTATACAGTAGTGTCACTACATAGCAAGTGGTTTCTCCTTTTTCTATTGTCTAGAAGGTGCTGTAGTACTTGATTTTACTATTGCTCTTTCCTTATACGGACAGTTCACCCAAAAAACACATCTATTCAATGACAGAGATTGGCTGTAGCTTAGAATGGAGTAGCATTTGGTTGAACTAGAGAGTAGTTCTCAGTGAAACGGTAGGGTTATTGTGGGTTCTTTGTGTGAGTCACAATGTAATTGTTTATGTAAAGATGTGTGTTGCTCCATTTTCATTTAAATGCTGATCTCTGGCAAAGCTAAAGCTAATATCTCCAAACCTCAACAAATCACACCTAAACTATCTAATACACTGTCTTGTGTTTTAACCTGAACATTTAACACCAACACAGTGTGGATCTGCTGCTTCATTTACCCTATCAACTGATTGTCCACAGCTTGACCTACTCCAATGCTTTTAAAAAGAAGAGCGAATGGCCATTGTTATGGTATTTCAATGGCCATTGTTATGGTATTTGGCACTAACATACATCATGACCATAACACACACAGGACACGACAATGTTCACATACACACACCCAAGCAATACAGTGTACTCTGTATTCCTGCTCTTATAACATTTTGAGTTGTGTGAAGCCTCATCTAATACATTGCACTTAATGGTTTAACAATACAAAAATTAAGGGAAGAGAATCCTGCAATGTAAAAATAGATAACGAAAGTAATATATGAAAATGTTTTGTTTAAACAATCGTTTTTACAACTTCTGTCAGCTTGAGTCCACTTAAGGACAAATCAGCTTGTTGTGTATACACTGTACTGATTTATTAGTGACTGCATGTCCCACATCTGGAATAGAACATCTGGACTCTGGGGAGACTGAGAAATCATAAGTGTGTGTACAGCATCGGACTGAAATACTCTTTGATTAAATCTGATGGAACCATTTTATGCAGGAAGATCTTTAAACAGAGAAAAACATGTACAGTATCTGCATCTTACAGCCCTAATCACTTTGTGGTGGGTTCAAATCTCCAAAATGGTTAGTTTGGGTACCTTACAATTAGGGTTTTTTCCACACATACTATTCCCAAGGTCAGGAATGAAGTGTCAGACCCAACACTTTGTCTGTTTGTATATTCTTTCTCTGTAATATTTGATAAGCTAGGAAGAACTTGCATCTGCCAACAAACTTATTCTGCACTGCTGTTGGTTTTCCACAGAGGGGAGCTGTTGGCTCAATGTCAGAGGGACTCTACCATAGATAGTAAATAATTGACTCTACACACCTGTCAACCTCTGCCACCTGTAGGAGAGTAAAGTAATAGCAGCAGCAGATTTGGACCTCCATATCTTCAGCCTTAACCTGCTCTGCATCTGTCATTGTTGTTGTTGTTGTTGTTTTTTGTTTTTTGACAACAGGCAGCACAATTTTGAGTCTTGACTGCTGGTCGCTAAACTCAGCTGTTGTATGATGTTTGGCTGGGCCTGCTTTTGATGTATCGGAGACACTGTTTTGGATCAATGGAAACATTTATGCATTTTAGCCTAAGGTGGGCACCTTGTGGCTTATTTCCATCTCTTGCAAGAGTTTCCTGATTGACTGGCTTCATCCTGTGTTGGGCCAGGATCATGCGGCGTCCTCCGATTGCTGACTGAGTACTGAGCAATAGATGAGACGGCTATAGGTTGTTACTTGGCAATCAGACAGTCTGGCTGACACAGTGGGAAATGCAGAGCAAAGAGCTGCTCTCTTAAGCACGAGGCTCCAGCCTGTGAGAGAGTTCAAACAGAGTCTGCTGATTGTCGACAATATGAAGATAATCGATGTAGGTTCGTGCTTCTGAACTGCTTTTCTGGGTGATGCAATTTCCTGGAAGAAAAAATGAAATATTAGGAAGTAAGGAAACTTCCAATTTCTCATTTAATGGAGGGAGCCAGAGTTTTGAATACTGACCCATTTGATCTCTCTGACACTGCCGGATGAGCCGCACTGTGTCCGCTATCATGTGCTGGAAATAAAGATGGACAAATGGTCATTAAAGGTGGCACCTCATATCCAGCGTGGACTGTAACCCATGTTCTGTGCAGAAGCATACAGTTGCTATAAAGGGGGTCATGACCTCACCAGCTTTTCAAAATTGACCAGATTATCGTGAAACGTCTTGTTGCCTTCATGAATGAATGTTATATCTAAAAGAGAAAAAAACATTTTGTTAGTCTTCTATATAGGGTATTTGTTAGTTTTCTGCATGTCAAATCCGCCGGTTCGAATATTTCACGGCGTTCTCCTTCTACTGATGTGACAGAACAATGAGCACACCTTTCAGAAGCAGTGGAAGAAAAGGGATCTTTGGTGCCTTCATCTTCTTGAAGGAGTCCCTGTAGGCCTTGTGGTTCAGCGAGGGATCCTGTGAAGACATTTTCAAAACGAATGAGTCTTATCCTCTGGGGATGACAGTGTGTGCCTGAGCATGCATGCTTTGTTTGAGCTGAATTATGGCAGCATCAGAGACTAATGATCATATAAAAGCACCTGATGTTTTGCCTGATGTTTAGAAATGTATTTTTACCTCTCAAAAACACTGAAGAACACATTTAATGCCTGTTGTAGAAAATGAATGCCATAGTTTTTTTGTCATTTGAGAACAGATACTGTATATATACAGTGTATTGTACTGTATTCACATAGTACTTACTGTAATTGTCTCCAGCTCTGAAAACAGCTTCTTAAATTTCCCGGGAATTTTCTGCAGAGACAATAAGAGCATTTATTGTTTTATATACCAGGGACTTCCACTTTAAAGCAACACAAATGATTAAGTCTGGGAGAACACAAATGACATCCTTACCTCCCATGTCTGACTGAGGCGGCTAACAGCTGCGGTGTTCAGGCCCATTATAATGGCAAAGAAACAGTTGAGGTTCCTCTGAGCTTTACAGCTATAAAAGATTAATGGAGCATACAACTTTGTTATTTCCAGGGGCACAGCTTAATGGCACAAAAGCAGATGCAGTTTATCGATTTGCCATCGGAGGGGGCAAAATCCACATGCAAGTCTAAACATCTCACCATAAAGATTTGGGGCTGAAAAGCTGTAGTGCTGGCCAAATTGTGCATGTGATCAACATCTCTAATTTAAAACACAGTGAGATTTGAGTAAAGCTACTTACTGGGCAGCAATCTTGATGAATTTCTTGATGAGTTGGACCCTTTTGCACAGCGTCGGGCACAGAAGCACCTCAGTCATCACCCACAGCTGGACGTCATTGCAGCGCTGCAGCAGCAGCTCCAACCCCACAGTGTGGCCACCGCTACTGTGGCGGCTGAAGGTGAAATAGACCAGCTCTTGCTGTAAAAGAGCATCAGGCACTTATGAGTCCAGCCGAGAGGGGCATGTGATGCTGTTTGAAAGTCACGTCAGATGTCTTGAAAAACTGTTCACATGCTGGAGATGCAGCAGACAAACCTCATGTATTGAGTCAACGATGGTCCAGTCAAAGTTGGTGAGAGCAACAGCCACGTCCCATGTGTTCAGGCTTAGCATGCGAACCGTCCTCTGTTGCAGTTCCGAGTTGTCTGTTAACGGGTTCTGTCAAATGAAATCAGGGACCATCCATTATTTCATGTTAGCACAGTTTGACCAAAGTGTTTCTGACAGCAACCCATTCCAGTTATTCTATGCATGCATGCTAATATTGATAGTCTAATTCCTTGCTCCTGATGGCAGAACAGGTACACATGCACTAACAGAGGAGGATGTTATTACATATGTACCATATTTACAGTACGTTTATAATACAGTGACATAATGCAGTGATAGTCTTACCAGGACTTCACCCAGGTCGTTCCTGCAGACATGCAGTCTGCCCACAGGCCGTATTGAATCAGAGAAGACTCTGTCCTGAGGCTGCATGAGGAGTCTACCTGTGGAGGAGAAAACATATCACACATGGCAGAATGTCATTAAAAATCTGTCACAGAGGTGTAAGAAGCCGTCAGTAGCAAAAGATGAGACTTGCAGTGCCAGGGTCAACCCTGAGTTACACAGGGTCAGCCCCTTTTACACAGATTGCGGCATATTGACGGAACAACATCACTCCAATATGCCGGCTTTGCTTGCTTCTGTGTTATTTACACAGAACCAAGCAACGCCGGCCTGCTGGCGCATCAGTAGTCCCTTTTACACAGCGCTCCGGAATGAAAGAGGTGCTTGTAAACAGCGTCAGGTGTGACGTAAACATTTAGCGCCGCGCCGGTCAGCTGCTTTACAACAACAACAATGGCCGGTGAATTGAGAGCAGAAGTGCTGGAGCTTGCAGTAAGAGGGCCGTATTTTACTGTCCCCACGATGTGCCAGTTGATCTCGCTACGCGCTGAGTCCAACATCACTGGGACAGTTAACCAAACTGACTAAATCAATCCGACCGCTTCACCTCTGTGTGTGTGTGTGTGTGTGTGTGTGTGTGTGTGTGTGTGTGTGTGTGTGTGTGTGTGTGTGTGTGTGTGTGTGTGTGTGTGTGTGTGTGTGTGACAGGTTGGTTGTGAGCGAGTCTCTTTGTGAGGGCAGCGATCTGCCAATCAGACATACACATACACACAGTGTGTGAAGTCACGTTACTGTAGACAGAAATAAAGTGTGGATATACGCTCAGACTTAGGATAATAATAGCGGCGGCGGAATGTGTTAGCAAAACAGTAGCTCTGTGGCTAACAGCTGAGCCGGAGCCTTCAGTCAGCTGAAGCAGACAGTCTAGCGGGGCGAGCAGACTATTCCCCCGTTACTAGGTCGACCTTCAAGCTGAACAAGAGCCCTCCGCTGCGCGTCGGGCTCCTGCTTCAGCTTGTCGGTCTTTATTTCTAGCAAGTGACCCGTTCGCTATACTTTATCCCTTACTTAGCCTAGCCTAGCTTTCCATTGTACAACTTCTCCTGGGCAGAAATAGACTCATACACTCTGCAAAATGAAGTGCGGGGGTTTGGATTGAGCAACGGACCTTATGATCAGATAGATTATACACCGTTCCTTTTATTTGGTGATTTTTACGGGACATCAGGCCGCCGTGGTTAATGTTAAACACACGTCCTTCAACTGCTAACATGGTCGCATGTTTAGAACGTAGACTATGGAACGTCAAACGCCCCCCTGTTCCGCAACAACAAGCTGGAGCATTTAAACAGAGAGGCGGAACTGATCGTGTCGGGAATCTTACTACCCCCCGAGGTAGTAAAATTCCCGGAACGATCACTCGCACCTTTCTTCCCTCGTTCCGCAACTGTCGCATTTACACAGCTGGGGGGAGGGCCGAAAGGCCGGCATATTCCCGGCTTTCACTGGCTGTGTAAAAGGGGCTACAGGGTTGAGAACAGATACCAGCTTGAAATCACTGGACCGTTTCTACCCTTCAACAGAGGGTAGACATTTAGTTCAATTCTGTTGACTCTTCCATGGGCTCAATATACAACACACAATAGGAGAAAACCTTAAGTATCAAATATTATGAGAAACTAGAAAATCCTGCAGAGATTTTAAAAGTAAGGGCCACCCGGCGCCGACCGCCAGCCCCGCATCGGCGGCGCCCCACCCATCGGCCGGACCAAAACTTCTCTACAAACCGCCGCTGCGCACTTTCCAAACTCGAGTCCCAAGTTTTGGCTGATTGAAGGTTGCAATCGTGGCAAATCTGCAGAAAAATAGCTGCTCCTGAAAAGACGTTTTCGTTAAGGGCGGCCATGTTTTTTGAGCTATCTCGCTAAAACTTTATACACATGTGTATGTTGGTCCCCTAATGCTGTGTACAAAATTTGGTGATGATAGGTTGGAAATCCACAAAGTTCAAGCCAAGAGGCTTTATTGTAGAGCACCATGAGCTGTACATGTGTAAGAAATTTCAACTCAATCAGAGTCAGGGGGCGAGGGGCGTGGCCTGTCAAACATTGCATTTTTGAAGAAAAAATAATCGCATTTGTGGCGCCCCCTATGGGTTAATCCCAACAAGCGTTGAGGGACATGCTACCACATGTCTTTTGCACATGTCCAGCAAGTTTTATGATGATAGGTAGGACCTATGATAAACCCTGCCCCTGCGTAAACGTTTTGGTCAATGAAGTAAGAAGTAAGGAAAAGTATGGTGGATAACAATAAGTTACGGGCCCTCAAGTATTGAGGGCCCGTACTTAATGAAAACTAATATAGTTTTATAGTTGACTCCAATGGGACATCTTATCTTCAAACTCCAGGAAATGCTTTTTTTGTCTTTTTTAAATCATCAAAAGTGCAGTAGACGAAACGTCTTCCTTTCTGTCCAAACTGCTATTGTTGTCACATTGCAATGTAATTTTTTTTTTTTTTTTTTTTTTTTAGACTGTACAGGTGGCTGTAGCTGGTAAGTGAGTACAGTAATTTACCTTCAGGGTAGGTGACAGCCACCAGTACCAGTTCTCCCTGTGGGACATCCATCCTTTCTGCCACCGCCTGCAGCAGCTCCTGTGCCACTGCCCCAGAATGTGTCCTCATACTTAGGTATGAGTCTATGGTAATGTACACATGACACAGCACTGTAAAATAAAGAAAAGTACAATAGAATGAGCATTGTTTACACAAATTCTAGCTCTGCCCATGTCTGTATTAACAAAAATGTGTTGCTTGGTCGCTACATATCCATAGCCTCATCCCTCATTGCATAGTGTAAGTACTCAGCCACTTCCAAGTTCCCAGTGCACTATACATGATAGCTTCATTACATAACCGGAGACAAACCAGCGGTCAAATGCTGGCATATCACTAAATGCCATCAGGTTTTCTAAATATCAAAGCTCTCAAAAATAGATTATGACAAAAAGGGCCACAAGACTAGCTAACACAGTGAGAATTGCCTTTGAGATCCCTGGAGCCTTTGGGGCCCCTAGAGATGTTGGGCAGTTGCCCGTTTTGCAGTGAGAGCTAGTGTGAAATGTTTAGAGGAGGGATAATCAACCATTATGTGCAACGGATGGCTTTTGGGTTTCTGCTACATTTCTTGCCTGACTCAGATAGAGTAAACATTTAGCACACGTTCAACCAGAAAGAAACCAATCAGTTGAATCACTGGGATGGAAGGAAAGGCTATAACAGAGCTCCCCCTTATTGATAAGGCGACCTTGAGCAAAGCAACTGCCCCTCAACTGCTCCTCCACTGCTCCAGAGAAACCACTCAGTGATCAACTGTAGAGGACTGTGCACTGTGGTATTAGTGGGATAGAGAAAGTACACTCAATGGATTCCTCCTAATGAAGGTGAAGGGACCATGGGAACAATTTCTTTGATTGACACAAGTACAAATGAAAACTATTCAAATTAAGGATTTAAATTTATCAAGAAGTAGGAACCTTGATCCATACAGAGATAACTTTTTTTGTTTGTTTTAGTCTGTGTGGACCTGCCCTAATAAGATCCTAAAAAGACAAAGGGAATTCATCGGGAAGTCATCTCTTAGGAATTTGCATTTTCAAACCTCCTTTTTCCTTTTCTGGAAAGATTCCCATTGTTCTATTGTTGGAATGGGTGGAATGTGTGAAAAACGCCATGTTTTACGACTTACCTTCCTTGGTCTCCCTCTGTGTTCCTCTGGACTGGAGTCCGTTCTCTTTCACGCTCAATTGGTGGATAAGCGTTTTACCCTAAATGGAGGGAAATGGGTGGATTGTGACACACATTCATATTGCCTGAGAACATGGGGCATATCTGTTGAACTATACAGGACAATGTCATTAGCAGGAAATATGAGGACAATCGTTCCAAAACAAGTTTGTCGAAAGCGGGCAGCCAACTCGGTGTGGTAAAATGATTTCTTTCTGAAGTGTTGTAAAGAGAGCAAACACAAAATGTATTCACTCACCTTCCTTTGAGGGGAATATTCATCCACCATACTGAAAAAAAGAAAGAAAAAATCAGTAAAGGGTACCATCATACAGTATGCCTGCACATTTACAGAAGAATAACTACTTTTCCCTAGGCTGCAGCTACCAAGAAATAAAAAATACTTCACCATCCACACGTCAGTTATTAAAGTAAAGTGAATGTACATGCATACTCGCTTTGCTGGGCTTAGTCCATTATTTGAGCAAAGTGTTGAGGCGAGATTAGAGTGCTTGGTATATTTCTAGACCTTCCAATGTGATCCCTTCAATTAATCACCCGATTCTCATCAGTTAGGAGCGACTAGTAGCTTGATGGATAGCCCTGTGTCCATTATCATCCCTCAGCTTTTACCAGGCTCTGCATCACAATAGGCATGTTGGCACAAAGCCTGCCTTAGGGGATCCCCTCTTAGCTGGCGGGCAGCAGCTAATGAAAAACCTGAATCCCGCTGTCATGTCAAAACAGAGCATTTCACTCTTGTTCTATTAAAAAAAAATATATAGTACAAAAAAAGAGTGCACAAGACATAAGTGGTGTTGGGTGCCAACTTTCTCAGAAACATAGCCTACTAGAGGGGGGAAATGCATTTGTCTAGAATTAAAAAAATAAGTAATTCAAAATATAAAGAAATACTTGAGCTTTCTGTTGCAAAAAGCCAGAGGGATGTGAGAGTGGAAATGTGAGCAAAGGACTTAAAGGAGTCCCTCATTTCTATAACAAAATGACACCTTTCAGCTTTTCACTTGACAGTCGGCCTTGTCCTCCCTTCAGGGTGAGCCTGATCATGAGAAGCTCATAAATAGCAGAGTATGTCAGTTAGTAACACCCACACACACATGGAGGCCCCTGCTTTAAAAGGAGTGGGTGTCGTGGATCTCCCTCCCTGGATATAAACATGAATAAAGCTGGGCCACAGATAACGGCAGCAGAGTCAGGTTGAATTATCTACCCTGGTCTCTAATGGGCGGCAGGTTGGAGCATCCCCAGGGAATGCAGAGATCTGATTGGAGGCTGTGGTTTAAGGGAGGGGAAGGGGCACATGGGTGTGGCAAAGTGTCTGGTGACTGGGTGGTTGTTTACACTGTAAAGGCCCAAGAGAGCATTGTGTGCATCGCTGTTTTTATCAAACCAAGACATTGTAGCTAACAACAAAACAGACACACATTGAACACGTCAATTAAGAAACCTGTTTATGGGCAGAGATATGTGTCACTAGAACCTGAATGGCTCAACTTAAAGTATGAATAATTTCAATTC
This sequence comes from Ammodytes marinus, assembly GCF_949987685.1. Taxonomy (NCBI): domain Eukaryota; kingdom Metazoa; phylum Chordata; class Actinopteri; order Uranoscopiformes; family Ammodytidae; genus Ammodytes; species Ammodytes marinus. The sequence goes on along the minus strand of NC_137217.1, from coordinate 16,988,594 downwards.
AAGTTGATTCATTCAAATTCAAGTTGATCAACTGAAATTCAATTGCACATGCTTGTATATGTTTTATTCTGTCACTCTGTTGTTATTGTTGTTGTTGTGTTTGTTGTGCGCTCGTCGGCGTTGTAAATGAGGGGAACCTCAATGCCTTTCGAGTTTGTATAAATAAAGGTTTTCATTCATTCATTCACATGCAATGCCGCCCACATTTTTCTGGTTACTGCTTTTATCCTTTGTTGTCATTTATTCATATTTAGTGGCTGTGTATACTCCGCAGTGGGGACCTCATTACTATCATTTCAATATAATGTAAAAGGAGGACAGGGATTGCTGTGGCTCTCAAAGCTGGTGGCCCGTCAAAAGACTGAACACATCTGACAGTAGAACATGAAATGTGGATGGGTCACGTTATGGCTGGTTCACATTTGGTTTTAAAAAGGTCAGTATAGCAGCTAGTACCAATACGGTGCTTTGATCAGTGCATTCCTCCTATATGACATCTCAATCCAGATCTTGGACTAAGCTAAACAAATATCTAATTACTCAACGAAGCCATAAGCCATAACGATTTGTATCAGTGATTGCATGAATGGAGGTGCACTTTCACACCATAAATAACTAGCAGACATACAGGGGTGGAGCATTGTTTTCTATTTCTCATGGTAAGCGACATTAAAAAAAATCTGACAGCTGGTCATTAATTCTTTAAAAAAAAATCCTGTATTCCCTCTCTTCTGGAGATTCAAGATTAAGAACTCCGTGACCTTCATATTTCCATGCATAACGCCCCAGAACACTGCAATTACTCTTCAATCTCTCAATGGATTCATTGATGTGAGGTTACATAAAGCCGCAGAGCAGAGAAGGAGCTCTTTCTTTGTCCTCAGACAGCAGCTAGTCAGCTGTGCTTGTTTTTAGACCTCCAAACAGTCAGATTCATAGTCGGTGTTGTGAACATCCAGACATGATATATCAATGAATAGGCTTAATCTGTTTTGTATCAGTGTGTATTAAAAAGACCCTTGTATCTTACAACATGTAATGACAAAGTGAGTTATCAAATGGCCACTCACTGTCTGCGATGCGGCTGGTACAGTTTCTGCAGTTCCCTCACATCCCTCTCCAGGGCCGGATGCTCGTAAAGTTCATCCAACACGTAACGATACAGAGTCTGCAAGCAAATGTCGGTTTTTCATTTCTCCCATATAAAGGTTATCACACGGTCCATTTCCTCCCCTTGGAGTAATATGTTTCCTACCTTCATGAACAGTTTGACATGCTCGTCTTCCCTCAGGAAATCTTTGCAGAGAGCCATCCACTGGGACACCAGGTGCAGGACTTTTCGTTTCCTCTCCAGAGCCTCCTTCATGTCCTCTTTGCCCACGCATCGTTTGGTGCAATAGGTGAGATTGGGTTAAGGTCTTCAGCGCAGATGGGAGAGGGAGATCCATTTGCTGACATCAAATGCAATATAAAACGAGGTATGGTGTGTGTGTGTGTGTGTGTGTGTGTGTGTGTGTGTGTGTGTGTGTGATGTTGATTTAAGGATAGGTGGCAAGACAGACGAAAGGTGAGTAGCTTGGAGTCAATAAAGCAGCCATGTTTTGTATAAAAACATCCACGTCTGTCTGTCTGAAGCATTCACAAACAAGAGTTATTATTATGATATTAATGTAATAATGTGCCTTCAAAATAAAAGCTGTGTTCAAGGATATTGTCCCAGCAGAGCTTGACATAAATCACTGGTGGACATGTACACCGGGTAGGTCAGCAGAAAGTCATCCAGAAGTGTATCTGCAAAGAGACATTAAGATATTATTGACAAGGGATTAAAAAAAAAAGTTCCAGTAGGAAAGCTTAGAAAACTGCCACTAGTTCCATATAGTTATACAATATATATACAACATATGTATATATGTATGTGTGAGTGAACAGATTGAAATTCTGTGAAGACCATCATGTAATCATGTAAATCTACAACATACACCGCTTCTTAGACTATGTCACATAATGCTTGAGGGCACAACCGTGACATTGACAACTGTATGATTAATGTGTGCGGAGCTGTGCATACAGGACGCATGCACGTTTAATTTTTTTCCATCGTAATAATACTAGCAGAGGAGCTCATTCTTTGCTCCCAAAGATCAGTTTAAAACGCTGAGCAGAGACACTTCAGCAGGTGAGCACAATGCCAGAGACCTTTCAATGGCACATTATTCCTCACGTCAGTCTCCTTTGGTTCCATCTTCCTCCAACAAGTTGAAACAAGCCTTTACTCGCTGCTTTATGTTCAACCTCACACTTTTGCCATCGCAGGCTGCATCACTGAAGATAAGCCAATAACGCTAATGTGTCAGTTGACTCTCTCTGGCCTCCTCCTCTGCCCTCTTCATTGTGATTGTCTTGCAAACAGAAAATATATGATGACATTGCGCAGCCATCACCCTAATGTGTGTACAGCATTTTCTGCCAAAGTACCCTTGTATGATACCCCCCCCCCGTCCCCCCGCTCCCTCCCCCCAAGGTTACACATGAGTAAGTGTTTCTGTAAATGGATTAAATAGATCACCAGTAACATGAAAATGACTTACTCATCTCATTGTTTTTCACCATGATAAACAAATACTAAACTTGATTCCCATCATTTCATCAGTTCCTAAAAAAAAATACAAATGTGTAAGAGAAAGAGAAGGACAGTAACGCCAGGACTTCATGCCCGGCCACAAGCCAAAAAGCTTTACAAATCCTATTAGGACCAAGCTCCTCTCAGCCCCTCTGTAAGTGTGCCTCACACCCAGAATTGTAAATTCTCTTTAATTTCACACTAGCTTCCCGAGGCCTTTGTGTACGTTCTGGTCCAAAGGACTCCCTGACATCATTATGTTAATCCATGCAGAGCAGCTGTGGATGCGTCACTCAATGCTTATGAGCCGCCGGTTACACATATACACATGTAGCTGCCATCAAGAATACAGTAACAAGCCCCAGAAAACAACAACACATCACAGATCCGCCCACATACTGTTCTGTACTGTCCCCTCCATACACACACGCATATTCAACATGCACTAATTACTAACATTGCATTGTATATGGGTTCTTCTCCAAGCTCTCTTAACTGAAACACTTTTTTAATGAGTAGCAGCAGCTAACATACTGCTCCCCAGGATGTACTCTGCAAGTTTCTTGAAGTTGGAAAACAGAGTAAATATTTAATCTTCGAACCTAAAGTCATATTCACAGATTTTTCTTCGATAACACAGCAAAAAAGAAGGGAATGTCCTGCAGAGTAAACTTAATCTAGTATATTTAGCAAGGATATACTAATTTCACCAACCACAGAAACATCTATGCATTGCATAAATTGAGCAGTGAAAAATAGTTAGTTGGAGCTGATTTGTGACTCCTTCGCATCACACCATTTCTATTAAAGTGGTATACGGTTAAGGTTAGGGGTTAGTTCGTGAACAAAACCTGTGTCGAAAAAGTGTAAGAAAAGTGTATTCTACATTGCTGTTTAGCATTTGGTGCTGACGCAGAATCGTGCTTTAAGCCACTCCAACTAAAATAAATTTGGTTTCCTTTTCTAACGAAATGCAGGATCAATTCATTGATCTGCTGTAGCTTGTCAATCTACTCTGAACTCAATCAAATTGTCAATCAACCTGCCAATACCTTTTGCATTCCAATAAATGTTCGTAAAATGAATCAATGCAGCCTTTAAAAATAAATGTGTTAATGTGTCACTTATTGTCTCAGTAACCACCAAAGGCACCCTTTTGGTGTAAAAGCCTTAAATTATTATGACAGTCTTTGTTAACACATTTCTAAATTTCATATCCGAATTCAACAGAAACATCTCCCCACATGGTTGATTATCATTAAAGAGATGGAACATCCTCCCATTATGAATACAAATGCTCCACTGTATGTTTTTTTTCTTTCAGAACCGAATGTGTACTGTATGTGTGTGCAGAGCAAGAATCAATGGCTGCACTCAGAGATTAGGCTAAGGAAAGAAGGCAATGCTAAACACTTACATATGCTACCCGCAACATCAGAGTATGTCCAGAGTGTACACTGCTGCAGTGGTTCACTTTTAGCATTTCCTCAAACATGCCTGTGGTGCTTTCACAAAAGTGCCATCTCTTGCAGAAAGACAGAAAGCCCCTCTGCATTCTTAATGTTGTGTACTTACTGAGTATGGATGGAAGCTAAAGCCACCTTGCTTAGATGCAATTGGCTTTTCTCCAATGTGCCGTACTGCATGGAAGTCATAAACACAACATCAATAACCTGCTGCAATCATCAGTCATGTTACTGCAAAACAATCCCTCTGAGCATCCATCCTTGGGAGAAAAGACCAAACGCAGCAGCTCGGTGGATGTTCATATAAATCTCTTTTTGATGCAATCAGGGATCTCCCCGCTCTCGTGCTCCTGGTGAGCCGAGGAGGGCACACTTAGTAGTAGAATTATAGCGTGCAAGGCTTCAGCATTCACACAGAAGAGAGACCAGGAGTCAGACTATTAAACATCAGCCACTGCAAAACAATTGCTGCTGCTCAGCACTCAGGTCACTCCCTCTCCTGCTCAGCTTCTCTGGCTCTTTGACCCTTGGATTGTCGCTCAGCATCACGCTCTGGTCCACATGGAGCGTCCACATGGAGTCCTATGGAGGCTTAACTCCAATACAACAAACACACTGCCTCTGGAGCCCATGGAATCTTAGCTAAATTGGTCAAATACAGAAGATGCATTTGCTGTGTATTATGTACTAACTGGAGGAAAGAAGGGATCATGTCTTACCCACTTGCCCGCTAATAGTTTCATGTTTAACTCCAATATCAATATAAAATATTCAAATAAGGCAATACAATATGCAGTTAAACCAAGAGAACAAGTCTCTTTTTGTGCAAGCATTGTGCACCATCTTGCAAATGCAGGCACATCCCCCTGAGAGGACATTAAGATCAATGTCATTCACTTCCTCATCAAAATGAGTAATGATCTCTGGTATGGGTTCAGCCTGCCTCCATGCTGGTGAGAGATCATCTGTGGCCATCTCCTACTCCAAGGAAAAACCTCTATTTCACATTTTTCTCTCCTCTACACAGTGTTTTCTCTGTTCTCTCCATTTCCCTTTCCTCCTCTGCCTTGCCTGACTGTGCCACTTCCATCTACTTATCATCTCTCATCGAGCTCCAACAACAGAGTCTCCTCTGCCTTGGCAACAATGTCACGTTATCGTGTACCTGCTGGGATGAGAGGAAATATGACGATTTGGACTGCATGTCACGCAGTCCGCACACACAGCACACACACACACACACACACACACACACACACACACACACACACACACACACACACACACACACACACACACACACACACACACACACACACACACACACACACACACACACACACACACACACACACACACACACACACACACACACACACACACACACACACACACACACACACACTCGTAGATATGAGCTACGTTTATGGCTGCCAAAAGGCTTTCAAAAGGAACAGGCTCTAACTTGATGCCATACTGGGAATGATGGCACATGATTAGCTCAGTAATAAAGCCCAGAGGGGGCTACTGTCCCAGCTCCTCTACGAGAGAGAGAGAGACAGAGAGAGAAGAGAGAGAGACAGAGAGAGAGAAACAGAAAGCAAAGGGAGTTATTTATCTCATTCTCTTTCCATCAGTCATTCGCAGACAAACAAACATAACAATACTTATAGTCAGAAAGTTGTCTCGCAAGTGGGTACCATACCAGCATCCATATTCTCCTACTATCAATTGGTGCTTTGTAAAATACAAAAAGACAGTGGGGCAATAGGTGATGAGAAGGGTGTTTTAACTGGACATTAAAGTTTGCTGACCTGCTGACTCTTTGCCCTGCGTTGTAGTTGTCCCCCATTGGTCATCGTGGAGTGCCAGGTCACTCAGCAGATGCTCCAGGATCTTGTCCGGCGTGCCCGACACCACCATGTACCTGTCGGACACAACAGAGTCAGTGGAGGAGTCCTCTTCCATGGAGGACAGAGAGCGGCTGCTGCTCCATCCCTCCTCCCCCTCCTCTGTCCCCTCGTCGTCTATGTATCTGAAGTAGGGGACGTCGAAGGTTGGCACGGTCAGCGGCTCTGCCCGGCTGATGCTGCTGCTGCTGCTGCTGCTCTCCTCCTCCTCATCCTCCTCCTGCTCCACCAAGGCAGCGTGCAGCAGCCTGCCCTCCTCCCGCCACCGCTGCAGGTTTGTGGGCTGTGGCCGCGACCCCATCCTCTGCAGAGTATAGTGCCCTCACGCCTGCAATGTTGCCGCGGTTACTGCTGCATGCCCCCTTCCTTTACCCATCCATCCATCCATCCATCCATCCATCCATCCATCCATCCATCCATCCACCTGCAGCAGCTGCTACAGCCCTGGAGTCCTCTGCTTGTCTGCTTGTCCCCCTCAAACACACTGAGGTATCCGGGGTATGTTCACGGCTGATGAAAAAGCTCCTGGATGACTTGAATGCAAGGCAGCCAGCCAGAGCACTGCCTCCCTCACAGTCCCATGCTGCTTACTTTTTATGTATATTAATGTAGTCAGTGTATGTGTAGGGAGTTGTGATGTAAGGAGAGTGTCTGAGTGAGTGTGTGATCCGGTGTAGACAGAGAGGGAGAATGATGAGAGGGGAGTGTGCTGAGGGAAATACACTGATAGTGAGAGAGAGAGAGAGAGAGAGAGAGAGAGAGAGAGAGAGAGCGAGAGAGAGGGAGGGAATGTGGGAGAGAGAGAGGGGAGTGGAGAGGCTTACCTCCTGTTCCCTGCCTGGTCTCTCCCTCCTCCCCTTGCAGAGGCTGAGGGGGCTGGCTGCTCTGACGACATTCTCTGGAGGACCAGCACATCGTGGCCCCTCTCCCGCAGAGACACGCGGACTGCCTCGTCACTTCGGGGCTGGAGGGAGAAAGCAGGGAGGGGAGGGGGGAGAGGGTGTGTTATCACCAAGGAGATTCCCCCCGAATTTTCTCCCACTCACCGCAAATCACCACTGATTTCCATCATAATGCTCTGTCAAAGCAAGCACTGTAAATGAAAGATAATTTCCATATATCATTATTCAGTCCTTTATCGGCACAGCCCATTCAGGGATTAACATAAAAAGACTAAAATTAATTTTAATTACTGATTCCTGCTGTAGAGCCTATTAAATTGTGGGTGGTGTCTAGAGACAATCTGTTTGTATGCTGCCCAATGGACCAGTAATGGTGTGGTGGCTCTGAGTTTTAGTTTAGACTTCATATCACAATGCCCCCGCCCTATGCCGTTCTTATGAACGGCATGGGGGTTTAGGAACGATAAATTCATCCTTATGTGGCCCAAATTCTTTGTTTGACTCTCTCCCTTTCTCCCACAAAGTCACGTGTCATTGCCCAATCACCATGAAGTCAAGTTGTCCGAACATTATTATTATTTTCGAACAAATTTAAAAAATAAAAATAAAAAGCAAATGTGACACATCAAACCAACAAAGTCTCTCAATGTCCAAACTGTTGGAAATGTCAGTTATAGTGCTGCATATGTTAAACATGTTTCAACTGTTGAGGGAATTGTTCAATGTTCACAATTGCTCGTTTTGACAAACCAACACTCAAAGCCCAAATATATAAAATAGAACCATAAATTGTTTGGCATTTTAAATGATTCTCTGTTAAATTAATTACAGACCCAAAAAAAAGTCAATCTCAATGATTAATTGAGTATCTGAATTGTTCTTTTCAACACATTTGTCAGTACCTGCCTTCTGGACACAAGAAGCTTTGATGTGGGTGTGCCTGGTAATGGGTGTTCCAGCATATTGACAATATCAACTAACTGTAATTAGGAATGAAGGCACATACTACACCTACTTTTTCTAGGTCACAGGAACCTGTAATTTAAAGCAGGAGGACCTATATTTTCTAGCATAATGTATACTGTAATTTAATGGATATGATGCGGTACATAAATGGTCGGCCTGGATATGAAATGATTTTTCAATTAATATCTAAATTGAACTTTTTCTTAAACTCGTTTTAAAACCAAATGGCTTGATGCAGCATCCCTGGAGAATAAAGATGGCTGGTAACTGCTTGACAATGGAGGGTCTGGAGCAGATATATTAGTTTTAATGAGGAGATCACTGTATAGTGCACGCACACGCATCCTGCATCAGCTTGTCTCCCCCACCCCCACCAGCCCCAAAGTATAGTCAATGCAACACAAGCCTCTGTGCATGCAATTAGCCAGGCAGACAGGCTGGAAGTGGTTGCAGTTTTCTACTCTAATTGCCTTTTGCAGAGAAGCATCCAGGGCCGTTCTGTTAAGCATGACTTCCTGGCACACACACTTATCTGTGATCTGTGGACGTACATACACTCACAGACACACATACATACACAATACATATAACAAATGAATGCAATAACATGTAAACCCACACATAAAATCTATAATACAACAAAGACAACTGTGTCCATTACTGGGTGGGCCACATTTTGAGCATTTAGGTTAGCCAGTCCGACATCAGTCACATCTATAAACAGCAAAACTGTTTTCACAATGCTAAGACAAGACCATTAATGGCAATGTTGTTGGCAGCTCCTTCAGTGCTGTGATTCATGACTCTAAGCAAAGTTTAGATGTCTGTTAAAGTGAACACTTCTGGATTTATTACTTCTTTATCTTAATACAAACATAAACATACATGTATAAAAACTGCTTTCATGTACTTGTAAAAACAGACTGTGTTATCCTTGTCACAGGACCTACCGTATGACGCAAGGTTATAGCACGAGATGGAAAGCACAGCTCTAGAAAATTCCCAGAAAGGGAAGGGTGTGCTGATTAGCTTCCTGGCTCTTGGGAAAAACCATTGGTGGTTCTATCTTTATCAAGACATGACGTACACGGTGTGCTCTTGTCTCGGCTTCATCAAAGTACGCTGTTTATGTCTACACCAAGCGTGAGAGAAAAGCAAGTAGAATTCTAAACAATAAAAAACGATGTCACAGTGATCACTGCCAACAGGTCAGAGAGCAAACAAACCTTTCCTAATGATAAATAATTGATCCTGCCTCTTAATTCTTCAGGCCACTACTCAGTGCCCACTGGGATTTGTGATGACCAATGTCCCAAAACAAAAACCCATTCAGACCTCTGAAGTGGATGCTTGTAATAAGACACAGTAACAAGGCCACACAGCTCCTACCCTAGCCTGGAGGTGACCACAACTCACAGGTACAGCCCAGGTCCTCCCAACATGGATACTGTTAAGGTCAAGAGTAAACACTACATATCAGGCTTCTGCACAAAGTCATGTTCCGCCAAATGCTTCACTGTCTCTTTTAGGATTCCAAATGCATTCCGCTGTCTGGAGAGACACTTTCTGTCTGCATGTCTTTGTGCTGCTGGCTGCCTCAGGTCTGGCACGCACAGTATGGAACACTTAAAGGGACCTGGAAGGTGTCAGTCCTGACAGGGTTCACATTTTGAAAACAATTACTCTTAAGGAATAGCAAATAGGAAAAAGCTCTGTTGTTTGCAAATAACCCTTTGATGTGGATAGACATCATTATCTCCAACAGGAATTAGCTTACATTCGTGTTAAAGACATATTATGTATTTAATATGTAGAATATTTACACATACGCTTTCTTAAGGTGCGAACACACTGCACACCGCCGCGCGGCGAGTTTACATAGAAAGTCAATGTATTTTGCGCGCCGCCGCGCGAATGGGCGGCCGGCGGTTCACACGGCGCGGCGCTGCGCGACCAGGGCGGTGCGGCCGCCGCAGAAGTTGAAAATATTTAATTTTTTGCCGCGCCGCGATAGCCAATCAGCGTTGAGCTCCTCCCGACGTCACTCGCTTCGGGACGACTGACAAAGGAAATTAAGATGGATGAAAACATAATAGTCACAGTTTTCTCCCATAAGTTCTGTGAATAGCCTCTGTGTCTGTTGCCTGCTGTGTACAGCTATCAGTTTTGCTTTATGAACCAAGTTAGCATCAGTTAGCTTGGGTAAAGCACCATCAGCATAGCAGACTGGTGCTCTCAGCACCGGTTAGCACCAGCGCCAGCATATCCCCAGAGCCCCAGAGTAGGAGAAGGCTACTCTGGTCGGGCGGCGGACACAATATGACCCAATATGATCACGCAGCGCGGAACCTGCGATTTGCGCGGCCAACCGCCGCGCCGCGGAGTGCAGTGTGTTCGTACCTTATCCTTAATTTATTGGAAGAGAACAAAGAGAGTTGATCATGCATAAATGACTGAAAACAGTGTTAGGATGAAAAAGGAGGACGTGAGGTCCAGTATCAAAACTTGTACACTATAATTTTTAAACCTCGCTAGTTTTTACAGAAATATTTATAATGAATAATATTTCATCCAAACTACCAAAGGACAATACCTACAAACATGCTTGGCATCCAATTGGAGATTGCATAACATTCATGATCTCTCTGTGCCAGAATCTCTCACACATTTTCACAGAAGTGAATCCTGCTGTATATTAAGCATCCCTGCTTCCACCAGCGGGGATTTAACTGATATCTAAGCTCTTTTATGTCTTAGCTTAGGTTTTTATATGAGTCAAATGATATACAGTATGTGCATTGTAGCATCATTGGAGTACTTTAAAGTGTTCTCTAATCTATGTATAAACATTGCTAGATAATCTCACATAATCTTAATATTGTTAGATAATGTCAAGTATTAAATACATGGGCAGCAAATCTGGCCATTACTGCTAGGATTACATAAGTGACACATAAATACGCATGTGCCTTTGGCATACTCAGTTTTTCAGTCAAAAATCCAAAATATAAAAAGACTTGGTAAAATGTATGTTTCTAAAACCAAAAGTCAAAACAGATTGTTGTATTACGCAGCACTATCATTAGATCAAACGTAGATTGGTAGTGGCCTAGCGCAGATGAAAGGTCATTTTGTTGAATTGATAAGGAGATTTAGCCTTGTGTTTGCAGAGAAAGGTCAGATACATGATGCACTGGAATCCACCCTTAAACCATACAATGTCTTCGCACAGTAGTCTGGCCATGCACTTGCGTCAACTTTTCCTCTCATTGTTTTTCGGTTCAGCACACAAAGATACATCTGGCAGGAAGGGAGAAGCGGAGCCCACCATGAGGTCAGCCAATGAGAGGTCTCCTACGCAGCACACTGGTAGGTGATTTTTTTTTTGAAGTGCGCAGGTTGAACTGAACATACGGTATGTGTAGTTAGGTTTTCCAAAATGACAGATGTATTATTGGGTATGGATATTAGTTTTTTTGTAACGACACTGCAACTGTCTGAAACTGGATAAAACAATTATAAAAAAGTAGATGAAAAAATATCTGATCTACAGTGAGTGCTGTTATGAAATATTTTGGTTTATTTAATTGTTTCTTTTTGCGGTCAGGACAGATTCTAAACCACAATGTTCATCTACAGAGAAAGCACAGACGTTATAGAATGCATGGAGGAAAATAAAACAGACAACAAATTAACATTGGCTTGCTTAAGAACACAGCAGGGGATGCGAGAAACAACGCTCACAAAAAATATCAGTTTAACCCAGAGTAAAATGCACTATCTAATATCCTATACTTTTATATTCTAGGGTAATGTGTGCTTATTGAATAAGGTTCATAATGACATAAAGAGGGCCAGCTTACAACCAGCTTGACTGATGTTTTCCCTTTCACATGGCCAAAGATAGCAGTTCAGTGAAACTCATCAAAGAGCGCAACAAGAGTGCAACATTCATGATGCATCTTTTTTGATCAAGAGTTGTCAAAAGCAACAACGAAAAAAAAAAAAAATTGTAAAATGAATGAAATATAAAAAATGACTGCAAGCAGTGTGTTGTCGTGTCTCTCACCTCACTTGTCCTCTCTGGACCCTTGGTGTGGTTCTGCAGGAAGCGGCAGCCATCCTTGGCCAGTCTCTGAACCATCTCCAATCTTGACAGGTCCTCCTTGTCATGCAAGATACACTTGCTCCTTTGCTGCAACGCAGGGGGCACAGAGAACATGTACCTCAGGCCACAGTCCCACGTCGACATCGCTGGCTCACCAACTGCTGGCTGTGCCTCCAGTGAAAACAGTGATGCTCCTGCTTGTGAGCTCACACTACTCTTAAAAAAAGTGTAAGAGGAGGTGAGCAGTTGACAAATCAGTGTGGATTTGTTGAATGCGTTTATGTGAAGCTTTCCAGGCAAGTTTTTTTGAGTATTTTCCGTCAAGGCATGCTAAATTAATCCCTGTCACCCGTATGCCTTGATCAGCTCTGTCACAGGGAGGCACACGCAGTAAGGACTTGATCAGATGGACTCCAGGTATATTACAGCTGTACTGAGAGTGAATGACAGCTTCCCTCCATCTGTCCTTACCCTTGCCTTTCACCACTGGGGAGGAGGGGAGTGAGTTGGGAACACGGTGCATTCAGGAAACATCTGGTGTGCCAGACAGCCCCAAAAAGGAAGTTTCGAAAACTCCCTACAGCAGGAAAGAGTCTTGATTCAGGACTGGGCAGGGTACACTGCAGTGGAAGGTCGAACACTTGTTACTTAGGGTGGGGATTTGTTCCTTGTGTGCAGAGGTTTAAGGTCAGTTCAAGCAAAAGTACTGAAACAATACATAACTGTATTACTTAGCAGTACATACAGTATGTACTAATGCCATAGAACTGTTACAAGTAATGTATCTACATTTCATTGTTAAAAAAGGACTAAGAGACAAGATGGACCAGTTAATAAAGATGTAAAAATGTTCTGTGTGGAACTTTTCGTGAGAGTATGTCTCTATTTTCCAACTGTTTTGGAGGAGGAAGCAGAACAATAAGAACTGACAAGTGACTTTAATAACAGGTGAGCTGTCCCTGTACCGTTGTATCCTGTCTTCTACGAGCACAAAGTGTCTGTTTCATATTAATATCACTGACTTGTCAGACACTTGCTAATTAAATAAAGCTTGTCAGTTGCTTAGCGTAGTAACAGAGGGACCAGTGTGATCTAACATGCATTGACCAAGGTAAAGCAAGGACAGTAATTCTTTCTATGAACACTTAATCTATTAGCGTCATATCTTTTCCCCCTCTGTCAGCAGTGTGATGCCTGACTGGGTCCTTGTATAGCCATTCAATTGTGCTGCTCTTCCAAAAACTGCTGATGCAGCAAACTGCAGAATGAGAAAGGGTCCCCATTGTTTTCCCTTCATGTGAGATTGAGCCTGATCTTCCCTCAACACCCTTTTGTTCTTTAAAAGTAACTGATTGGGAAGCTGTCTATTGCCCTCATACGGTATGTATACACTGTATGTCTGTAAAAGTGGATATCAGCCTATTTCTGTATAATTTAAGTCTACTAAATTCATCACTCAACTCTTTACCAGCACAAATGTTTTACAGTTTTGCTCTTTCTGTATTCAGAAAACATGTATCATCATTTGCGATTTCAAGGACCAAATAAAACAAGCAATATATAATCATCATAATTGCCCTCCGAATGTGGTTACATACAATTTTTTAGATGGTAAACTTAGCCACTGTTACTGACTTTTAGCATTGGCACTGGCTTTGAATATCCAAGAACAACCTTGTCTTCTTCCTTCTTGCTCTTTCCTAGGGAACGTACAGTGAGATAAAGCCAGGAGGACAGCCCTAGCTCCAATATGCTACAGCTGACCCAGTTTCTCAAGTAAATGAATTGCAAAGTGAGAATGCCTAAAGTCAGACATGTAAGCGCGCTTGCTCTCCTACCACTGTCTTTAACCAGGGACTGCCATGACAACCATAGGAGGTACACTGTTACTGTATGCCTGCAGCACTGGAAAAGAGTGAAAAAGTGATGAAACTCTAGTAAGGCTGTTACAGTATCCCCTTTACAAAATAATTCCCAGTCTAGTATTACATTTAACAGCTGCACAATGTAATACAAATTAAAAAAAGATACTACACATTGTTAACAATGACATCGCCACATGGTGCCAAACTAAAAGTGTTTTCTGCATTCATACCATTCTGTGTTTTTCAAGCACAAGGACAAAGCCAGTAAGGAGTGAAATCATATCATATCATATCTTCTATCTCACTTTATGTCGGGATTCAACGACATGCATGGTAACCGCTCGTCTCCCAAGCTATTCCAATACATATTCTTTTTAACCAGATTTTCTATATTGCGACTATATAGCAACAATTGTATACTAATTTCCAGAATAGTTAAATAAATGGTAAACGGAGTGCAGTTATACGACAATTTTCTCCAATGCCTTGGACTCAAAGTGCCTATACATTTTGTTTCTCTTCACCAATTCACACACTCATGCTCTGATGACAGTAGGGTAAAGGAGAATTTGGGGTTCAGTCTCTTCAATTTAACACGTAGCAGGAAGTGGGGAACAAACCACCCTGTGATCAATGGACCTCCTGTGCCATATGCCCAAAGGATAGACCTACACTGGTCTCTAATGTAACAGATTAGCAATGAATCCCGATCAAGGCCATAATGTTGTTTTTGTTTAAAGTAATTGTGACAATGTATCAAATGACAATGGCACCACAGCATGAGAAATTATTGTCAAGGAATAACCTCACCTTTACAGAGCTTTATTTTGAGATTCAGTTCATTGGTTAGCTTTCCGGCCCAACACTTAGCCTACTGTTTTGGTTCCATTTTCATTAATCTCACAGCATTGGTTTGGTCTGAAAAGGCACTAGTAATTTCAATGAAAACCTACAAACAGAAATAAAGTGATTAACTGGTGAACACAGTGGAGAAACAAAAGCTAAATAACTCTATGGCAAAGATATGTTGCTCAGTGATGATTGCTGGATGTGTAAGTAAGCAACTATTTGACAGACTATACAAAAAGTTATTAATATGCTAATATTGTGTTCATGAATGGTTTAATTGGCTCAAACAAATATCCACATTGGGCCACTACATTGCAATGCAAGAATATGAAAATAAGTTATTAATATGGCAGGTAAAAATGAAAAATACACAATAAATGTAAACCTAATAGCCTGGTAAATTACAGTAGCCATGTGACTAGCATCATATATAATATAAACTGGCCCACCTGTGCAGTAATCATGCTGTCTAATCAGCATCTTGATGGCACACCTGTCCGTGGATGGATTTTCTCAGCAAAGGAGAAGTGCTCACTAACACATATTTTAAAAAAAGTCTTTGATATTTGATTTTAGCGCTTTAAAAAAAATGGAGTGTTGCATTTACATTTTTTTTCAGTTGACTTAAATGCACCTAAATGGTGCCAACCATTAATAAAATACCATGATAAAACCCAGAGAAGAAATCTTTCACTTCCGGCAACCATCTTTGTTTGAGAGAGTAACCAACAGATAATTTTTTCCAACATGGACAGATGAAATATTTAAGGAACGGAATAATGTATTCAAAAACATTGGTAAGTCTTTTCAAACTACTCTTTTCTTTTCAAAGTTGGACTTTAGAGATCAGTTGTTCTGTGACTGCAATATTTAGTGACGTCAATCAACGTTATGGTGTTGAGCTAGCTTTAATTAGGAAGCTACTGCTTGCTAACTATGTAGCAAATAGGTAGTTAACTTACCTTTTTCTTGATTGTAGTCCTCCCTAAAGTTGTTTTTATGTTGTGTGTCTTTCCTTCTTATCTAAAGATTATTCTACCACATACTAGCCAGGAGTCATTCATAGGTTGCCAACCCCTCTTCATATTGGTTTTAAGATTTTCCCTTTCACTCTAATCATACTCTGAACAATTCGACACCCGATTCTATTTTGGGTTTTACTAAAAAATATATATTTATAAAATTGGGGACATAAACTGGAGCTTGGTCGAAACTAAATAGGCCTAATCACATTTCGCTTAATGGGATAAATCAAACATATTATTAAGTTGTGGAAGAGTTAGGCTAATGCCTTTAAAAAAAAATAGTATTAAAAACATTCTACAGTGCGGTTGCATGGGACTATTATTTTCACGTCCTCCAATATAAATACAAAGGCAGAAAAAGACGTGGGGAAGGGCAGCAGTGCACAACACCATGACTCGTGCAAACTGGCACAGACCAACAAAGAACTGAATGTTGGTAGATTAATTCCATAATTGATCAAGTCTGCAGTTGTACTATACTGCCTTCAGTAAAACAGCCTCCCACTCCAATAACAGCTCCCGGCACTGCAGTTGGGAATAATATAGAGTGCTGCCTGGTTTGCGATCTCCTTCAAATGTAGATGCTTTCCCTCTTGTGTTTCCATTGTTGTGTCGCCCTTATGTTTGACACCATAATGAAAGACTTATGAAGTGAAGTTAGTTCCATTGTAAAATAAATGTATCCCTCCTCGATGGTGCTGACAATTTATGGAACAGTTAAGGATTAATAAGTTCTCAAATGTGTATGGTTAAATGCACAGAGACCTAATGCTTTCCCATACTTGCATGGCAATAATGTGATATTGACCTCTACTGGCCACAACAACCATTACATCTGGAAATGTCTACAATGTTCCCAAGCGAGCCCATATCATTCTTCTTAACATTTATAGAAGGTGTGAATGTTTTATATCTTAAGCTTGTAATTGTCGTCTTATTGCAGTCTCCATTTTACATCATGATGTGTTCTGTCAACACCCATGATTAGGGTGCATGCTGCAGCTTGATCATGGTTGATGGGGGGGGGGGGGGGGCTACCAACTGAGCTAAGGGCGCCCCCAACTTTAATGTGTTATTAAGGTGGAATTGGTTGACTTAATTTAAGTATCAGACTGTGAACATAGCCAAATGGATAATGTCATTAATGAGATTTTGCAGTGTACTATTAAAATGACTTAAAATGAAATTAATCTAGTGTCAGATGTTGCACTTTTGTATGATGTTTACTAGTACCATATACAGGTATGTATTTGTTTATTTTTCTGATCAAAATACTTTGGGTTCAAAGATCATCTTCAGGCATCTTTATTATCATAATTATCCGTCTGAAAAATATGGACATCATACAATACGGAATTTTCACAGGAAAATTATACAAATATATTGAGATGTGTTGCTGGCTGTATGACAAAAGGTAGAACTTTGATGTTATTTCCATTGTACATGAAGGAGATATGAAAACATACAGTAGCTGAGAGTAATTCCCAAGTCATATTCCAAACAGTGTTCTTGTTCTTAGTTGAGGTAAGGTAATGTTTAGTTCATCAGAACCACAAAAGAATGAAGCAATGAAGTGTAATACAACACCGCCGATAGCAGCGATCGACAATTGCTATAAGTATCAACATATAGCTATCACTGATTCAAACATGTCACAAAATGAAGATTTCTTTCCTCTTGGATTTCTATAAAACTATTAATATCACTCTTTATACTGGAAGGAAAGAAACTTTAGTAACTATTTTTATTTATCTAAGTACACAAGCAACTAGAATGAAATAGTTTGACTTAAGTACATGGCGTGATGTGATAATGTTGTTGTTGTTACATGCATTAAAGAGAAGTAAATGTTTGCTTGATTCATCCACAGAGAAACAAACCAGGGGAAGGAAATGATTTGTCCTTTCACTTCTGTCCATTTAAAGGGGGGCTGCCTTTCTGATTTTTTTCTTTTCTTCTTTTAATCAAACAATCTCTCAACAAGTTCCCTTTATGTTCCTTTTTGGACATCCTGGAATATTTCCAAGTGGACGGATCAGTAACATCGATGCCACTTGTTGAAGTACTGTCTCGTCTTGTTTGTATTTTCATGTATCGCTGTAAAGTTTTCCTCACAACACCAGTTCTTTACTGAGTGAAGGTTAGACAAATCTCTCCATCCATCCACTCTCCCATCCAGAAAGCTATGTAAGTAAACAGGCTTGTTTGATGAAAGTCTTGCAGTAATCCTGCAGGGTCTCCAAAGGCGTGTGCTGGCGCCTTAGCCATTACCTTTTGTGTCCTGTTGTACCTTAGATTAGGACATTTCCCTGGAGGTACAATCGCTGCATTATTGTAGCCACCTCAACGTATGTACACGAAGGGAGAGCTTGTCTCCCACTGTATTTCACCTGAGTTCTTGTTCACTGCTATGGCGCATGGCCTTGCAGGAAGAAAGCAACCTAGGTGGGACAGGCACTCGCTGTGTTTGTGCTGAAATGAATGGCTAAGTCGGGAGTGGAGTGTTGCAATAAGATTGCGGAAGGAACAGGAAGGAGAAATTCAGTTCACAGGTGCTCCTTATGTGTTAAGGCGGCGTTTTCTCTTGGCTTTGTGTGCATACAGGAAGTACATAGTGTGCCCAGTGGTGATGAATAATACAGAAATGATAACTAGGATGCCAAAGTGCTGTGGCTGTGGAGCGGAGATAACCATGATGAAGTGAAGCAGGTCCATCAGGTAATTCATCGAGCTCTGCACCCCGTTTACCACACCCCTCTCCGACTCACAGATGTTTTCCTGCAGGAGCTGGGTCACTGTTAGGTCAAAGGACCACAGACCTAAAACATAGACATAATTGGGTTTTAAAAGTTGACATAGTCATTAGATAAACCAATACTCATAACAGCTAGCCATCTTGTTAGCTCTTCACACATCATTTGTTGGAAATAGCCATTCCAAGGATCTGTACATAGTTTATATTCATCCTATAAAGACTTTGCAAACATAAAGTCCACCATCCAAAGTTTAAAATTCTAAATAAAGAGTGGGATATTTCACAGTGCTCTCTGCTGGATAGACTATGTAATGGCAACACTTTCTAAAGTACCTTTTAACATGAACTACAATGTGTAATTATATATTGCCCAACATAAAAATATTCATGATAAGCTAATGTTTGCTGACAGACCAGGCTCCGCAGTTGAGAATATATCCATGCGTTGTTTATCATCATAATAAATGCCATCCCACCGGGTTGGGCTCTACAGTTTACAGTATTCTTATTTATTGTATATAAATATAACATATGGACTCATTTATGTTTTGTTGTCCATTGAAACCAGTCAGCTTGAATGTGATGTCTACTCACCAATACGTGCTGTGATGACACCCAAGAACAGCAGGATAATGGATATGTAAGATTCTGGTGCTGTGCCAGAGGGCACGTTGTCAAAAAGCACAGTGTTGTTGGTCCAGTGGATGGAGGTGCGGTCAGGTAGCAGTGGCTGATTGCTGCCTCCTCTTAGGGGATACGTGTGTTTTTGCTTTTGGCTTGCAATGCCTCCCAGCTCTGCTGAGGAGTTGTTGATGAAGGGCATCAGCAAGCTAAGATCCATAGGGCTGCCAGGGGCAAACACTGAGCACACACACAGCAGCAAGCAGCCCAGGTGGAGGCAGCTTGAGATGATGCCTGTATTAACCAGGCCATAGGTCTTCCTGAGTCTGGTGAACATCACGGTGCCCATCAGCCCTGTGATAGCCGATACACCCATCAGCAGACTAAGGAGGGAGCCGCTTATGCCCTGAGTGTAGGCATAGCCAGTGGTGATGCAGTCAAAGCCCAGCACTGTGGTGTAGAGGAAAGCTAGACCCATTCCTGCCAGGAAGACGTCCTGGTGATAGTAAGCACTCCAGCCGTCCTTGCACGTGCTCACCAACCAGCGAAACCTCCGGAAACACAATGGCAGGTTGGTGATTTCTTTGAGGTTCAGGCTCGTGTTGCAGTTGCCTTCTGCGAGAGGCTGAGGTTGTGCAACATTACCTTCCCCTAATGAGAAAGAGGAATTTCATTTATCACTTCTGTTCAGAAATGTTATAGGCCCAATCCTTGTTGGTGTTTTGCACCCTTTCTGCTCGATGTCGTTTTAAGTCCACATCATATGTCTAATACAGACCATCTACACTAATGGAATGCAGACCATGATGTGACAGTCGGATGCTATACAAAAACTCAGGATTACATGATATGGATGTGAATAGTCCATAGTATAGCATAGAAGTAATGGATTTATAGCATTCATTAAGCTCACGCAGCTGAGGAAAATACAGCAATTACAGCATTTAATAATTCAACAATCTAGGACCGCAATCTCAAAGAATTAAATAGTACACAACATCTTCTGATATTATAATAATAATTATAAAGAATTACATTTGTGTGAAATGGTCTCTTTTTTTAATCATCATTCCCATTAACCACATTTAAATCCTTTGCCACAAATCTCACTACATCAGAACCTTTTGATGTCTCCTTTTATGAAACACTCCTTTTATGAAAGCACTGCTTGAATTGAGATGAATGAACAAAAAGACATCGATCAGTCCTTACCTTGTGACCTTCTCCTTTCTATCCTTTGCAGATACACCTGCTCCTCCTCTGCTACTGGCGGTTTGATTGAAAGAGCAGGGACGATGCGGTACACCCGGGACAAGAAGAAGAACTCCACAATGAGAGACACAAGGTTCCAGCCGAGGATGAAGCCACAGCCAACTACATTTGAGGCCAGGGTCATGACCTGTCCGACTGCTAGTGGGGCCAGGATGTTGGTCACCTGATCTATCCGCCTCATCGTTGCATTCATTCCTTTTGTTAGGATCAAAGGCACAGAGGTTAATGTGCGTCCACTAGTCAATGGACTTTCAACAAGATCAGAAACTGACCAATAACTTGAAACTCTATACATTAAGTGTTTATCAGGCACCACCAGTAATGCAAGCCCATGACCAACATGGAATACAAACCAAATATTAACAAAGAATAATTTGCCTCACCAGCAAGGTGACCTCGGTTGTAGCCTGTGATAACCACAATCCAGTCCCTCTGAATGGCAATGGTCAGTGCTGTGCTTGCAAGGTTTGCCACATCTGCCAGGATGATCACCACCGTATAACAAACCACCTTGTGTAAGTTTTGCGATGCAACATGTTACTATGACAGCACAGAATAGCCACAAACTCAGGAGCAGAGACAACAGGGACACAGGACAGAGGGAACAACAGCCGCAATAACTCCTCTGTGTAATAAGCATGGTGAGTATTAAGTTTGCTAATCAACATGATATTAAGTTATGGGTATGGTAAATGAATCAATATGCAGTTTCTACTCACAGTAAGCCATCCATCCCAGATCTGCTCAATCCTTTGTTTATATAAGAACACCAACATGAGCACAATGCTACATACTGTCACCGAGATGTTCTGAATGAAAAGAGATGCATGTGCAACTAAAAAAGAGAAAGGAAAAAGCAAAAAACAGTTTTATGTTCTGAGAACAACCATGATATTCGGTATGAAAGAATGCTAGCCTTAACATATACTGGCTGTGAACCTTGTGCCTTGAGTTTTGCAGGCAGTGATTTACACTTGAGACATCAGGGTAATGCAATTTACCAACTGGTAGGATAGGAATAGACTCCTGGGCCCAAGATTGAAAGCCACTGATCCAATCACTGTTTTATGGTTTACTGCATGCTAAAGAATTTCTAAAAGGTGTGAAATCGTTGTCCATACCTTTATTCCTGGGATTGCGATCAACCCAGTCTCCAATCAAAGCCCCAAGTAAGAGCACTGACCCAGCCACTACCAATCCAAACACAGCAGTCAACAGCAGGTTACGGCCGTACAGCTCAATCAGGAACACAGAGATTGCAAAGTGCCACATGCGGTCACCCTGTTTAACACAACATTAAAGGTCATCATGATGTGTTGCCTTTCAAGGTGCTCTGTATGCTGTCACAGTTTACAGTTAGTAGACTACCTTGAAGTTATTTTTAAGTTTCGATGTCTTATTTATTTTTCCAGGAATCTGTTTCTTCAGGAAATGATTCTTACCCACATTGACAATGCTCCACTGACATAGATGAGAAACTTGGGACCTCTGAGGTAGATAAGGGCTGAACCTTATAAGGAAATGCATGAAAATCGAAATAAGCACACACACTTGATATGCTGCAAATACAGTGCACAACTTCTAGTTTGATTTAAAGTTCTGTTCACCTGGTATACTTTTAGCTTTTTTAGCTCTTGCATCCCTGATGTCGTCAGACTCAAACTCGACCACAACCCCGCCACACTGGGAGGCCTTTGCTCGCTGGGACATTGCCTATAGTGTAGGATCATAGGTAAAAAAAGACCTGTTGAACTTGTCGCACTCTTGTCCCATTGTTGATAGTGCAGTATTACATTACTCTAGTTTACCGCATCAGTTTGGAAACATACTAAGGTTATTTTGTTATTGATCTGAAGAGCACTTAAGGGATCAATGGTCATCTACTTATTCTATAGGCAGCACCAAAGATCAGCACATATGGTAGCAGCTAAAGAAACGCACAGATTATTTATATTTATGTCACAAAAGTTTGAAGAGCATGTCCTTTTGAACTCAGCAAACCCCTGTAACCTCTTCAGCGAGTTTGATACACGGTTATTATTAGTTTCCCACATCTAATTTCCTTCACATCAGTCACATCAAATTATATTTTTGTGTTTTACAAAAAGCCTTAGCTAATGGCTGCCATTGGTCAAAAGAAATAGAAAAAGCATGTTAAACAATCAGATATCGTCGTCATGTAGATATGACAATACGGAAAATAGCATTAGCATGACACCATGTATGGATCTATAAATGCGGTCTCAAACTGACAATAAATAAAGCGCTCCTAAGTCAATGCCGGGTCAATCATCACCTTTGTTTTGATGTTGCAATCAATCCTTGCTGTTGTTCCTCGATGATGTATCTTGTGCCATGTATCCTACATTGGGATGCTAGTCTTTCCTGAGAGCTGGAATTCAAGCTGTAGTAGTTTGAAAGGCTTAATAACATCACAGTGTTCAAGTGCACCATTGTATGAAAGTGCCAGAAAAGCAGAACAGGCAGAGGGACAACAAAGGCAGCCAGCATATTCCAAAGCACGTGACACTGGGAGGACAATATCACTGTCCACCCACACCACAAAAAGGACAACTGTGTAACTCGTATGACTCAAATTAGTAAAAAAACACATGCACACACATGAGCATGGTCAGTGAGCACATGCATGCACCCTCACGCACACAAGCAGAATCCTTCTACTCGCATACACCCACATGGACTATTCACATGCATACAAGTTACATAAAGGACACATCATGCAACACTACATCACTCTTCAAACTTGCAGGTAACAGAGAAAAAAGAACATATCATTTAACAAAGGCTATTCTATAGACAGATACAAATGTGCTTACAATTTATGTGAAGATGACGTTAACCGGACATACAAACAGAGCAGTGCTACTCCCAACTTGTGGTATTGCTTTTTCACATTTATAATGAAAATCACTGTGATGTTTATTTCAATAATTAATAAGGCGCTTATCATAAACCATTCAGAATAATGATCAATCACTTTATTTTCCATTCAAAACATAAACACAGGAAATGAACTGTTGTCTTCACACAAACCTCATAATACAATTCTAGTCGGTGGTCTGATAATATCTTTCTAAGGGATATTGCCCCTCACTGATTTGATCTGTCTGACAGGGATACATTTCCTTCACCAAAATAAATACACTTATGTAAATGAAGACACAATTAACTTGTTATACTTAAGCAAATACACAGACATGACAGTTGCTTATGGCAAAATGCTATACTTGTGTTAATGTCATTAACAATATAATGTTATTAGAAGCTTGCAATTCCATACTACACACAAGATAGAACACAATATGGACATATAAGTAAAAAGCTTCCAAATGTTTGCACAATAAGAAGTATCAAACCTTAAAAATATCTCACATTTACCATTGGTACTCCTGACTACCGATTAGATAAAACGGCTACAAATTTTCATTGCTGTTCCCTATGACAAAATTTGCATATGGGTTTTGGTTGTGCCTGTTCCTGATGTACTTCTTCAGGAAGCCCATGAATTTGTAGAGAGCCACGGTAGGAATGGAGACAACAGGAAGGACAGATAAGAGGACGCAGATAATATAAACCCATTCAGGATAGTGTTGAACATCAGCAAGAGGGAAGTGAATCTGTAGGGGTAATTGAGTGGAAAGTCAATGTCTTTTTTATATTGTGAACTAAATATAGCAAATTGTTGTAGAGCAACAATAAAATGTTTCTTACATAATCTGGGTTCCAGGCGTTATATGTCGGCCGTTTTTCAGCTTCAACTACAACATATGCCACAAAAACCACCAGAAGCATGAAAGGACTGATGAAGCGCCAAGTGGCCTGCCAGTAGTAGTTTGGTCGCCGACCTGTCATCCATTCAATGTCGTCATTGAACCTGTAAACCAATGGAAACACTTTATCAAATCCTTCAAATAGGTCATAATATTGTATTGCAAGTACAATAAAGAGATGAATTGCGATTTCACCTTTTTATTCCATAGATGTATACCACGCTGATTATCTCAAAAAATGCTATGATGAGCAGAGGCATAGATCCCACAAAGTTGTTGAAAATCTCCAGCCAGTAGTTTCCAGAGCCCAAAGTAAAAATGAGAGCCACAGTGAAATAGATGAGGCACATTAACCCTATTTGCAAGAAAAAGGAACATGTAAGAAATATAAAATTTGCTATAGTGATATATGCTGAATACACTTACACAGAAATAGAAAAAAATATATAAGGCAATTTGTTTCTGAAAGAAAAAGTGCTATTTGCATCCTACAAGACGTAGCAGATGTAAATTGTATTGGTATTTTCACCTTAAATACATTACAGTATTTGTTTCACGTGCAAAGACATTTTTTATCCTATTACCATATTGTATCCTAGAAACATTATTAAAATATTTACCTGTGAAAATTTCCTTAGGAAGCCAGGGTGGAACCATGTGCAGGTCCAGCAGGGGAGTAAGGACTGCTTCTAGATTTCCAAACATGGAGGACAGACCAAGGCTGAAGAGCATGATAAAAAAGAGCACTGCCCACACCTGAGAGCCCGGCATTCTTATCACTGCCTCAGTAAACACGATGAAGGCCAGTCCGGTTCCAGAGGTGCTCTATGGGTAGGATGTCACGTTATTTCATTCACAGCAACCTCACATAAATACTTTGAGAAAACTGATTCAATCAAAACAATTTAATAGCAGCACATGTACTACCTGCTCCAGGAAAGTGTGTAGATCACATGTCTTTAGCTGGAGGTTTCCAACCTCTGACGGATCAGTTGTATTGAGATAGTTAAACCAATCATCATAGTTTTCAAGAGTTATGTTTTCATTTCCAATGTTAAATGCATTGGTCAATGTTAGTATGTTCCTAAAATCAAACAAATCAAAATAGTCAGTGACTCTACTATTAAAACATAATTGCAAATTATGATAATAAATCGGTCTAAATTAGGTTCTAATTAGGTTCTATTAATTAATTAGTCATATTATATTAATATTATATATATATATATATATATATATATATATATATATATATATATATATATATATATATATATATATATATATATATATATATATATATATATATATATTATATAGTATTATATTATATTATATTATTATTAGTTTTTCTAATGGTTAATTGATAATCATTGAGGTCCCTAAAGTTAAAACAAAAAGTGTTGACTGTGATTTTTAACTTATGTCAAAAACTGATGTATTTTATTTTAATCAGTATATAGGTCACACCAGTCACAATGCTTTGTAGTTTGACAACCTGTAATTACATAATCACCTGCTACACATATATTGCTAATATAATAATGTATAATTATCCAGCTGGATATACTGTGGCACAGCACACCATAATTATCTTTGTGGTACTTACCAGTTTTGGCAGTCATTGTAGCTTTCATTTGCTTTAAATCCAAGGATGGCAAAAATAGGAATTGATGCATATATCGATGTAAAACTGTTCACACATCCAACAATTAGTGCGTCTCTCCCACAGTTATTTCTGAAAAGACAAAACTATTTTCAAAATTGCCTACATTATATGACCTTCCATAAATGAAAATGTGTTCAAAAAGATCTTACTTCTGAGGATTATAACTGGAAAAAGCAATTAATCCCCCAAAGCCCAAAGACAAAGAGAAAAAGATCTGAGTAGAGGCATCTAACCAGACCTTAGGATTTTTCAGGGTTTCCCACTGTGAGGAACATATTCATTGTTAATAGGAAATCAGGTTTAACGTATTAAATCTTCTCTTAATTATTTCAACAAGCAACTTTGACAAACTTACATTTGGTGTGAAGAGATATATTAAGCCATCTGTGGCCCCAGGCAGAGTCAGCGCTCTGACCAGGAAGATGGTCAAAACAAGATATGGAAAGGTGGCTGTGACATAAGTTGCCTGTTGAAAAAGTTTATACAATATTTGATATTCACTGTTTTAATACTTTGTATGAACTACCTTTTAACCTCATCATACTTCAGGCCTTGTCAATGTGGAAGACGTTTTGTAAAGGTATTGTTAAGATCCATGAGGTTAGAGAGGCTTTTTACAGGCCCAACAACACTTTAGTCACTGTCAATTCTTCCATCCGTCACCCTTTATTGACTTAAATGCAACCTCTAGAAGGATGCTTAACTCATGTGAAACAGCTGTATTTCTACTTTCACAATGCAAAATGATGACCTATTTCTTATTACAGCATATTTTATCTTATGTGAATCTTTGTAAGGGAAGGCCAGTGTACTCTTATGGTATCAACATTTTACCACTAAATGCCAGTATCTGAGCTAAAAGCTATACAAGATCGATATAACAAATGATTTAAATCATTTGTAGCGTTACGTCAAAAATGAAAATTACCTTTCCAATAGTCTCGATTCCACGTATGAAGCAAATGTAAACGATGCACCAAGCAGAAGCAAGACACAGCACAAGCCACCACTGTAAGGAGCCACTAGTCTCGATGTTTGGTGTTATGTTCAGAGTTTCACGATACCAAAAATAGTTCACAGGTGAGCTTTTTTCACATTCACTTACAAAGCCTGTATCAAAAAGATTATTCATATCATGATTAATTACCAAGACTTTCTGTTTTCTACTCTGGCAATTATTCAGCATTTCTTTTTAATTTATTTATTGGCATGTAAAAAAAATTACCAGTATTGTTCAAGTTTAATGGGCAGTCCCTCCAGGGAAGTGGATTTTGAAAGGAGTGAAAGAAGTACCATAGGATCCAGGCCAAGATCATATTGTAGAACAGACCAATTAGGAAGGATACTGCCATTGAAGCCACACCTGTGTATACACATTCACATCACTGATCAATAAATGTGTATATGTTATTATGGATGGCAGTGACCATAAGGTAATCATACAGACGTTTTACACAGCTTAATGCTGTACAGTACATTCACATTTTTAGGTAAGTTAGTTTATACCAATCCCTCTCACCTAAACCTCCCATATATGGGGAAATTGAATTCCACACTCCAACACTTCCCATGCGGAGCCGTTGTCCAATGGCCAGTTCCATGTACAGCAGGGGAAGTCCCTCCAACACCAAGGCAATGGCATAAGGAATCAGAAACGCCCCTTTAGATAAAGTATATTAATAAGTTATATTACTGTCAAAAAGCTGTGGTGGGCCTGATCTGTCCACCACCCAATCATTATTTTAATATTGCACTTTATGTAGTTGAATTACAGCCGGTCAGGTACGTACATACGAATTTCACTGTGCATTGCCCTGTGCAATTGTGTATGACGAATGAATAAAAATAAACTAAACAAAGTCAACAATAAACATGACTATTTTAGGAAGCCATCAACTTCACTTTAACATTGGCATTGCCTTTATTGTTGAAGGTCATTCACTTTCAGATTACTGGATATTTTGTTATCAGCAGTCAGCAGCCCTCTTAACACTTATCACGGTGTAACTGTTTTCCTTCCTCATTAGCACATCACTGTAGGGAGTAGTGAAAACATTTGGTCCCATTTTTATTTTTATATGGATTAATAAAGTATCCATGTTTATACTAGTGAACTGTCCAAGTAGGAATGTTTTAAGTAGATCAAATAACTGTGAAGAAAATGTTCACATGCCATTTTAAAAGAGATAAACATGCTGCAGGCGCATTTGGGTTATTGTCTTTCCCTAAATCTACTGATAATTTCCAAGTTACATCCCATTGTACACATTGTAATCCCCCTGGTCAGTTTCCACACTGACCTTCAATGGAAAAATAAAGATGCAGACTGAAATTATTCAAGTCCTCTCAAAAACATGCTGAAAATGCATCATTAAAGACCTGTAAACAGTATTCCATGCTCTATAAAATGAAAAAAAGGCTGCGTACAAGTGATAAATATTCTGGACACCAATTAACAATTCAGGTCTGTAATCTTTACATAAATTTATGTATGTTTTTTTCATGTTTTTGAGAGGATGTCCTGAAGATCAAACAATGGACAACATACACACTTGTCCTTTTTTTCTTTCCTTCTTTCTTATGTCTTGTCTGTTGTTGTTTTGTTTGTTTGCTGTGTGTTGTTTTAATAAAATACTGTTTTTGTTATTTTAAGGGAATGGATATAAATTAATAATAATAAATAAATAAACATTTTAAATAACTTCAATATCAGTTCTTATATAAATAGTTTTGTGGAGAGGCATTTTGGATTTATTTTTTCTATTATAGGAAACCAAATGAAAACCCAAATTTTTGCAAGATATTCCAAATGAACTTGTTTGTGTTAATGTTAGTAATGAAATCCTCTTACCTCCACCATAGGTTTGACACAGATATGGAAATCTCCACACATTACCAAGTCCTACAGCAAAACCTATGCAGGTTAGCAAATATTGAACTTTATTATCCCATTTTGGTCTTTCTTCATGGACCTCTTTAGGTCCATGAGCCTGCGTCTGCTCGGCACCGTCAGCTTCCATCACCCGTTTGTCCTTAGTAATTTTTGTATTTTTTTATGAGACTTTTTTGTCTGCCTGTTCCACTACTGTGCCTGAAGAGAAGGGGAGGCCCTGGCGACTTATTAATCGGTTTCTATCAGTAGACGAGAGGGGAACATTTGCTTTATCAACCTCATTTTTCTTGTCTGCTCTTGAAGGTGTGGAAACAATAGAGTTTGTTTGATTAGTACAAAGCCTTTGTGTGAAGCGTCATGATATGATGTTTTATAACAGAGGTGATAATAGCTGATTGTAGTACAACACAGCATTTATAAGGAACACATGGACTAAAACTGTGATAGTACATGCTTTTTTATTTGAAAGGTGATACAGTTTACATTACCGTTATTTGCACACAGTCTAGGTTATTTCAGTCAGCATTAATTACCAAACACCACTGAAAAAAAACATGTAGGGTTTACGGAATACTTTACCGGTTTAGTCAAAAAAACACTAAACTGCCTTGTACTGGTTTTCTATTCTGTATCAGTCATGTAGTGTGATTGGAGTCCTAAAGCACACACATTGTATTCACTAAATATATTACTTGCAATTGCAGAAACTAAGGGATTTACAACACCATTTAACAGATAATTCAAATCGTTAATCCAATATTTAATTAAATTCTCAAACACTCCACAGTGTTAACATGTTACAATAGTGACCCCATGTGGACAGATAAGTGTACTTTCATTACATGGCTCAAGTTGAGCTACCGTGTCAAATGTAATTAATTGCATGGTAGATCTGTCAAATCATACTTAGCCCCACTGAAGGATCAACCCACATAGTAATCTGGGATATAAATATACTACAGGCATATACTCTTAAATTGATGGATTGGCCATTTGTCAATTTCTGTATAGTTATAAGACACACAAAAAACTAAATAAACTTATAAACTTTCAGCAATGGACTCACCTGCTCCGCAAAGAGCTAGGAACAGATACAGTGTCATTATGCAACAGAGCTTATAGATAATAATATGATGCAGGGCACATCACAAGGGCCCCATTGTTTCAGTTCAGATGTTGTATTGATATTATAAAAATAATATTTCCTTTGTTCACTCCACTAAAATATATTGTTTAAGACCATAGTTTATGGTGTTTTTAGCCAGGATAGCAAGATTCCCATATTGCAGGCTGTTTTTAGCTGCTCAGAGAGTATTGCGGTAAAGAAAGACACAGCCTTACTTGGTAAACAAATAATAGCATGAAGTATTCTTTAAATAAACAGGAACCAACCAGTTTATGAATAAAGATGAAAAGGGGACTGTGTATTTTGATTTTTTTTAGCTTTTCTTATTGTCACTTGCTACACTGCTAAGACATTAGGGCATTATATGCTGCAGGTATATTCAGAAAAGCTATGCTTCATAGAAATTGCATTGATAAAACCATGAGATCAATGTTTTAGACGTTGAAAAAGAAAAAAAGCTGGGGATTTTCTGCTCTCATTGTTCATTTGAATTTTTTCAGAGATATCAGGCAGACGTGACTTTAGCCTTCCTCTTTGTCTTCAAGCATTTCCAGACAGCAATGAAGGGTACAGCAAGACTGGGTATCCCTGCCAATACAAAGATGATCACATATATCCAGACTGGATATGGCTTTTCCTCTAGTGTAGGGAATTTATCCTGCAGAGGCAAAGAGAAACTGTTATTATTTTGAGACCTCTGATAGTGCACAACAGTAAGTTTTAGAAGTTTAATATGTTATTCTAGGGAGATCCTGACAAAGTCAGTTTATATTTACCGATGTAGGATCCCAGGCTTTGTAAAGCACCTTTTCAGAAACTTTAGTGATTAAGTAAAAGACCAAGATGAAAAACATAATGAGCGGGCTGATGACTCTCCATGTTGCCTGCCAGAAGAAGTTTGGTTTGTGTCCAATCATGAACTCAATATCATCATTGAACCTAGGAGGACAGTGACACACACACACACACACACACACACACACACACACACACACACACACACACACACACACTGCATTGTCAAGAGTGTGGACAACAAATTAAACAAAAAAAGCAAACTGATCTGGATACAGGAAGTCCAACAATAGCTGTGTTTGATAGCATGATTTTCTTTTCAATTCTCTCTAAATTGGTAAAAATCAATACTTATGTCAGTTTGATTATAGGAAATCTCCAGGTTTTAGGATGAACAAAAACATAATTAGTATTTTAATATCACCTGTCTATTCCATATATGTACACCACAGAGAACATCTCACAGAATGCAACAACTAGCAGAGGGATTGATCCTCCATAGGTGTCAAAGAGAGAAAGCCAATAGTTCCCTGAGCCTTGGAGAAATACCAGTCCCACCAAACAGCAGAACATGCATGTTATACCTGTGGGAGAGCAAAGCAATGGTGAAATATTCTGGAAATCCTCACTGACGAAAAATGAGAGAATAGGTGCAGGAGTTACCAGTGACAGCCTCCTTAGGCCATTTCTTAGGGAAAACATTGAGGTCTTGCAGTGGTACTAGAACTCCCTCAATGTTGCCAAACATAGAAGACAGCCCGAGACAGAAGAGCATTATGAAGAAAAGGACGGCCCACACAGGTGCAAATGGCATCTTGGTGATAGCCTCAGTGAACACAATGAAGGCCAAACCAGTTCCTTCAACTCCCTAGGCCCAGATACAGCACTGTGTTATAGCAAAGCATTGATGGGATAATTGGAAAGAACAAAAAGATGTGTTTCTGGTGTATACATAATCTTAATCTTACCTCACTGAGAAAAGTATCTAAATTGCAGGTCGTTAGATCCAGTCCTTGAATAACATCAGGGTGTGTTTCATTGAAACGTTGAACAACCTGATCGTAGTTGCTGTCGGTAATGTCGCCCTCCGCGAGATCAAATACATTTAGCAATGCTATGATGTTTCTAAAACACATAATTTGTTAGGTTGACAAGGTTTTCATCGTTGATGTATTGCTGAAGAAGAAAAATATTTACGCTGCTACAATGTATAATTCAACAATTTATGTACCCAGATAGACAGTTGTCGAATCTCTCTGTTGCTCTGAAGCCAATAATTGTGTAAATGACAGTCGCCGCAAAGACGGAGGTGAGACCATTGATGGTAGAGATGATCACTGCATCCTGTTCACAGTTGTTGCTAAATAGAAAATTGCAATTTTATTGTTATTTATTTACAGTACCTGTAACTTTACGTGACGCAGGTTAAAAACATTTATTTTTGAACTTACTGCACTGAGTTGTAGCTGGAGAAGGAAATAAGACCACCAAAAGCAAGAGAGAAGGAATAGAAAACTTGAGCACCCGCATCAAGCCATGTGGATGGCTTTGCCAGCTCTGCTAACTGAAAGAAATGGTAAAACAAACCATTATGAATCAAGTGGTTATTGCTCTGCATGGCCTTTTAGGTAAGTGCCGTACTTCTAATGAGGAATGAAGGCGGGGGTTCTATTCAGTGTACTAAAATAACAAGACATTTTATAAAAGATCCCATAAACCTGTGAAAACCCGTGGATTAAATTAAAACCCAATTAATCCTTGTTAAATATATATCTATAATAGCATTTAAAAAAACATTTTTTTTTTAATCTGCAGACTATTGTGTAATACATTTTAAATTAGCAACTTACATCTGGCGTGAAAAGAAATTTGATTCCACTCAGAGAGCCCTTCAGGGTCAATCCTCTGATCAGAAATATTGTCAGCACCACATAAGGAAGGGTTGAAGTCACATACACAGCCTTTTGGGAAAAAAAAGTATTCACATAATTATTGTTTAGAATGAATTGAAGTCTTCTCTATTACTGTAGTAAGCAATGTGCCGTACCTTCCCAGTGGTCTCGATACCACGAATGATGCAGACATAGAGCACTGACCATGCACAAACATGACAACACAGTATCCACCACTGAAGACCGCCATCCTCTTCAATCGATGGAGTTGTGTTCAGGGTCTCCCTGTACCAGAAGTAATCCACAGGGGAGCTCCTCTCACATTCTGAGACAATGCCTGACAGAATTTAACAACAGGGTGTGTTACTCAGCACAAATCAAGAGTTTCTAACTTAATTTTTCATTCTGCAGAAGTACAGCACTAGTTGTAGCGCTACCTGTTAAATTGGCATTCAGAGGACACTGACTCCAAGGCAGTGGCTCTTGAAATGAGTTGAACAAGTACCACAGAATCCAAGCGATGATGGTGTTGTAGTAGAGGCTGATCGTCAGAGATACACACATGGACGCAATACCTGCCAATGCATGTTTTAAAAGCATTTCTTTAAAGGCACTTTTCCAGTTTTTGCAAACATTACACAGTTTTTTCCTTACCAATGCCAGTTAAATAAGGATTAATTGTAGCCCACACTCCCAAACTGCCTCTTCTTAGACGTTGACCAATGGCAAACTCAAGATGCAGTAGTGGGATTCCTTCAAGAACCAGCAGGATCAGAAATGGTATCATGAATGCACCTGGAGAAAAAACGAAGGAGCTGTTGGTGATGTCAAAGTGACAATGAGTCAGTTTTCTATCATAATGAGATAAATAAATACATGTCAATCTGTTCTTGAAACGAAGAAAATAATCCAAGAGCTCAATTCAAATGTGTTTTTAATGAAACGACAAAGACTATATTCATCAACAAAAATACAAATTAATTTCTTACATTTTGATGTTAATTATTTGCTCAGCACTCTCGCACAGTGCAAAGTATAACACATTTCAGCCTTAGCAAGAAGAATTTAACAAGGATTTCCAAGGCGGTATAACATTCTTATCTCAACAGATCAGTTACAGACCATCTTTCAGAGTCCATAACTGCTGATTGTGATTTAAACTGCTTCTTATATCCGCTGTTTAACAGATAAGACAGTCATTACTGGATTTGGTGGTTTTGATATTGATCATTTACTACTAAACTTGGTGAATACCTCATCCTCATACCCAGTGGATTCCAGAATTACAATACAGTTCAGATAAAATCAAGTGACTTAATTTGCCCCACAAGGGAAATATACTCACGGAAATCAAATCAGCAAGAGAACCTGACCTAACAGCGCCAATTGCTACAAAGACAAATATTTGTCAGTGCACAAAGTAAACTTGTCACTTTCATGTTGGCTGTCACCAGCTTATAACTTAAGGAATATAACAAAGAGGCAAACTAAAGTGCATCCTTGTTGCCAGTATCTTTCCAATAAATACAAACTTAAAGCTAGTGCTTACAATTTGTAACCATATAAAATGATGCCTGTAAATGAATTGATAATAAAGCCGTGTGGGAGTACAGGCTACCTAAGGCTTCTGTCTCTTTGAGAATATAGTTAAATATTTCAAATATAGTTTTGCAGCTGCTCAAACAGTGTTATCGAAAAACGTCCTACGGAATAATAATGATAATATGGAATAAATGCAGTAAACCATAAAAGCATCACTTGCCTCCTCCATGACTCTGACATAGATAGGGGAAACGCCAGACATTTCCAAGTCCCACACAAAACCCCACACAGGTCAGCATGTACTGGGCCTTGTTGTCCCATTTTGGTCTGTCTCCAACTTCGTCTTGCTCCAGCTTGTCCAGCTGCTGATGGGACAAGATCCGTTCCTCCAGGCCTGGATTGGGGAGTTTTAACTTCATGATCTGTGAAACGCTGTAGTATTGTAGACTATATACAATAGTGCTCTGTGCGCTGCCGGAATGTAAATTGTGGCTCACCCCGTGAGATCCTACAGTATGCATTGGACCTCTGTAATATATTGACTAGGCTGTGGTGTCCCAGAGAATCAGTTAGCGTTTGAAGCACCAGCTGAGTGAGAACACACATGACAGTTAACTAGCATCTTATCTGATGGTAAAGGGTCAATGCACAAGAGTCACTGTTCTGCTGGGGTTTATTGGAGGTAAACAAATTAGTTATTGTATGGCAAGACCTTAAAGAGTTATTTCACCCACATGATAAAAACCTATATGCTTGCTTAGAGCAAGTGTTAGAGTAGGGCTGGGTATCTACATCAGTAGCCTACTATGATAAAAAAGGACTGAAACTGGGGCATCTTCATGTAAAATTGTGTTGCAGAACAATACAACCACTTATCAGTCCATGCAGATAGTTTGGCTTTATATGACTATCGTTTGAGATATCCATCTCAGTGATATCTGTTATGTTTTATGTATTTGTCAACTATAAAAACTCACCCTATGAATAATCATCACATCCCAACAGCTGTGGTGATATGTAGAAAAAACACATAAATTAATCATTACAGTGTTTTATCAAACACTTAACTGTGTATTCATTCTCACAAATCAACCACAGGCAGGTTAAACAATTATTTAAAGAATACATGTAATGAAGACATGCTGAAGGCTCATTCTTGACCTTGAAATTCGTAGTTTGACCAAAAATGCTTATCTGGCATCATCTCATTTGTCAGTGTGTTTGACCGATTTTTAATTGTCTAGGCCTATAGGCCTGTTACGTTAGTTATTTGTCATAATTTTCAATCAAGTCTATGCTGTTGCTCTGCTGTCTCCTAGTCTACCTAGCAACAATTTGTTCGAGATATTTAAAAAAACATTTCGCGCGTTGTCTGCTGAGTCACTCTATTTCTTTATAGGTCCATGCTCTATACCGAGTCATTGCCAGCTTCAGTGCAGAGCATCTTGTGAACTTCTCATATTCGCCACTGGAGGCCGACATTGCGCCTGTAAAATGAGCCTCGTCGGCCGGCTGAGGTCTGGCATGCTGCGTCCCCTGGCTGAGTTTCTGGTTGAGGAGGGAGCCGCTTCCCATCGCTCTCACAGACCAGGCGCCAAGTGTAGCAGCAGTCCCGTCCGCAGTCTGCCTCAGCACCGTAAACGCCCGCAATGCCCTTGGATACTGCCGCCCCGCTCTGACTGACTGTACCTCTCAACGAGGCACCCTGGATCTTTACTTCTGGGCGTCTGTGTGTAGGCTGTCCCGTGTCCTCTGCGCTACGTGAGGCGAATGGAGAAGATCCAAGGATAACAGAGGGTGCACGATTGTTTGCTACTGCAGAAGACCTGCCGGTAGTTCGCTGACCGGTGGGCTGCCTGTCTGCCGGAGGCTGTGGTGTCGCATCTAGCATTTCCATTATCTGACAATCGCCTTTGCATGGATACATCATGGCTACGTTTATATGCAGGGTGCAGTTCTTAGATGATACTGATCCATTTAACAGCACCAATTTCCCCGAGCCCACCAGACCACCTCTGTACACCTTCAGGGAAGATATTCCTCTGATAAATCAGATTGCTGGAGTCCACAGGCTGTTAAAAGCCCCACAGAAGGTAAGCAGTACGCTTTTTCCATCTCTTGATTATTTTTTTGTTTGTGTTTCTTTAAATGAACTTGGTTAGAAGTCTACGCTTATACTGTGGCTTATTAATGGACTGTTTTGATTGAGCCAGTGACTCGAAGCAGTTTGCTGAAATGTGATGCTGATGGAGGGTCAGCATGCATTCAAACAGGGATTGCATTCAAGGTGTCAGACAGAAGAGGCCTTTATTATTACAATGTGGAATTGTTGGTGTTGTTTTAGGTGATATAGAGATGGAATGGACACCCATTATTTGGCTGAGGAGTGGCAGGAATCTGTTAATGTTTACCTCAAACACAACAGTAATCGCCACAGTAACCTGCTTTTGTGGCTATTCATTGACTAGAAGACATTTACCATTTTTATTTTGGAAAGGTTTTCATGTATATTTTTCTAAGAAAGAAACAAACAAAACATATTTGTTACATACAATGCACATTAACTGTTTGACTTTTCTTAGTAGTAATACTAGAATTGTAACCCTGCTTTAAATTTCATTTGCGTTCCTTTTGTCTTTACTATGAAGACATTGTGAGAAATGAACAAGCTTTCATGAAAAAGGTGCCAACTGGACCTCTGTGGTTGTAATGGGCAGGCTTAAAGTCAATGTTGCAAACCACTTCTACTATTGTCACTATGCAGCCCCAGTGGGGTCAAATGACCAGTTGGTCAGTTGGTGAGGGATAGAGGGGGTAATTCCCCACCAAGATGGCATATTTTGTTATTTAAATGAGTTTTGCTGTACCTCTGCATTGTTGCATTTGGTCAGGGTGAAACAGTACACATTGTTTTGGGTGCAAGAGTTGGCCTTCCCAAAATCCACAACTGCACTGCCAGTTTTAAGCAGCTCAAGATCAATGAATTTTCCTCTTTTTGATGTTATGGACTTGTTTAAGTTTCACAATTTATTTTAATTTCCCTTAAGAAACCTCTGATGACTGTATTGCTCTAGAAATGGCACTTTCTGCCCTCTGATTAGACCATTTGCATCCAAACACATTTCCAAAATACCTAATTTACTGACCTTTAAATTTAAACAAAGCGAGGGGCCATATCATCTGAGGTTGAGTCTTTTTAGTGAGTGTTCATCTAAGCCTGGTTGGGAAGTAGTGTAAATAGAAAGTTAATTAGGGTCTTTCTTCATTCTGTCAGATCAATGGTATACCCATCTTGTTTGAGTCGAGCTGGTAAGATACATCCCAGAAGCCTCAGGATGCTGTGGATCACCACAAGCCTGGCTCTCATTCTGCAGCCCACTCAGTCTGACCAGCAGGATGGGATGGGAATGCTTTCCGCTGTTTGAGAGAGGAGAGGGAATCGGGCAGAATTAAAAACACAAACAAAGAGCTGATGTACTTTGCACAGTGGAGTGGTCTCAGTTTAGCAGCTTGCCCGCGGCACCGCAAACTAGACAGAGAGGGAGTACCAGCGGTAGGCTCTACAGTGCTTGGTTTGTGAGATTTGGTCACATTGGTGGTTAGCAGCAGTAACTTGAGGGTAGCTGCCCTTGTGCTTTTCACAG
Organism: Ammodytes marinus; assembly: GCF_949987685.1. Taxonomy (NCBI): domain Eukaryota; kingdom Metazoa; phylum Chordata; class Actinopteri; order Uranoscopiformes; family Ammodytidae; genus Ammodytes; species Ammodytes marinus. Next base: position 16,950,880 of record NC_137217.1, on the reverse strand, counting down.
AAATTACTAGATTAAATGATGACAAGACTGTGTCACCACATTGGAGCAATTAGCTCTCTGATTCACACCCTCAAATATTTGAAGAAGTTGACTTTGTTGCGACGCTGTCAATACCTCTGACAACAAAACCTTTTGTCTTGGAGCTCTGCCTCTGTGGTGCAGGTCCATCAGATATAAATAGCTTGCTGCTAACACATGGTGCCGAGGGAGTCAAAACAGCTAGCATATGCTGTCTCTGGGCTGTTCCTGTCAGTTTCAATCAGCAGTTTCAAGAGAGGAGGTCTTAAGGTGTTTGTGTGTGTGTGTGTGTGTGTGTGTGTGTGTGTGTGTGTGTGTGTGTGTGTGTGTGTGTGTGTGTTCGATAGGGTTGTAGCCTACATGGGATGGTTCCTTGGCTATGCTGCTGTACAGAGTCAGACATTCATTAAGACTTAGTGTTGTGTGAGGTTTACACATAAAAGCCTGGGTTTATATAGCAACGATGTTTCAAACCATACAGTAGATGCTTCCAGACAGCAGACCCACTTCGAAATCAGTTTATCACTCAATGGCTTTTTGTAAAATGCCATGCCACCAATATGCATACTGTAGCATGAATTGTAAAGTATGGTGTTACTGCAGTAACAGTGAATATTTCGAATGCTGACCACCTTTGTAACACACAATGTGTGCTTAAGACACTTATATTCATTCATACCGTGTGTAGCTGTAGCATCTCATCTATAAACAAGCTCTCTGTGGATGGAAAGTAAGACTAGTCATTACCTGACTCAGCCTTTTTATTTAGTCATGAATAATGCATCGTCCTTGTCAGATGACGAAGTTTGCACGCTGTGCAAATCTGCTGATTTTTTCTCTCTCAATCTGCTGTTAAAGTCAAAACAAATAAATAGATCAATACTCCTTCGTGCTCTTTTCTCTGTCAATGTTTTGTAGTTTGTGGCCTGATGGCCTTGAGACCTGGCATTTGATTGCAAAGCAGAATTCAAGGGAGGGAAAATGTGGCTAAGTCTTGGAGAATGGTCTCTCACTCAACCGATCTCAATTTTTGGGACGGTTGTTTTCTTGCATTTTTTTCCCTGTGAAATTGCAGTCCCATAATGAGAAGTTATGTTAAATGCTGTAAAATACAGGTTCCTCCTTTGTGCCTGTCAGAGCTCCTTTGAATTCTTTACACATTGTTATGCAGAGTTGAGGTTTTGCCGGTCTCTGCTTCCTGGAGGGTTGTCTCAGCAGAAGGCTCCTTTCAGAAGAATGCAGCATCCGTGGACGGACTCATCTTCCGCACGCTTGACAGTAATTTGAGATTACTGTGGTGGTTTCTCCTTCATGCTTCAAGTGTTTTCTAATGTGTTTTAAATCACATTGCTTCGGAGAAAGACCACAAATACCATCCTCACCTTTATCAAGCAAACTTTAAGCTTTTAAAGTGGCTTACTGTAATCCTTGTTTGGTTTAGAGTAGGGTGCAGTTTAAGGACTACAAAAAGTTAACTATGTAAAATATTGTGTTATTATTTAGCTATTGAGTTTCAAATGTGCAGCTTGTACACAGTATATGCTATCTCATTTTTGATGTCTTTCCCCATGTGGAATACAAAGCCATTTGGAGTGAGATAGCAGTTTTTAATTGCAAATTGCATGGTGTTTATTTTTAGTCCTTTCTGCCTTAACTGCCTCCCTGGTCAGTGGACCACAGTATGGTGGTTGAAGGGAGAGGCTAGACCTCAGTGTGTGTGAGCAGAGCACTTGTAGTTACTTCTCTGGACTTGGCCTTTGCTCGGCCACCGTGGGTTCAAATCCTGGGCGGGGGACAGCTACAGAAGCCTCTGCTGGATAATCTGGTTGCAGTGTTCCTGGATTAAGGGCCATTTGTGTGCACCAACCTGGCAAGACCTGTAAACAGTAATCCAGGTTGGTTATCTAATAGGAACCTAAAGTGGCCACGGTTAGAGGATGTAAGGAAACATGGATGTGTTGATGGATGTACGGATTGATTGACTGTTAAATGTCAGGATTGCATAGTTCCCTTTGACCTTTCTGCTTTTTCCCGTTTGGTCTTCTTTGAGTCCAAACCTTGTGTGGGGAAAATGCATTTCTTGGTTCCTCAGTCAGCTAATTACTGGTTAGTGCTCCATATTCAGCCCAATGTTTTTGTCTATTTCAGGTTGTGATACAGAGCATAAAGCTGAAAGAGAACAAACATGTTGCCCTTTCATCCAATCCATGAACAGTACTTAAAGTATGATTCAAAGGACTGAAAACAAATGTATAATTTATAGAAACATATAAAACATAAAATACATAAAATAATAAATATACAGCATTTGTTACCAGTTCAAATATTTTACACTTGCAAACCATCTGATCTTTTCTTTCTGTATTATTAAAAACATATTTTTATTTTGAATAAAACAGAAGCAGAAGAGCAATTGGATAGTTAGAATATGCAGTGATGGAGAACACTTGAGACAAACTTATAGATGGTTGACTAGAAAACTCAGGCTTCTTGAAATACAAATGTATGAATGTTAAAATGACATTAAATCATAAGCAGGTGCAGTGCATCACTAGCCTGGAAATCCAGACTTGCCGCAGTCAGATTTAAATTTGCTCTGCATACTGGTCTGGACACGAACCACTGGAGCTCATTAACTATGTTCGGAGCTACCAATCAAGTCATACTATCTGATATGGGCGGGCTTAACCGAATGAAGACAGTGCTGCACATGCGCTGTCGAAGTTGTGAGAGTAAGTAACCAACGAAGATGGCTGCGGATAGGTTGCTTGAAATGGCTTTTTGCCGCAACGATTTGGAAAACGGCACTCAAATATTTTATTAGGTTAGTGCATCACAGCTATATGACCAAATGAATGACCAAATAAAGACTGTTCATTATCAGAAAAAAATTAAATAAAGTTAATCAATGAACATCGTGAATAACCAGTCTTGACTTAAAGTCAGTGTCTCACAGGTTACTTAGGGTTCAGCCAGTGGTCAGCATCTATGATTTAGTATTGTCATGCATGCTATATTTCACTATGCCTCCACACCCATTATTTCTTAAAGGTATGTCAGTGCACAGGCTTAAAAATAGTGGACATAACTTTGGCTCTTATGCCTGGGTTTCCTGTCCGTCAAGAATATGTCCTGTAATCTGGTGGAAGCACTTGCACTTCTTGTCTGTCTGTGTACATAGCCTTGGTCGTTTACCTTTTCTTTGTCCATCTGTCTTTCCTTACTTTCTATCTCTGTCCCTTTCTATGTTTCAGTCTGCTTTACTGAGCATCAGCAGCAATCTAACCCTAGACTCGTCAATGTCATAGAAGCAATAGGATTTCCTGAGCGATTAAAGCTTTCGATTTCTATTGGGCCGGCCTTGGGCTCTGCCTCATCTCTGGTGTTCTCTCTCAAAGGGAGGACGTTCATCCCTGTAATCTCTAAAACTATTATATTACCAATCATCGTTTGGTTCGCCATGCATGGAAGGCAAACAAGACAGCCCAGAGAGAGAGAGAGAGAGAGAGAGAGAGAGCGTTTCCATGGGACAACTAGATTGTAATAAGACATACCGAACTTGCCACTCGAACGGACCGCGGCGTCACTTGACTATCCGATAAACGGCCGGAGCATAGCTGACTCCGCTATCCTAGGTGGCGCTGTAGCCCTTTCAACAAGTGGTTAAAGGTTCCTTTCCGGCAACAACACTACTATTTATTACGTTGTCTCCTTCTACTTCCTTGTAAAATCCTCCGCAGGGATTCTCGAGCAAGCGCAGAACGCAAACTCCGATATGAGATGCGATCCTGTATACAGGCAGGTAGAATGCCGACTATGAACGAGTTATCTAGATGTTCTTACCCGACTTCGATTTGTGTGCGAAGTAGATCGGATAATGCATTTTACAAGTCCTGTTGAAGTCTTATTCGTTATTTATCCGATTATGAGTCTGCATGTAAACGCACTGAGTGAGAGTTCTCCTTACCGACCACATGTTTTGTTTCAGTTTTCAAATATGACACAGTCCTTGAGTTCTGAAGCGCAATAATACAAAGAGAATAAGAGTGGCCCAACAGATCAACACCATCATACCCATAATGTTTTTCCCAGCCTTTTTTTCAGGCAAGTTTAATGAAGTTACTGAACTGAACCGCATCAGACCTGGCAATAACCAGTCTAGTTATAATAGTTGTTTACATGTCAGCTCTTCCTTTAGGAGAGAATGATTTTGCAGGCTTCTGAGGATGTTTAAAGGTGGACTCAGTGATTCTGAAGAATGCTTGTTGTCAAATCCCTTTTGGTCAAAATCAGTGAATATCTCCTCATAATCCGCTACCTGTTCGTACTATGTGTGTGTACTGACTGAAAAATCCAGTGTTAGTACACAGCCTAGGCTCTGTAAACAAGTCATGTTGCTAGCTACAGTTGGACCCCTTTGTTCACATACTCTATTTGTTTACATACCAGTTTGCAGCGAGGCTGTATCACCAGCTGTTTTATTTACAGCACACTCACAGTATGGACAGGTTGCAGATCTTGAGAAGACATTCACTGAATATGACAACAATTTATTTTGACAACAAACATTCTCCATAATCTCTGACTCCACCTTTAAATGGTGATCTTTGCTTCCTTACAAACACCCTCAGTGTGGGCTGACGAGAGAAAATAAATGCACAGAGCGCAGTATATTTGTGGACTGTACATTACGCTGTTCCGTTGCTTTAGACATGGACAGTCGATAAAGCAGAGCGATGTCACTCTCTCCACACAGGTCATACCTCTGCCCTCCTGTAATGGTTTGTTTTCCTGTCCTCCGCTTGCCCGCTTGAACCGCTGTCCCGTGGAGCTGACAGACTGTGAATATAAATAGGTTAATATCTGTAATTTGGAGGTCAACCAGACGAGTGAACAGACTCACTCCTCAACTCCTTGACCATCGTCAGCTGACGAAAACCATTGGAGACCAGACAAATCATCTTGTGTGATGATAGTTTATCAGACATGGAGAACACAGAGAGATAAGAGGCACCAGACCTGCCCTGCTTGTCATTGTAGGTCGTTGACAGGAGCTGATAAAATGACTTTCTCTACTGCAGACTTCACATGAACCTCATGCTCACTGTGCATTTGCCCACTGACACATACAAGAATAGGATAGTTTTACACAGAACAAACGTGAGCAGCATTGTTGTTGCAACCGAAGGGTCAGTTTAAAGAATGAAAAACCTACCACATTGTGATTTTCTTGCACATGGTTGTGAACTCATATTTAGCTTGAAAAACAAACATTCAACACAGTCATTCTTCTGTTGCATGGAAGCAGAAAAACCCCAAGATTCCAAGAGCTTTCTGCCATCTTCTAAAATTAAATTCCTGGATAGATTTGTCTCCCTCACAGCTTTGGAAAGGTCTGCTTTGCTCAATTTTATGATATCATCATACATGGTCATGGTTTTAATAAAGAACAGAGAGGCTCCAAATCAGCCTGTTTTCACAGTCCCTTGTTCAGCTTAAGTGTTTGGGTTCTGATCCAGGAGCAGTATTTGGTACAGCAGGTATTTTGACCATAATCATCCCCTACTTGCTTAATCAACATGTGCAAAGTGTAAATGACATGATCTCCAGGGGGTTGAAGAAATATCAATGTTTAACTTTGACTTCTGCCCGTCTAGGCTGATGACTGTGCCCTTCAGCTGTCCCATAATGGAAGCTACCTGGACTTGGAGTCCACCCTTGCAGAGCAGAGAGATGAACTGGAGGGATTTCAAGAGGAAGGAGGGTAAGACGACGATTGACCTCTGTCTCTTTGAACCTTTCCTTCATTCTCACCAAACTTCCATAGCCAACAACTCCACACATACAATATGTGTTGTCTCTATTACTACAATATTGTTAAAAAAAATTTAAATACATGTTGATGCCAAGAGTTGGTCGTATTCCATGCACTTTAAAAGGTGCAACTGGGATCGTGCCAGAGCAGCTCAGATTGAAAACACAAGAGGGACTGGCACTGCCTTGCTGGTTGATAATGTATGTTATACTTGTTGCCAGTCTCCTATTGTCCAGGAATAGACCAGGATATTGTCCTTGGTAGCTGCTAATGTATGAGCCAAAAATAAAACATTTATTATTCAAGAGTAACTTGACACTTGAAAAGTTTTTGATTACAACAATTTTGGCATTTTTTCAAACAGCCCCGAATACGTCTGTGTTCCAGCAGTCAGACATAATCAGTGCAATGTGATTAGTGTTTGTCGAGGGGAAAGAGACACATAAGAATTTAGGTCGAGATAAGAAGGGAAAAGATACAGCTTTGAAATCCTCGGCCTTGGGGAATACATATTAATATCCTGCTTGCCATATTTCTTTTGCCTTATTTGATTCCATTATAGTGATTTGATTCATAATGATAGCTATTTCATTCCGTTCCAGGATAAATTAGTGAAATAATCCCTTTTCCAGGCCTCGGCTGATTGAGCTCTCCTTGCTTAACAGCTGCTCTCTCAGGAGGTGGTTTGGTCTGTCGAGGAGCTGAGGGGGACACACAGGCTTTACCCCTCCTGAGGGACCTTCAATTTCAAAAGTCTTTCAGCACTTTGAGATCGTAGAGGGAAAAGGAAGTTTAAAATGAATATCACTATTATAAGCTTCTCTAAATCCTCTGCGAATCAGTCACCAGATATCTCAATCATCTTATCGGGTCCGGATGTGTGATTTTTTTTGTTAGCTTGTGAGTTAGTGGAACCTGTTGCCAAATGTATAAAAGGTATACATTTGTTATATTGTGTTGTTGATCTTGCTGGTATACAATACACATGTTGCCTTTGATCTAATTAATAAGTTCTGGTGCTATTAGTGCCCTCTTTTTTTGTAACAGACTGAATGTCTAAGAGTTTCCACGTCCTTTAAAATACCTGGCCTCCCTGGCCGAGTGGCAGCGGTGATGTCATCTAAACCACTTAAGAGGTGTAGACATGTCTCTTGAGTAATCGCCCTCATCTCTGTCGAATGTTACCTCAGTGCTCTCATTAGAAGGGGGCTAAACTGCAATTGTAAAAAACCCACCAACATACAACTCATACAAGCTTTATAGTTTAGCTTTATTGTTTCCCTGTAATATGTAGTTAATGAGGCTTTGTCTTGCCATAACTGCTAGATCTGGATAAAGAAGAGAGGTTCAAAACCGTGTTGGTTTAATTTCTGTTTCTTACACGTTCTTTTGGCCCCGTTACTTTATTGACTCCATATGCTTTTTTCGTGTACTTGGAGTATGTTGATATACCGCTCATATGCAGCCCACTTTAGATGATCACATGCCAAAGGTTGGCATGAAGGCTACTGGTCGGCTGGACCACAAACATGTATGGATTTATTTGTCTAACTTGGAATTCATCAGCTGCTCTCTGGCTCTGTGTTTCTATTGGACCTTGAGAGAGCTCTCCTTTCCTAGCTCCTTTTTTTGAAATTGTTAGGAGCTTATGAGAGGCTATTGAGAGCTGTGAGGTTAAAGTGGTCCGCTTCTTCTCTCGATGGAGACTGAGCCCCACCAGGGCCTGTGGTGGTGCCAGCTGGCACAGTCTGGTATGGATGTGTGTCATTAAACCCACACGGTGTTGTCTGAGGAGGCTGGGGGTAAAGGTGGTTTGCCAATTATTGTGTAAAAAAAAAATAGGGCAGTTCTGCTCGCTGGCTTTTTATGGTGCTGATGTGACCAGGATTACATCCCCTACTGCTCGGTGTTGTTGATTTGATGATGATGGTGCTAATAAAAGGTCTGATGAGGTATTTCACCTTTAATTGTTTCATTTTAGTGTTGTTTTCAGTTCACCCTCCTTTCACCGCAGAGAGATCTGTCAACATCAGTCTCCAACTCCAACACATTTATCCTAACAGAAAATAATTTCCCCTAGTTTTATTTCAGAATTTTTACAAGCTGATGTCAAAGTAACACTGCTGCACCAAATCCAGTTAACAAGCAAAATTGTGCTTTCATTAGTTTTTTTTTCTTTAAGCCCAGCCACCTACCTTTGGAAAGAGAATAGCATTATGTTCCTACACTGCTTTAGGTTCCTGAACTCCCCTGATCATTGGCCATTGAATCCATCTGTAATTGATATTAATAGCAGGTTACATTCCTGAGGCGCCTGTGTCATACCTAGTGTCTTTACAAACAGATTAAAGTATGATCCTCTGACAGAATGCTGCAGAGCCAGGAGATATCCATGTCATGGGAGCTTAAGGCCATAATCACTTCCACACAGTGTTTGAAGCCTGGCTATAGATTGTGACTCTCAAATCCCCCCTGTCCCATCTCTGATACAGTCTCACTCCTAGTAATAAACTGACCACCATTCAGCCAACTACGTTTGCTCGGACATATCTGCACAGTTGAAGGTAGTCAGTGTGTGTGTGTGTGTGTGTCATTAAAGGTCTGTAGCTGTGATAAATTGATTGACCCCGTGCAAACTTATTTCCTCATGTGTAACCCTGAGAGGAGATGACATAGTTAAGATCAGATAGACCTGACATGTTCTGGCCATTGGATAATTTTGCGGATTACATAGATTGAAGAAGAGCATGAGTTGGTTGTAGCATTACAGGGGCGATGTTGTAGGAAACGTGGAATGTAGTATTGAACCCACTTCATGTTCACTTCAGATAACATAAAGTGCTGCTATTGACTCCATAATTGATTCAGCATGTGAAATGTGTAGTTGATGTAGATCACAGAATAAGACACTTTTTTAACATTTCATTGCCCTGGTACATATAAAGCCAACACTTTTCTGCTGAGTATGCCTTGCTTGGTTTTATTGAGTGTTCATGATGTGCTTGACAACCAGGCATTTTAAAATCCAACTGTTCTTGCTTTGTAGGCCTCGACTACTCAGAATTTCTCATCATATCCTTTCATCTCTCTCAGGGCTATGGCTACGCTCCCTTTGTTTGATTTTTTTCTGACACACTGGGACACTGTTTTGTAGATGCACCGCGTCTCGCTAGATTGTCATTTTAGGAGAAAGAGCTCATTTGAAAAGAACAAGAGGAATTGTCAAACATGGTGTGGCTTCAAGTTCAAGGAGGGGAAATAAGACACCAGTTGTGTTCCCTCTGTTGGCGGAGCAGTTTACGGGTATTATTGACAGAATAGAACAATTTGGTGATTGTTCTGTGTGTGTGTGTGTGTGTGTGTGTGTGTGTGTGTGTGTGTGTGTGTGTGTGTTTGTGTGTGTGTGTGTACCTGTACAACTGTTTTTGTGAGAACCAATTTCAGTTGAATTCATCTTAATTTTGGCCAGTCCTCACTTCGGGCTGTTCGAGGGTTAAGACTAGGTTTTTAGATTCAGGTTTGAATTAGGTTCATGTAAGGGGCGGGGTAAGGCATTTAGTTTTGATAAGGGTAAGGGGTTAGGGATTGAATTATATGAATGAGTGTCCTCACAAGTATAGCCGTACAAACATGTGTGTGTGTGTATGTCAGGTTTGTGACGCAGCCCCCTCTGAGGAAAAATGAACCCAGTTTCTAGTCTTGTAGTCCCCCCCCCATTAAGCACTGTGTAGACCACTGGAGAAAACGATGCAGGAGTCTCTCCAGCAGGGGTGTTCGCCGAGAAGTGCTGAGTCAGTAGACCTCCTTGGGCCCTTCTCGTCTGCCATTAAATTGGCCTTCGACGAAAAGCGCTGGCTTTACTGTATCCCAAGTATGTGTGTTCACTTTCTGTGGGTGCACATTTTGTGTTGTTTCATAAACAGTGCCAGTAATGCTCCCCTTTAGATAAAGCCAGAGTGTGGAACTGGCAGGCATCTCCTGGTCCAGTGGCCGCTGCTCTTGCTATTAAGATTAGGACTGAGCTTTATAAAGAGTGCTGAACAGCAGAGCAGTGATGGGAGCGGTAAATAATGTGGGTTATCTAATTGGCAGGTCTAGTTGTTATGTTTCCACAGCTGCATTCCTGCTTGTAACATTCGATAGGCAAAAAGCGACTATGATGAATATCAGATTTTTCATGTAGATGATTTATAGTGCACTGTTTGTTTTCAAATGAATACAATGGCCATATGGTTCCATTTAATCCCTTATAAAGCCATCTCATTTTGACAAATTGCATGGGGTAGTGGCCAGTACGTAAACATTAGTAAATAATGGTTTCGGGTAAATCTTCAAGTTTATCCATTTCATGAGATTATTGATATTAGTCATGTTTATTGAAATGGCAGCAACACTATGTATTTCAGAAGCATGATGTTGCACATGATGCATCAGATTCGATAGGAGCTTGGCATAAACTGAGAAAAAGGTAGGCTACAACCACTGGACGAAACCTGAACATTCTGGCACAAAAGAACGTTAGACCAAAAAGAGGACCCAGGAATTCAGTAGCTATTATATTCCCAAATAGTTGAAGCCAATTTGTCTGACTTTTTTTTTATAGTTATGATTATTTCAATAACTTTTGGTTCCACCATGTACAGGCATGCACGAGGACTGTCTGTGGGAGTGTCCAATTTTCATGTACAATTGGCAAGGGGGGGTCTGAAAAATCTCACTTATATTCAATGCACGTTTGTTTAATTTGATAATGAGCACGTTGGCCTGTTTAGCCACAGGTCTTGGTTAAGCACAGGGATACTGTTGCAGCCGAGCGGGGAGAGAAAGCAGACGTTCGTGACAAAATGGCTCTGGTTACCCATTGGCCTCAACAGCATCACAGAGGATTAAGTTCCTGTTTGCCGTCTCATTTCGCCAGCAAGGGCCCATGTTGACAGACGTTGCTCCTGTGTCGCCTCTGCCTGTTGCAGGATATTATATTCGATAAACAGTGAGCCTATCCAGACTTCCCCTGCCATGTCATCTCAGTGTGCATGGCCGTGCAGCCTCCCCACACTGACTGGTCGAGACAAGAAAGATGTCAGTGGATGTCTGTTATAAGGCAGTAATGCTGCTGCTTCTTTATGGTGAGGGATCAGTATGGTCTGCCTTCTGTGTTGATAGACTTTTTCTCTATCTGTCAGACCCACTGCTGCCTGATTGTCACCAACAGTGGCAGTCTGCTCCTGGCGCTGCGCCTGTCCGAATAATCACGCAGCAGCCTTTGTCCAGACGACATAAAAGCCCATTTGTCAGAGAGCCGAATTAGGAGGGGGGACGGGGGGGTTGTTAAGCAACTCAACCTGCTGTGCTCTTGTCTACAGTTGTATCAGTTGTATGTTTGTGTGCTTCTCTAGCGAGTCTCTAGAAGGTTAAAGGCACAAACTGTGATCCCAGAAAATAAAAACGTTGGCCTTCCTCCCCAAAATTCAAAACATTGGATTGGAATCGGAATGTTTCCTCTCTGTCATTTAATTAATTAATGGACAACACAACACATTAAAAGGGTGAGGCTGATCTGATGATATTCCATATTTCAACAGTCCCACCAAACAATACTGACCATGCATTTTGGAAGCCTCATATACTTTATTCAAAACATCAAAGAGATGCTGCACTTGTTCCTTCATTAATGGACACTGTGAATGTTATTATTTATGTTGGGCCAGTTTCTTTCACCCTGTCCCACTGACATAAATATACACTAACACAGCAAGTACATGTGTGTTTTATAATCCTGAGCTCACAAATTCAAAGTTTAATTCTGTCAGAGTTGCATTTGTTAAAAATCCCCCAGCCCAACTGTTCCCCCAGCCCAATCCCCCAACTAAGGGAATGAGTGAGCCTTTTTTAATACAAAATAAAGTATATTTTTGTGACCTCTTTAAAAAAAAAAGTGTTAATACATCTTCAGCAGGGTAGAAAATATTGAGAAATGGACTAACGTATTGTTGGTTTTCATAATACAAGAATTATCCTTTTTAAAAGGCCCATTTTACATCCAACTGTGCACACAGATTAGAAAAGTGGGCTTCCAAGTAACCAAATGATATATTTTGTCTAGCTACAAGCTACACTGCTCTCACATACACTTTTCACGATTGAATGGAATTTGGGGACATTGTCGTCGTCTTTGTTTTGGATTGTCATTCAGACATTGTAAGCAGTTGACAGGATGGTGATAGGGTCTTGGCACATCTCCATTAACACAGGGGGTGGAGTTGACCTCTGAGCCGCTCCCATCCTTCAGTTTTACCTTTGGAGACCCTTCCGCTGGTGTGTTGATAACGCAAATATTGAAGGGTTTGACTGTAGACTGAACATTATATTTGTGTAATTAAGCTTCGAAGATCATTTTTCAGCTTTGCACAGTAGCTTTTTAGTTATATAAGCTCTTGTCAGCACTTGCCTGACCCTGAAATATTAATGGCTGCCTTAGATTTAGAGACACACACACACACACACACACACACACACACACACACACACACACACACACACACACACACACACACACACACACACACACACACACACACACACACACACACACACACATACATACATACATACATACATACATACATTCATACATGACCAAATGTCCAAGTAACATTTCTCTTTCTCTCCATTTGTTCTTTTTTCTTCACAGGAGAGGCAAGAAGCACAGCATCATTCTTCGAACCCAGCTGTCCGTCAGAGTCCATGCCTGCATTGGTGAGAATCAAACTGCACTGTACTGTAAACTGTCCTCTTTTGTTGCCACATTTCACTTCATGATCCGGTCAGTTTGTCTTTCTCTGTCTATATCGTCAGAGAGGTATGAGCTCTAATTACCTCTATTAACAGGGATTATTTTATCGAGTTCCCTGTTGAACTTACACAGTGGCAATTTTGGGAAACCGCCCAGAATCTTAATTTGAGAGAGAATTAACTGCAAAAAAAACAGAGCGCTGGCATAGGGCAGAGAGACTGAAAACATTTTATGTTTTTTGGAGTTACTGTGTTCTGTCACTTTATTTTATTGGGCCTCCTGGTGTTTCTGAGTAATGTGAGGGAACTAGCACACGGAGCTGATTGAAAACACATGCACACATGCATGCACATGGCACTCGTGCAAACACATACACACAAACAATGTGCCTATCTGAGGTTAGCTTTTGATTAAACAGCCAAAGCTGTTCCTGACAACAATGTTCTATGTCAAGCAGGGCCGCTGCTACGCTTTTGGGTGCCCTAAGCAGAAATTGTCAGTGATGCCCCCCCCCCCCAAAAAAAAAAACACCCAGAAGCTCGCGTCCGCAGGGCGCGCGCGAAATTTTTTTGCCCTTGCAAGATCTCTGCGACTGCTTTTTGGCACATTTGCCAGCATTTACTAACAGAAAGAACAGCTTAACTTGTGAAAAAACTGCCTTTGCAAAGGAATTGAGTGATAGGATCATAGACTGATTATGAGATAATGGGCCCCTGGGCTTACACTCTTAAAGGGCCCCCCACTTGTCCCTATCCAGTCAGGTACACTGAATTTTCTACAAGGATACATACAATTAATGGCAAAAACATATTAAGGAAGTCAGTGTTTCCCACAGGATTTTGGGGTATTGTTGGAGGGACCCTGTACCTTGTTGGGGGGTGGGTGGAATTTTTTTTACCTTTTTAAAGTAAAATGCATCAATCTGGTGCACTTTGTGAGGACATTTTAGAGACTAGAGAGATATCAAATCCTGAGATGCAGAAGGAACATTATTTTTCAGATTTTTCTTAAACAGGTAGCACTCTTTACTCTGCAACTGTAAAAACAGTAGATTGGTCTGCAGACCCATGTTCTATGATGGAGGGGCCCATTTCAACAGATAAAGGGTGGATATGAACAATTTAGAATTCACACATATAAAGTTTATTTGTGTATGTGTGAGGGGGCCTTCAACCCCCTTAGACAGAGCTACTAATGCTGTTGTTTTTAGCTTGCTTTTGTATTTCTCCCCTACTAGTTGAGGGGCCCATGATGATGATTTCTATCTTGTTACATTTTAATGAGTATTTATATTTAGGCTATTCCTTTTTGGACCCTGTTATTGACATCAGTGACTGAGCTCTTTGACTATGCAACATGAAAAGTTACTATCAGTATCTCTGGCTAAGGGCCCCCCTGAGCCCTTGGGCCCCTGGGCCTGTGCCCGGTGTGCCTGTGCAGTAATCCACCCCTGGATAGGTTACACAATTAAGAAAAAACAACGATGGGCCTGTTCATAACTAATTTATATATGTTTTGTAATGTAATGATTATCATGAACTTTAAAAAAAAATAAACTATTTTGGGGGGCCCCCGGACCATCTCTTTTTCCTTTTTAATTAAAAAAAAAAAAAAAAAAAAAAATTTTTTTTTTTTTTTGGGGTGCCCCCAAGGAACTTGGTGCCCTACGCAGTCTGCGTACTCTGCGTATAGGGAGCGGCGGCCCTGATGTCAAGAGTTGGGCTGTTCCTGTTTCAGTTGCCTTTCCCTGCATCTTTTCTTGAGAGATTTAGCTGATAAATAGGTGTTAATTGTTTTGATACCTTGTTTAATGAATGCATAATGTCAAAAATGAATACACAAGCCCTCGTAAAGTCATTCATCAGTGGCTTGTAGGCCTTTGTTAGAAAAGAGCACTAAGGTTGTCAGTAGCAGAACGTGGTGGAGCACACACTCTCACACAAAGACACACACGGTGCCTCCTCTACAGGCTAAAAGTATAAAAATAACCCAATGTCTGGAAAAGCTATTAGGCTGTAAATTGTCAGAATTTGGAACTCTTTTCTCTAATGCCGTGGAAGTAAACCAAGGGCCCAGACAGACATTTTTCATTTGGCTGAATGTCACTATGATCTGAAAACTAGCTCTCTGATAGTCTGTGCTTATTTATTCTACCTGCTGATGCACAACGTGTTTGTAACAAAAACAGGCTTGAAAACCCCAGCGGATCTTTGACCAAGATTGCTCTCAAAAGCATAAAAAGCTCATTGAACCATTGGTGAGACGGATTTTAAACGAGAGAGAATTATTTGGAGATGCTGCCTGATTGGATAACACTGATTGTCAAAATGGCATTCCCCAGAATTTGCCGGATATAACAGGCCACATGCTGAACATGGCCCTACTAGTAAGTATGCGGCTGAACCATGTCCGCACACATACTCTGAACTGGCTTTACCTTCTTCTCTCCTCCTCCTCCTCCTCTTCCTCCTCCTGCTGGTTGCCTTGGCTTAGTGGAGCCTAGGGGAGTGGTAAACAGACTTGCCGCTCTCCTCTTAAGTGGACGATGACCCTCTTTCTCTCTAAGTTGACAGCCACCTGTTGCCCTTCTCTAGTCTCCGTCAGTGACTGCCCCGCGCGGCTAGCTGATTAATTTGCCTCTAACCTAGGTGGTCACTGTAACTGTAACTTATCCAGACATTTGAGCCTAATTATATCTGACTCGAGGGCTTACCTCGTAGCCCCATGAGTGCCGAATCACTGGGTGATTTTCCTGCACCGCACAGGAGATAATTCGTTAGTCTTCCAGAGACAAATGGCATGCTATTCTTTAAGCTGTGCACTTGCTCTGTATTAAGGGATTGAGCATAACCCTGCTGTCAGTAAAGACCCCAATGTCCCATTCCTTCGTTGTTTTTTTCTTCTGTTTTTATACTATTTTGTAAATCTTTATTGTGGGATGCTCTGTAATTTCAGAAAGCTGCATTGTCTTTCTTTAAATTGCCTTTGGAGAATAGCCGAGATATACAGTATGTATGTGATTGGATGTGGCTATAACACTGTGATTCTCGGGATTTCTGGAAATCCTTCAGAAATCCTTCCTTTTGTTTAAGTCTGACTATCTTGAACAAATGCCACCACTCTTGTGTTAGCTTTAAGTCAAAAGATATTGTATCAAACATTACCAGTTCTGATTGTTTTCGTGGTACTTAACAATTTAAATAAATCCGCATTTAAGATTGAGTGCTTGGTTAGCAAACCCATGTTGTTAACCAAGCACTCAATACGCTTTCTTTATCCGAAAAGGCCCCGTCTATTAACATGAGTGATGCGTTGGTTACGTATAAAATCTGTCATTAAGCACTGCTTTGTGGGAAAACCCCATTGCATTTATTTTTACTTTCTACTTAACATACAGTAACGTTGTTTATGTTTGCAGTTTTTCTCAGGATTCTCCAAGTTTACACATCACAGTGCTATCTTTCGGTAAGCGTGTTTACATGTATGTGTGTGTCTGCACCAGTGTGCATGTGTCATGAACCACAGCAAGACTTAATCCAGGCTACCCTAATCATAGTCATTAGCTATCCCATATATATGGTTCTGCGGGGACCAGGCGGAAATCTATGCATCACGTGTCAGAAAGTGCTCACCCAAAGAGTTAACGGTTTATTAAACGTCTTTTCCTACATTCTCCCATGGCACGGCAATTTGTTGTAATCAAACAGTGAAGCATTACAGGCTCTTTGTGTACGAAAAGAGCGCGTCAGGCACCAGCATACAAAGGTTTATGTCTGGGTGCTCTGCACAGTCTCATTAACTCGACCTCTTTTATAATTAATGATCTTCCCACGAGAAATTACTCCAATCAACATGTAAGGTGTTCAAAACAAACAACAAGCTTCCGGAATGAGCCTTACTAAAGTTCAAAGGGCAAACATCACTGCTACCTATGCTCTCCAGATGTAATAGTACTGTATCAAGTACTGTGTGCCACTTTATCTAGGCAGTATGAAGCTCCACAGACATTCATCTCTGTGCATGTTTTACAGTGTTGCTTGACTTGGTCTTTTTCTTGGTGAAAAAAAGGTGTGTGTTTTTAATCATTAGATAAACAGAAGTTGCTAGGGTTTGATCTTTTGTTTTTATTTGCTTGACCAGCTCAACCACCTGGGATTAAGAAAAATAAGCTCAACTCGTCCCTCTCTGCGTGTCAGCACTGGCCACAGCATGTTCAAATCGTTGAGCTGTTATTGTTGTCGGCGGACTATAGATGTGGCAGCGTCGGCCTGATTAAAGCGGTCCTTTGCTTATTTTTGGTGTTGTCAACAAGTACAGCAGGTTCTCGTCTTATGTGTCGTTTTGTTTTCCGAGGCAACCCCCGAGTGGCCGTGATTGGATGGTATGGATAGTTTGAAGACAGGGAGAGACTTTAGTGTGGGCCGCCGAGTGTTTAAGTAGGGATACAAAGTTAAGAATTAACAAATGTCACATCTGCTGTGTAATCCTCGGCAACCCTTTCAAAGTAAAGACTCCAAACAAGCTTTCCCTTGAGTTCATACAGATGTACAGAGTGACACGCTACTCCTCTGGCAATTAGTGACATTTTATACAATGCCAGGCAAAAATGTGGTATGATGATGTGGTAAATCTACCAAGTGCAGTCCAGAAAATTCTCCTTGATCCCTTGGGAATCCTCTTGAACTCTGTCGTCCTCTTGCAAATTATTTAATATGGAGCCAGCCGGCATCAATCGCAGGCTTTTACAAGTGTTAAAATTCATATTTCTGAAGGGGGAAATGTTTTGGTGATCCCCTTTAAGGGCAGGTTCATCTGTCAACACATTGATCCTGGCTGAGGGGTGACCGCTGTAGTCAGAGGTGACACATTCTTAGTGGATTATCTGACTTGTGTTTTACAACCACTCATAATCCAGGCTCGGCAAAGTGATTCATTGTGACCACTGCTGCTGACTTGCATTTCTTTTTGTGACTAAGCAATGAATTTCCGCGCTATAATTGGGTCAAATTGGTAGTTTTGATCTTCAGGTTGAAAACCGTAAACTCTGCAGTTGTACAAATGGAAGACGACAAGTAGTAAATTCTCTGCGATCATCCCCCTGCAAACCATGTTGGAGGATGACTAGCTGGCAGTTAACAACATAGTTGCATGGAATGTTTGGTGTTTGTTTATCTAATTTATGTATTATCGTGTGTGTGTGGGGCGGGGAGGGGGGGGGGTTGCATGTGTGTTTGTGGGATGTCAGCACATTGACTTGAGATGATAAGATCACCTGCGGGTTATGGTGGTGCTCCCAGCCACAGTGCCTGTCTTTTCCAAACACACTGCCAGATCTGCATTAAGCCATCTGTAGTTTTGTGAACACAGGAGGGGAAAAAAACAATTCCAATAGTAAACCTGCCTATAAAAGAGAACGTCTGCTTGAAATGTCTGCTTTCATTTTGTGAAGAGTCAAGAGAGTTATTTATACCCAAGGTTATGGCTCATATCCAGTCGTCCTCAGTTGCATCAGCTAAAATGAATTCAGGGCTAATATTAAAAATCTATTAATAAATGTTTTAGACTTTATTATCTTGTTCATGATATCTGTATTATGGATTTAAATGATTACATACTGAAGATCCTCAGTGCACTACTACATTTCACAGTCACATTAAAGGTGGAGTCAGCCGTTCTGGAGAATGCTTGTTGTCAAAATAGATTTTTGTTAATATCAGTGAATATCTCACAATCCACTACCTGTTTTGATACACAGCCTAGGCTCTATAAACGGGTATGTAAACAACGGCAATGTTAACAACGGGGGCCCACCGTTGCTGCCAACATACCAGTTCACAGAGCCTATGCTGTGTATTCACATCGGATATTTTTTTTCAGTGTAGACACAGTATGGAAAGGTAGAGGAACGAGGAAATATTCACTGATTTTGAAAAAAATAGACTTTGACAACAATCACACTCCAGAATCGCTGACTCCACCTTTTAAAAGAGATCAAATCAAGTATCTTGTTGTTTTTCTGTGACCAGCGAGTACCAAGCAGGTGAGGAATAATTAAAAACACGCATATCATACGCTACCCGTGAGACACAGAGGAAGATCCAGTGACTGGGTCTCTCATCTCTTTAACTTTCCTGCTAACAGACCCCAAAAATGGGATCATGGACTTCACCCCAGGAGGCCAAACTAAACAACAGTGTGCCAAAGAGGAGAAATCTGAGGCAGGGATCGTCTCAGGAGGAGAAGTGGAGTAGAGTGGACTGGGTCTTGCTTTTCAAATCACAGCTGACAGCAAAACTAGATTGCAGCAGAAGGTTTGATGGTATCGCCTCACTTCACACATTCCCTCACTCTGTACTCTTTACTGTCTGTTTGGCGGTGATCCCAGCAAAATGGTAAATGGTAAATGGACTTGTATAGCGCTATATCTCCGTTGATCACAGACTCAAAGCGCTTTACATTGTTTTTTGTACACATTCACCCAGTCACACACACATTCATACACCGATAGCAGCAGCTACCACGCAGGGTAGGCTTAGCACTAGGGTGCTAAGCTAACTAAGCTAACTATCGGGAGCAATTTGGGGTTCAGTGTCTTGCCCAGGGACACTTCGACATGTGGCGGGGAGACGGGGGATCGAACCTCCGACCCTGCACACCAGAGGCGAACGCCCTACCCACTTCGCCACTGCCGCCCGCAACCCCGTGTGGAGATATAACAACAAAAAAAGCTTAGGTTAATGCTTCGTTTATGGGCAACATTACAGGACAATGTTTTCCCCTCAACGCTACATTCTCCATTTTTTATGTAGGATTAGGGCTAATTGTTGGGCTCTTTTGTTGATTTGCCTCACATGCTGTACACACGCTTGTAGACTCCTATAACATTAATTTGGATAAGCACACTCATATGCTTACATTCACATGCACGCACTCATGTAAAGGCATGCACATATTAAGAAGAGCCCATCTGGTTCCAGTTGTACGGCCCCTCAGCGCTGCAGCCATCTAAAAAGACGAGAACATTTTCTCCATGTTGTGTTTACGGGAGAGAGGGAGAAGGCTGAGACTGCAGCCCGACCAAAGGACAAAGCTGTATTCCTGTGGAGGACAAGGAATCTTAAGGCCTCATTATTGAGTTTCAGTGCAGTAAATAATGATTTTCCGTCCCTTTTATTCTTCTAAACAACGAGCCAAACTCCTGTCAGAGATATCAGATGGTTGGTTCAAAATTGGTATAACTTACGTTTTACAGTCGGCTCATAACAGAATATAGTTTTTCAAAGTGGAACATCAGGACATATGAGTTGCGCCGCTATGTGAACCAGACCACTCTGGGGTTTACCACTGCTGTGAGACTGGAGCGGCCCTTGTTGAAATGGACAGGTGTGTAACCTCAGTAGCCACAGACTTTAAACAGCTGACTGCTCACAGGAAGGGACATTTGGGAGGAATCTGCGTTTGTTTTCACTCAAACCAACATTTATTTGATGTCTGCAGAGAATTGTTTATTGTATATTTACACAAGGGGTCTATGATGGTTTAGAGCTGAGGTTTGAGGTGCCTCAGCACAGCCAGTGTTCGCCCTCTCTCTGTGTCCTTAACAGAGGGAGAAGGAGCAGACAGAGAAAACGCTCATTTGAAGTTTTCCATTCCTGACTAGTTGAAATGTTTAATGTAATCAGTTTAAAGCTGCAACTGAGTTCATTTTCCTTATAATTTAGTCTGATGATAATTTCCTTGACTATTCAGTTAATTGGTTCGTCTCTAAAATGTCAGTTAAGAGTGGGAAATGCTCTTCATAATGTATTTTGAAGTTAAAAGAGACTACGTTGAACTTTAAATGTTTATGAATCAGTCTCATTTCCCCTCTGATGATTATAAATGGCCTGTAACAGGAAACAAGATCATCAGGGAAACAACAAGCAAAAATAATGCTATTTCTATACAGTATACTTATTATTGCCTTTGCTCTGGTCTGAAAACAGTCAGACCGGAAAACACCTGTATTTCCCGAGCAGTATTAAGAAAAGTTTTATTTTCTTCAGCATCATGATATTACCGTTATTAAGCTAAAATAGCTATACATACTGTACATACCTAACCTCAACCTGGTGCATCCTGCTGTCTCTCTTTCACTCGCTTCCAAAAAATCTTTGGAAACTTTGGAATGTTTTAAAAATGTTACTTAAAAATTACTTAAATATTCATTTAACTACCAAAATAGTCACAGCATATTTTTTTGTTGATCAAAATAACCAATTGTTGACTTATTGTTCAAGCTCTTAACCAGTAATTAGTATATTCAATTAAAATTTTTGATCAAATATTTTAGACTCGTTATTGATTTAGGTTGGTAGGCAGTCACTACAATTTCACTTCCCAGTCTGTCAAATGTTTGTCTATGTTTTTGTATTCCTTTTATGCTGCACTGAATTTTCCTCAATACAACATGGCTGCATATGCCACCACATATCATCTATCTCAGAACTTTAAGCAGAGTTTCGGACAGTGCTTATTTCATCATCTTTGTCATATTTGGGATTTGTGGGTTATACTTTATGGGCAGGGAAGAAGTTGAGTGCCAGTAGAAAAAAAAATACCCATCTGGCCTTCAGCCAAATCCTAGTGTGCCATGGAATTCCATCTCACATCCTCCCTCATATGTCATGCTGGCTCCTTTTCTTTCCATTCAGGGCTTTGATGTCGATGTCTTTGTAAGGAAATGTCTCTTTCCCTCGCTGCATCTATCAGGAGAATATGAGAAAATGCTCAGGAGAACCAAAACACATATTTTCTCTGTTTGTCGTTACAGTAACTGTCACTCATCCAACCCTTCTATGAAACAGCGTTGTTATTTCTTCTCTCACCTTGGATCAAGTCGTGTTGTCACAGCTGGCTAGCTTTGAATCCTTTACCATTGCTGTTTTACTTTGAAGGAGGATTTATTGGATTCTTGTCACATTCGTGCACAACGATTGATTCCGTTTTCAAGCTGACATCCACTGGAAAAAGAAAAGGTGGACATGACCTCTACATTATTTCCTTTATCTGACATTTTTAGTAACCAGTTATACAATTAAGACTATAAGATAAAAAATAAATAAATATCGGAACAATTTTAAATTAATGAATTCATTCTGGGTAATGTCTTATGACGTACTATTTACAGAATGTTTCTAAACCAAACCAATCAATAAAAAAAAATCATCAGTTTTATCCATACCCAAATACATTAAGTTGTATCCGAAATGGTTTAAAATTAGCTCCACTTCAACCAACTAAGGCAGTAAAATTCAGCTTTTACATGTTTGCATACGTAATAATAATCTGATACTATCATTTATTATAGTATTACAATCACAGGGGCCATTAGTGCACAAGCCATTTGAATCCACCATCTGTTTCATAGTGCTTTGCTCCTTTCCTTGCTTGTCTCTTTGTTTTTGAACTAAATTAATGAGCCAGGAACAGTAGTGTCCACCTCTCTGCTACCTCATTCTGCCTTTGCCTCTTCCCAACTCCCGACTGGGCAGCTTATCATGCCCTGCTGAGGATGTAGTCAGAGGAACCTTGCAGCCTGTTTCTATTTTATCAGCTAAACTTTAGCTGTGTCGTTTCACGGCGTAGGACGGATTAACAATGTCCTTCTTTTATCTCTTGGTGACACTGCTCCAGGACACCTGTTGCTTCCCATGTTTCGCACCGTGTTGTGGTTATTGGCTTGGGGCCAACAATAGTTTAAGGCATATTCATTCATCGCCAGCCATTTGGAAAAGGTAGAAAGTATGTGGCGTTTTGCGGTGATGTGTTAATGATCTGTGATGAGAGCCTTCCGCTCGTGTCCGGGTTCACAACAGTGTAACCACACTGGTTGAGGAATGATAAAATGCTGTGTAATGATTATGCTATTATCATATTGTGGTCCATTGTTAATATTGGCTAGCCATCAGGTGTGTGTTTCTCTTTATCAGCTTCAAACATGTTCAAGGCCGGGAAACAATTATTGGTGTTATTTTTAGGGCAGAAGCTGTATGAGTCATATTAAATTGTTTGGCTTTCAGTGAAATAGAATACCATTTTAATTGTTAACCTCTCGCAACAATTCATCTTCTATTCACTTTTACTGAACTGTAAGGTGAGGGAGATAAGCAGGAGTTATGTTCATTAAAACAAAATACAGCATGTGATGCAATTGCAATATTCACAACAAAACACATTTGGAACAGGTGAAACATGGAACATGACATTTAAAAAATATGTATAATTTACAGATATTAGACTGATCTTAAAAATCCCACAGTACATTTTAAGCAATGACAATGACAGATGTGACTGTGGTTTCCTCACTGGGCTGCTGATAAAGGTCACAACTGAAGCTGACATACTCAATCATCTCACCTCTATTCCACATGCTGTTGGGTGATTGGAGAGCTGGAGCACCAAGAGGATCCCCTCTCTAGCAGCCCCCCCCCCCCCTCCCTGTGGCTCTGAAGAGGAGCACTCAGAGTGGCCTTAGCAGGAGAAGATTGGGCAACCTTTGTAATGAACGTCGGCCAAGAGCCTACTTAATCGGTTCAGGCATGTTGGGCAGTTGGGAACGACTCTATCTGGTGACAAGAGGATTCACCGTGTCAGCCTAAATTGCGTGTCGAACATGGTTGTGAAGTGTCTCACAAACACTTGTGCAAAGCATGTTAACAGGTGAATCAAATGAGGCTTTTATCACCAATAGCAGGGAATATGCAAGTGGGGAATGTTCCCAAATTCAACAGAAAATTGTCAGATTCTGTGGGAAAATGGTAAAAAATGCAGCACTAATTACATTTGAACAAACGGCTTGCCCAATCCTCCTCCGTGGTGGGAGTAAAGGAAACACTGTCTGCTTTTGCTTAGTCTGTGTTATAAAGAGGAGTGAAAATCCCTATTGGTACAGACCATAAGTGATGTTTCCTGCAGTTGTGAGCAAAGCGAGCCATGTTTACATCATTGTTGTGGTTCAAGCTGTGTAAAGTTACGTCTCATCTTTCAGTGAATATGTCAGACGTTGTTGTGATCCATTCAGATCTATTCATATGTGTGTGTGTGCTGGTTTTTGCTCAGTGGTCACTTAAGGATCATTGAACACAAAGAAGCGCTAAAATGTTTTGCGTAGACCTCTTGTTTATAAGATAAAAGCCTGCATGTAAGCCTTTAATCTCTGTGTTTGAAAATTTGAAAAATGGTTGAATCTCTCCCAGTGTCTTGACCTCAAAATTCAATGACATCAGTGGCATGTCACTGTGCTCGTTGTACGATGAATGCCTCTTGTATTAGTGAGGCTCAACACAAAGCCAAGAGAGGCTTTCTAAGGTTTCATTTACAATGTGTTCACACACATACACACACACTCACACACACTATAAGATACCTAATACAGGGGATGGATACAGCAAACAGACATCTGTTCAATAGGATAGATTGCATTATCCTCTTTTGCATTACGTTTTTTTTTTTTTTTTTCAAAGATGAGGATTAGCAAATCAAATGTAATGCAATCCAATGCAACACTCATAGTCAACAGCTTTCTGACACAGATCATTTTTAAAGTGCATTCACATTCTACAGGTTGCTATTGGTTCCAGTGCATGTGCCTTTATGTACCTACTACTTTAAAGTACTGTTTTGCAATTTGACCATCTGTAAGATTTAAAATACCTCTGACTCTCAGCACATTGAGACTATGCCAAAGTGCCAAAGAGCTGCATTTATAAAGCACATTTTCTCTGAAGAATCAAAATCAAAACACTTAACAATGTTTGACAATGACACACTCATACAGGGATGGCAGCATGCACCAAAAAGGCCAACTGTCATTTGTGGATTTTGGGTTCAGTGTTTTTCCCAAGGACACTTGGCAGGAGGCGGTGGGGATTGAACTGTAAACCCTCAAGTCAAGGGAGGACTGATCTACCTCCAATAGACCGGCGACTGGACCAGTTAGATTAAGTGAAACATAGGATGAGTGGTTCTGGCATCCATGATACTTGATATTGGATCTATAATGGTATGGGAAATCTTTTTCTTTTGACATGATGACACACAAGCAGGTCCTGCCAGCTGTACTACCTATACTGTATTCCAAACAGAAATCATAAACAGAAATAGTGCTGTGCAACCTCTTAAAAAGAAAACAAGTTCATAATACAGACTTTAAGTCACTTTTGTCTCGAGGCAGGAAACACCATTTACCACTGATAACTTTATGTGTCAAATATTGCGGGTAATATTTTCGGACACTTCAGGAATACGATCGATTTAATGTTGTTTGGCTGCTTTGTGCTGGGAATGCAATCTTATGTGTCATCATGAAGCACCTACTAGCCTCAGACTATCCTCCTACCCAACTTTCCACTCCTGCAGCTGAAAACAGGCAACAGGAGCAGCTGTGTTGGAAGAGAGTCACGGAGCAGTTTTTCTTCAGTGTTTTCTGCTTTAGAAGCATCAGACAGCCAGGTCAGGACAATCAAGTCAAAGTGGATTATCAGTGGGAGGCGTTTATCTGTTGCAAGACTCTGTCAGACAGTTAAACAGCTTTTGATTTACCCGTCCATGGCAGTCCACGGGATGCACATTCTGTGACATTTTGGTGTTTCTGGTCCAATGGTGCGAGAGGAGTAACGCGCAGGCCTGAATTCTGAGCAATACTAATGAGTGCATGCCCTCATTATTCAGGCATGCACCTAATAATAAGGTGCTTGAGCTGGCTTCGTATTCGTACACAAATCAATCCTTCGATAAACCCAATGGCCTCTCTAAGTTATCAGTAAAATTAGACCGTGACTCTCGACAGTCAGCTGTTGCATGCTGCAGGAACTCCTAGACTACCAAATATGACACTGAAGTAGACTCGCCTCCCTGCCATGTGCTGCCATTCGAGACCTTTGTGTCTCAGCATTTAGAGGAAGCGTTTAAGCTCAACCTGCCAACCAGACATGGGGTTCTGCCGAGGCTTGTCCTGAGACAGACACTATCATTTTACTATATTGGAACAAATACAACTGGTCTTTCTTTCTTCAAACTTGGCACACAGTGATGAGAGTTGAAAGATTGTGTTTGGGCGTGAATACACATGACATTTAATAACTCAAGACCGCATGCACCAATGGGTGTTTTTTTTTTACAACAAAGTGTGTGATTGTGGGTTTTCCCGCAAGGAAAGGACACATAAAGTCACAAAACCAATTGCAGCTCTTTTCAGGGGACTGCCTTCGCGTGAGGGACATGATGCATTGTTCTTGTTTCCTTGACAAGCTATAGGGTAGATCTTCTGCTTCTGACAGCAGAGAGCCGGGGTCAACTGGGGTTAACCCTGTCTAACCCACTGGGCCACCTGGACACCCCCACCCCTACAACTCACCAGGATTATCCCACACCCTGCTACACATGAGCTGCACACATATTGAGGGCCATAGAGGTCATTTCTGTCTCGGTTTCTCTTGCACTCATACCCACACTCTCTTTCTCCCGCTCTCCCTCCCCTTCTTTTTTTTCTTTTGATGCCTGTGTTCTAGGATGCTGATCCTGTAAATGCTATAGGATGAAAGGGCTGGTTTTGGCACAGGCCTGTGTGACCTCTATAGCTCTGGCTATGGGAGCTGGCTGCACCCAGTTTTTTGTTTGGGTTGACGCTTGAGGGGAAGCCATCACCCCCGAGGTCAGCCGGCGGGGGCGGGCTGAGTGACTAAGAAGACCACCTCCTTTCACCATTAAATGATTTATGTTAGAAGAGACAAAATCCCAGCTCCTGTAAGCTACATTGAATACTGAAGCCATAACATGATTGCAGGCCTCTGCTGTCCTCTGTGGCTGTCTAGCAGGGCATATAGTTAAGACCGAAAATATCTTAAAGAGACCGTTTGCCATGGGTTGTGTTGATTTTCTTCCAAGATTAAAACCTTTTGGACATATTGCAGATACGTTCTCCCACTTAGCGTGAATCTATAACGTAATGGTAATGTTTGCCAACGGTAAAACTTTCAACCACTTTCCCTTTTTTTTTTTTTTCGTTGGCACGCAGAAGAAAGAGGTTAAGTGGAATTCATTCTCATGTATTTTGTTCTGTGGAAAGTTCCCCCGGAATGGGAGAAACTATATTTCATTTCCAGTCTGGGACATTTCACATATGTCAGGTTTTTTTTTAATGGCTTATTTTTGCATTGATCTGCTGCCCCCATATTTTTTTGCGCTACAACAGTTTTCGTGCCCCCCGTTTCTAAATCGAGGAACAATTGGTTTTAGAGGGAGAGGAAAAGACATGGAGGAATGTTCCCCTGCTAAGACATAATGTGGTGGGTGACTGTGCACACCGCCAGGCCCTCTCACAGGCACAAGCATTTCCCCCCAAATCTCAATTCACCTCTGAATAATAGAAAAGGGACAATTTATCACTCACGTCTACATTTGACAGTGAGTTATTGGAGAACAGTAGCTGTAAGTGACATGATGTGTAAGGTGAAGAATAACAGGAATGTAATCAAACACAAAACAGGGCAAACAAATCAAGTGCCTTTATACTGTAAGCACAATTCTTCATCTCACTGTCATCCACCCTCCTGAGAATCCTGGTTGAATCTTCACTCACTGTTGCTTCCTATTTCTCTCCTCCATCGTAACTTACTATAGACCTTTAAGGCATAGCGCTATGGATCTCAGTAGATGTCTTGAGTGTGCTCTTTTACGTCTGTTCCCCATCAGGCAGGCTGCCTTAGCAGGGCCTCAGCGTGCCCGTGAGTGGAAATCGTTGGCCCGTGTTATCTTTGGAAAGTGTCGAGTCCACAGAAAGCCACAAGCATGGAGTCTAGTGTCAGCTAAGACATCCCTGGCTCACTGTCTAATACTAAGGAGAGATGTAGATATTGTGCTGCAGCAGAATGCAGATGAGTTAAAGAAAGCAGTTGAAAACGGCACAACAGTTGATAAGTATCAAAGGACTATTGTTTCCAGCTCACTTTTTCCTGCTGGAAAACTGATCACATTCACAGTTTATTGAAAAAATGTTTGCCCATATTTTGAGATGACAAGCGCTCTCTGACACAGCAAGATGGTCCTATGAGATGGTCCAAGATGGGACGATGCTTTTGAGCTGATACAGTGAGGGCTTTTCTGTCATGAAAGAGTTGATGGACATGTTGGACAAAGAGCTCTATATGTGCAGTAAGCTGTAGTGTAACCCAAGTCCTATAGTGAGGAGGGCCTCATCCATTTAATGCAGGAATCCATCTCATTCTGCCTGTCTATATTGCTGTGATTTTCCCCTTCATAATGACCCCCAAAAGGCCAGCGGGAGATTGGACGGCCTCCTATACATGCTGCATGTTGTGGCGGGGCATGACAAATTAGCACCCTGAAGAAATGCTGAATGTCTTTGGATGTTTGTCTCATCAAAACAGCATGGCCATTTCCTGACTTGGCAAGCAGAAGGCTCCGGTATAATGGAACATTCATAAGGCTTTCAGGCAGGGACAGTGTCCTCACTGATCTACTGTTAACGCAACAGTTTATCTCATTATTATTATACAATTTCATACTTTTTGAACCTAGCTGGCTGTGCATCCCATAGTGAACCACATGCAAGTACACCGTATAATTAAGTCAACCAAAGTTCACTGCGCATCACACTAATCTATGTTTAACTCTCACATTTCTGGTATCAGTTTGTACCCCAGGCACTACATGCCTGAATATTTTATTGTGGTTTTAGCTTAATCTTGTTATTTATCAGTACTATTATCATATATTGCCATATGATATTTTTAAGATATTGCATAACTTTTCATGTCACAGAAACAGATCTGTGTGGAAATCCAGCCTTCAGGCAAACATGATATCAAGTAATCATATTCAGGCACCATTAAATGCTCCACTTCTGCACTGCATTCACAAAAGAGGATAGGAGCAAAAGTTTTGATTAAGACAGTTTTACGATTTATCATGCAGGTAATAAAAAATACTGACGAGTGCCAATTACAAATGAGCTGATCCCAAAGTGAGGCCAGATGACAACCTCAAAGGTATTCAACGTGTTTTACTTTGGGCGTAGCAATCTTTGGATGGGTTGCTGTAGGTTTAATTTGAGTGATTCAAAGAGATTATAAATACCCCTAAATCTATTTGTAGTGCTGCCCTTTACTGCAGCAACGTTTCCTCTTTTCCCGAAGGAATGGTTTGAAACAGTAGACGACGTTGGCAATTAAATGCGGCTATTATTCCCATCATCACCGGACCAAGCAGTACGTGTCACTTGATCTGCTTGCGTGACTAAAAATATCACATCAGCTGTTCTCATGATAAGGTGGATATTCTCAGTAAGATAAGAGAGTGGCAACGAAAGAGTGACCTGATTATTTACAGAAGGGGCTTTGTCATTTGTTCTTTGCCATTTAGAGAAGAGCTGAGCATCAGCAAAGCCATGTATACATGCTGTATATGTGCCACATACATATGTCTAAATATTTGCTGTAATATATACTGCAATATTTATATCTCACGGTTTTACACGTGCTTGTGTTTATATTTAGTGTTAGCCCCCTCTGTTTTTTACTGCTCAGCTGGTGACTCATTAAGAGTGCTTGCAACCGTGCTAATTTATTTTTTGATATATCCTGTATATATTCTGAGTGTAGACAGGTATCACTTTCCTCTCACATACACAGAGCATGCCCCCAGCTGTATCAGCTCTCTCCAGCTGATCAGTTTGGTAGCCTGCACTATCTTTAGGGAGAAATTCCACCATTAGGTAATGGAGAGTTGTGCAATCCCATGTACGGACATTTGATTAATTGCTTATTAATTCCTCCAGTCCATCGTTCTATAGTGTGGGTCCTCAAATTACCGCTTAAAGTGAAAAATCTCCCTTTTCTGTCATTTTATGTATTATGTAACATAGCATCTGTCCACCAGTTGCTTACATTGGTGTCTTGCTTCAAGTGAGGTCGTGTTTTCTCAGCGCCTACAGTATTCCGCCACCCATTAAATTGTGACATGAGGGGAAATCAGGTTGATGGCTTTACAGGATGTCTGAGGAATTTCGGTCATTTTCAGTGAGGCTCAGGGAAAGAGGAGAGCAGGGAAAAGCAGTTAAGACCTGTCTTTAATTTAGCATATTGCCTACATATGGCAGCTCTGTGTATGTAACGGGTACGTACGTATTTGATTGCTTTAACCCTTTTCAACTTTTCTGAGAAATTCCTTATTTTATTTTCATTATTTGTTCCAGAGTTTGTCCAGATGATGTTTGTGCGCTGCTCAGTAAGAAAATGTAGGGAAAACACGTGTTTCCCTCAACACTGGAATGTTTTGATTGTTTTCTACATTGATACTACGGAGAGAGAAACAAAAAAGAGAAAAGAAAAAAAAACTGCTGATATTGATTACCTTAAAAGGACTGAAGCCCCTTTTTCAGCATTTCTAACATTGTCAATTCTCCAAGGAATGCTGTAATACAAGTACTGAGCCGTGTGTATGAGGAGATTTGACCGTGAAGGTGTTGGAATTCACCTTTGTGTTTGTGAAATCACTGTTGAATTTGTATAGCTGTGTGTATGGGGGCTTTGCCATCAGTTATACATACTGAGGGAACAATGTATCAAACGGTGCACCTGGTCCTTAAAAAACAATTCATATTACTTGGCGGTGACACTACCGTGCAGATCGGACCTAATGCTTGGCATGTCATGGCCATAGATTCACTACATAGGGACAGGGTGAAAACTTATCACAGCAAATTCCTATTTTCCAGTGTTCTGTGGTTCCAGAGTATGTCATTGCGTGTTAAACTTGGCTATAGCTCTTTAGTGAGTGCTTTCCAAATGGAACGTCAGCTATTAAATATCATCCTTGCAAAGTTGACAACGTTTTTTTTGTTTGGAAACTGCAACACATACTTTTAATCAACTATTAATTAAGACTGTATCTATACCTATGTGATTGGGGCTGCTTACATGACTCAAGGTTTGAATGTTTGTGTAAGAAAATTCTTCTTGGCATTTTCAATCATTTTTATGTTTGGTGACTTACACTACGTTTATTGTATTTGGGACAAACTTAACTGATGCTTGATGTCAAACCTCTCGCTGACACACACTGGTAATTGGCGTTAAACATATGACCATTTGTAGCCAACTGTATCACCTTTACTTTAAAGGTAAACATCCATTCAACGTTGTGATTCCACTTCTGCATACCCCCATTATCAGGTCATCACCTTGACTACAACAGCAGCAAAAGGTAAAAGTGAACGTGTGGTCACCTATGGAAAAATGCAGTCCACCTCTGGGCCAGCTGTTCATAAATCTTATAAAGTGTGACTACTGGTATTGTTACATTGCAGTGATGAGAAATCTCTCTTCAAAATGTAGTCAGGGGCATTGAGGTTTTTCATTGTGATAGACGGATGTGGAAATGAACAACATAACAGGCGGGGAATAATTCCACCACCCCTGCGATTTGCTTTAGGGACAAAACAAAGCAACAACACAAAAAATATGGGTCAGCAGAATCAGATGATTATGTCCCATGGCTTAAGTTATTATAAAAGACATTTATCTTGCCTTAGTCATATGAACTATTACAGCTGTTTCTGGAAAAGTTACTGGTGTCCAGAGGGGACATTTTTGGACACAAACACACACTCCACACCCAGTATTACTACTTAATGTCGGATTTCATATACAGTATTATCCCTTTCAACACTAAAAAATAACTTGAAGCAATAAGAAGTGACTGATTGTCTG
This sequence comes from Ammodytes marinus, assembly GCF_949987685.1. Classification (NCBI taxonomy): domain Eukaryota; kingdom Metazoa; phylum Chordata; class Actinopteri; order Uranoscopiformes; family Ammodytidae; genus Ammodytes; species Ammodytes marinus. The sequence goes on along the minus strand of NC_137217.1, from coordinate 16,919,484 downwards.
TTGTGAGGAGAATTGCAAAGACAACAAATAACTCCTATAGCAAGCGAATTGGAGTGGCAAACATGTCTGCAGTTCTGTGGCAAAGAACTGTGTGGTACAAAGGCCGTTTTTTTGGCAGGCAGTACAGCCTCCAACAATTGTATTTACACAAAGTGAATTCACATGTCCATTTTCAAAGCTCCATGGGACTTTTTTGCTATATTTTGAGGTTTTTGAAAAACTAAGCTAGATGTATTGAATAAGATGGGTTTTTTTTTAAACTGATTTTATTGTTTGTTTGTCATACTGTTGTGGTCACAAATTGCTTGGGCGGACATATTTGGTATGTTTCCATGCGCTGAAGAATACACAAGGCTGTCATTTTCTCTTGATCTCCTTGCTTTGGATATTCGTATAACCAGTGTAATCTTGTCAAACAAATATCTTTATTCTTCAATGGTTATGTTCAAATTTGCCCTGTCATTGGCTGATGTTCTGGTGTTTTGACGTAACGGGCGTTTAAATCAGTGAGACAGGACAGACAAATTGACACAGGCTTCTTTAACTGCCTTCCTTCTTGGTTCATACTATCGTGGCAGGATGTCTTTTCTATTTGTAGTTTTTGACTTTGTGTGCAGTTGCTCTGGTGGTTAGCTCGCATTCACTTCAAAACATGACTTAGGGGGAATGATTGAAAAGATGTCAACAGACGTGTATTACTTGGCTTCATGTCATACAGTATCACAGCGTTCAGGGAAAACACATAATTATCTTTGGATGTTGACATTGTTAGAATATTACAAATAAATTATCCTGACCATCTAACCGGTGTCTATGCAGAGCCTTTGTGTGTTTTCCCACAGTGTTCGGGTGGCTTTCCTCTGGGAGCAGATATATGGGCCAGATGAATGGGGAAACTCTAAACTACTCACAGGCTTGACTGTGGGTATAACTGTGTTTGTCTGTCTGACTAGCCTACCTGCATGTGTCTACCTGGGGATGTTCCACTGCATCTCAACCCAGTGCATTCTGGGATAGGCTCCAGTGTCCCTTTTCCACCCTGAACAAGATGAGGAAAGTAATGGATATAGATAACATTGTTAGATAAGCAAAGTGTACAAGATACAAAATAATAATTGCGATAGAGAAGCAAATATACGTTCAATGAAAGGTTTGCGGATGAACCAGTAAACAGAGGAGAAGGAAGCAGGCAAGTGTAGAGTTTAAGGTCCAGGGATCAGACATTCATCCGTACCAGCTCTCTGCTTGGCAGTTTGAATAAACATTGGAGGAATCAGTCCGACCTCACTGTCAAACAGACTGACATGGATCACCTCAAACTCCAGTGAGCCCTTCCAGCCGCCACCACCGCAACTGCACCTCATTCGCCCATCCCCCTCATCTTTTTCCCACCCGACTCTTTCTGCTCACAAAGCCCTGTTTAAAAATGTACCTTACTGGTACTATACAACAACAGTAAGTACTACCTATCAAATGATTACCGTACTTTTCGGCCTACAAGCCGCGACTTTTTCCCCGTTTTTCAACCCTGTTATTACACAGCACAGTATATATTCTGTAGCTACTGGGGATGGGCGTTAGTAATCGAGTACTCGAGTACTCCTCGTTTCAAATGATCTCGATTGGTGGATGAGGAAAATCGTTTTTTGTTTTTTTTAGTGTTTGTAGCCTTTAGGCCGGCCGGCGGGCCGCCCCTATTTTAAAATGTTATATACGTGTACAAAACGGCACAAAACGGATATAAAGTTTAACAAAATTAAATATTTTGATCCAAGTTAAATAAACTAAGCGTTGTGTCAAACAGAAACCGCAAATAACTGCCACCTCCGTGCAGCGCAGCCAGTGTGTGGTCTCCACAGCACCGCGGAGCTGAATGCGGTGCTGGAAAACTTGGAAAATCACGTAAAGAAGCCAGGCTGACTTCGGGCACATTCGAGCAAACGACATTTAAGAAGCCTTTATTATGGAATATAGGATTGAGATTCAAAAGCCGACGGTGCAACGTTCCGTTAACGAGGAATTAGTCGCAGTAATTAGTCACGGACAGGAGTGAGCATTACGCAGTTGGATATACTAGCCTACTACTTCTACTGCTTTGGTGAGTTATTTAGCCTATCTATGTGTTTAAATTGTAGGACAATAATTTTATTGTATTTGCTGCCCTTCTTATTTTAAATGTCTATTTTGAATGTTAGCCAACTACAGCCCATGCTTTTTCTCTCTCTCTTTTTTCTCTCTCCACCGCAGACCTACTCGATCGGTTTAAATTGTGGCCCGCTTATTTAATTACTTTCAGTTAGGAAAATGTGTTTTAAACTTGTGGAAAATAAATCCTTAATATCATATGGCAACTGTGACTGTTTGACATAAGCATTGAGCGCTTTATTGCAGTCAACCGTTGTTCTGTAGACAGATGCGTTGCGTCCTACAAATAGAAAAAAGTTTAACGAGGAATCGATTGATCCTCGAGGAATGCAAGCGATCACACGAGTAGCGAAAACACTCGTGCCCATCCCTAATAGCTACTATTGCACAAAATGGTAACACTTACGTACGTTATGCAAATATGCAACTTGTTTGTTGAAATGTGGGAGCTTCCTCAAGCAGCCATCTCTTTCCCGACAATCCCCTCTGTGCACAAACTCTTACATATGGTAATTAGACATTATAACACCTGCGGCTTATTGTCCAATGCGGCATATAGTACGGAAAGTACGGTACTTGTTTGCTACTTGATGTGTTGTAATTAGTTTTTATGTTAGCTCAATACAAATGAACGACTTAAGGGCAAAAACAGACAGTTAAAACAAAAATCTCACCATGGATGGACTAATTACGTTTGAGGGTTTGTTGGCTGGTGTGACAGAGTCGGCCACAGCGGCCCTGTGAACCAGGCCTGCAGCTGTCACACACATCACACACATGCAGACTTCACTTTTCTCCTCCTCGCTCCCCACTGATGTGGCGCAGTCAGCCCAGAGACAAATGGGCCCAGACATGGAAGACATTAAGACTATAGCTAAAAACAACATGCTAAGTACAGACTCACTCTCCCGCAATGCAAACACAAAGTGTTCACTCTGCTGCAATTATACAAATTTTGACATGGACAGCAGGGGAGACCGTTTTCTTTATATTCACGTAAAAGCTTGATGCAGCTGAAGTCAAGAAGATCAAGAGACATTTTGTGGCTTCAAGTAGCTGTGTTAACATGACGATGAAAGGGTAAGAAAACAAATTATCCGGGTCAAGGGTTAACCACAGGAATATGACAGGAAAGTTAATGCTCACTAATTTAGAAGTTAGGTTTTATGAATTGCAAGGTCTACATTTTTTTCTGTTGATTGAATTCAGGACACATTGAGACAGGGGACACATGCAAGCCAAGCCATCCTTTCAGAATCAGTCTCTCACAAATCAAACCCAACAGCCCGAAGAAAGCTACTGACGCTTCTCCAGTTTAAGAACAGATTTTGAAGTCTGGGACCTTTTTAAATACAGCTATTCTTGACCCCTGAATTGTTCCCAAATACGAGGTTGACATGGTGTTGCACTTAGGTGGCTGTGGGGGGGGGGGGGAACAACTGTGGAACTACAATCCTGACACTAGTACTCTGGATTAAACACCCTGGCTGTGTCAATCAGAGCTATTTCTATCAATCCTTCAAAAAGTTGGGCATAAGAAGTGTGGGGTCAAGAGCTTGCTGACATGATTGGTAACAAATGACTTACTGTTGCACTGAGTTGGGAAGGGAGGGTGGTCTTCCCTCTGTGGATCCTCAAACGTAGTGTATTTTCCTAAAGGAGACAATAAGCTCTTGATGAGGCAGCTCGGCTCTAGGAGCTGTTGATATCAGGGAGTCAAAGGTCACTTTTTGAAGCGGAAAAGCCAGTGGCATAGACCTGCTCCTCCACTGGGAAAACATAACAAGCCATTTTCTTATTTATGTCCTGAGCTTATTTGTATGAGTACCAGATGGGGATAGATTGTCAATGGCTCATATATTAGTGACACATTCGAAGGTGAAATGGTCGTTTAAAAAACATGTCATATTTGACAGTGCTATTAAAGGTGCAGTGAGCGATTCTGGATAACGCTTGTTGTCGTCAACAATCACTTTTAGTCAACATCTGTAATTATTTCCTCACAATTCACTACCTGTCCCTACTGTGTGAGCGCTGAAAAGGAAATCTGGTGTTTCAATATATTAATTTTAAAATGTGCTAGTCTATACAGTATGTTATGTAAGTTGATAGTAACATGGTGCATTATAGTAGTCATTAAACCTTCTCCCAGTCCATTCATGGACATTTTAGAAAAGCAATAATAGAACCCCCCCCCCCCCCCACACCACCCCATGATCAATCATATCAACAACAGTCCACTTGAAGGAGACCTAATGACATAACACAGCCATTACCATGACACTGTAAACAAACATGTCTGTTTCTCCTTCTGGATGCCATTAGGAATGTTTCAATGTTTGTTTTAGTCATTGAGCAAAATATGTTCTTTCTTCCTCTTCATACTTCAAACATATGCAAATCATAGCTTTCATTTACAAGCCGCCATTGTTTCCAGTCCAAACACAGCTTGTGTTTGTAAGTCTGTAATTGTGTGGCATAGTCTGTTCTGCTTATCTAACCTCCCAGCTTTCTAATCATGTAATATTTAGAATATATACAGGTTACGTTGTCAGCTGGTTAAATACCCTGCCTTTTACAGGGAGTGCAAATGCTGCTTTGGGGGCCTTTATGGATTCCAGCTGGCTCGGTCCGGCCTTTCCAAAGTTCCACATTTATCTGAACCAGATCAGAGCCAAGTATAGTCCAGTCAGACATCCACTGCAGCTCTGAGAGCGGCGAGGATTTTCATAGGACACAAACACATTTGTTCAGATTAAACGCTGAGAGTTGTTTTCATTCCAGCAACTATTATACCCAATAAAAGTAATTTAGAAATCTCTTGAATGTTGAAATTTGATCTAAATCAGTGAAACTAAGCCATCCATTAAGGCTTTGATACAGCAGCTGGTAAATGTGAAACTGTGACCCCAATGCCGCACACGCACACAATCCCATCCTAAAGCACTTTAAGTCTCCAACACTGCTCAGCAGGTGTGGCAAAGAAATGTACAGGAACCCCTCCCTTGCTCGATAATGTCCAACTAGTGTACATCGTTGACAAAAAAATACTTCCTCTCTATGTGGGTCAAAGCTATTTTCAGGACTGTTATTTCTAACAAGCATTATAAGAGAAAAAACATCTGTATTCCAACAGTACATTCAACTTTCAGACTTCAGACACATGTAAGCATACTACACTTCAATGCGGTTATCTTTGAACCAACAGCACAAAACACACAAGTAGCTGAATAAAACATGGATATTTTTAAAAAGCATGTGATGTTGCATGCATGTTTGCTTATGCACATTCAACTCTGCTACAGTGTAGAGCGTGGATGTGTTAATGAGAGCACCTCTTCTTGTCAAGTTCTTCCTGTCTTCGGCAGCAGCGCTCAGGAGCTTTATGCTGTGATTGAGCCTAACCACTACCAGGTGCGCTTGAAAAAAGGTTTTGGTGAAATTGGCACAGGGTCAAGAAAGGGTGGAAATGGGAGGGGGGTGAACAGAGGGGTGAGCACCAGAGGAATGGAGTTGCTTTATGTGAAAACATCACACCGCCTGAATCTTGTACCACAGTGTTAGGCTAAGGTGTCTGAACTTGAAACGGTATGATCATGCAGGGCTGTTGCCTGCTGAAATCTTGACTCACGCAGACCCAAACATCGACCCCATCCTCCCCTCCAAAACTCTGCATTATTGTATTTCTTCCTCACCTTTTTTAGGAGGTGTGGGGGTAGCTGTTCATGGGTATACAGTATGTGGGTCGTGAGAAGTCATTAATATTGTTTTCTAGATTTGCCTCTTAAATCTGGCTGATTTTATGGGCAGGCCATGGTCAATCAAGATGAAAGACAAATGAGGTGAGTCCTGAATTTTACAATCCATCATGGTCTCTGTACAACAAGCCCAGTGGGGCAAAGAAAAAAGAAAATAAATCCCTTCTGCCAACTATGAAAACTTCTGTTTTAAGAAGGCATCAGGGCTACACCCTGCAGTACACTCTCAACCTTATGCAAACCATACTGCACAGGTATGTGTGGTCATGCACCGTGTAAGAGAGTCCAAACTGGGCAGCTTTATTGGTTATATGAGCCAAATTATTTTTTGTCAAACAATGTTCAATGAAATTGTTCTGGGAGTAATCATCAATTTTATGTGCAACAGCACAATGCAGCGAGTTTTGGGGAATACAAGTTTTTTTCAAACAGTATCTTAGACCTACAATAATTGGCAGCAAAATCCGTAAATCAAAGTAAATGTAAATAATTGGGGGAATTGGGTGAAATACCTACACTAGAATGTCATCACATTTGACTAAAGTTATGCAAGAGTCTCTTTATTCACATTGGTGTCTCCATAGATGTAGATCCAACCATGCGTAAATCTTACCCCCAGCTGAGCAGAGAGCAAGGTCCTTCTCTCTTTTTTTTCCCCGTAGGGCTTTATTACACTGGCCTACCGTCTTGTTGGGAGAGTTAAACCTGTTAACTCTACTTCTCATGAATACATAGTGACGCTTTGAGGAAAGAAAAACACCAGACAGAGACCTCTAGGGGTTAGGATGGTAAAGACACCCACATTACACCGATTGGTCATGAACTATAACCAAGGAATAATTACTTTGCTGATCAAGCCAGTAAAGTCAACTTTATCGTCAATTTCTGCAACATGTGCCAGACATGCAGAGCAATCGTAAATACGTTTCTCTCTGACCCACGGGGAATAAGGGTAAAAAAAGATAAGTAACATAATACAATAAATTAATTCTAAATGTGATGCTACGAAAGGTAGAATTAATGTTGTTTACCATTTCTGTTGAGTTTTCATTTAATAATGTATCTTCTATGTCAAGACTTTACTATGTCAAGCTTTTTTATTTCTTCCCACTATTATCCTGTAAAACGCGCAAACACCAAGTGTTGAGATGAAAATACACTCCTGAAAATGAATAGAGACCTGGGGCCTCATTTATCAACGGTGCGTACGCACAATAGAGTGCGTACGTGGCTCACTAAGCAACATTTGCGATTTATCAAAAGTATACTTGACGGGAAGAAGTGCGGTGTTCCACGCACAATATAACCCATGCGTACGGACAAAAAGTGGAGAAAGGAGAACTGGCGACTCCAGTCGGCAGATGAATGAAGTACGAGAACGAATGTGTCTGTGTAAAATTAATCGTATTAAGCCATGCATGCATGTCATACATCGGGAGTTCCTTTGCAAAACGGATAAAGCCATTCTTACAATTAATATGCCTCGACCGATTTTTCCATGGAGTGATACCAACAAAAACAAAACGAATTAGGATCTTAAATAGCCTACAAACGGAGACATATGAGTGCAAATAAAAACAAAATAGCAACGTTCGAATAAACTCTGCAGTTATTAAAGAATAACCTATCTGCATGTTGTGGAATTAATTCTGATAATATTGAGGTGGAATACAGCCTATTACTTTTACACTGACGCTGTTCTCGATGCCTCAGTCAGGCAGACAGGAGTGCACCTTTTCATACACTAATGATAAGCCTACTGTACATCACATAGGCTACTGTGATTTTTTTCACGGCTTTTAGTCCGTTTTATTTATGTGTTTTTCTTTGTGTTTAAGCACGTCGCAATTGTGTTTTGAAAGGGACTGTGAAGTTTATTATTAACCCTCCGCCGCCCGTCACTGCCCCTGGATGAATTCTCCGAATCTGTATCTCATGGGGGGTCTCAGTGCCCCCCGCTCGTGGCACAAACACTGTTGTGTGAGTGAGGATATGCACTTGTTTGCGTCCACTTTTATGTCGGATCACTTCTTTTTATTTCGGCCACAGCGTTCACAGAGATCGCCACAGGCTGCACTCTATCGCCTTTACGCTCACACTGCCACCAAACTATATTTTCCCTGTTCGCCACTTCTCCAACGGCTACTTCGGGGTGACCGCAGTGATCCACACCGTGTGGAGTTTATTTTTCCATTTCCCTTTCAGTCGGCGATTGCCACTACCGCCTTCATGCACTCAGTAAATGATATTCATTCGGGCGTGTCGATGACTATGTATGGGTAAATATGGGCGGTACGTGAAGCCCGCAAAGGCTGCGCCACATTTAGAGTTGATTGTGATTTATAAAGGGAAATAGGCGTAGGACGTGAGTGCGCACTGCTTCATAAATCGGAAAATATCTTTCGCACGCACTGCCCTAAATCCTACGAAAGCAACCTTCTAACGCAAATCCTACGCAAAGTTTGATAAATGAGGCCCCTGGTGCCAATGGACAAAATATGTGCATTAGTGTTGAAATATAACCTAATGTATCATTTACCCCGGAGATAAGAGGGTGGCCAAGCTAAAGCACTTATTATGTCACTTGTCATGTTTGACACTGTCAGATTTATGCATTTAGCAGATAACATTAATCTGGAATTAATCTCTGAGTTACTCTCCCACTCTTTAGAGGTGGAATATATCCACCCCTTCCTTTTCTTACAAAAAACATATTATGGAGACTCTCTTATCCTAAGGCATGTGGATCCTCCCTGAATAATGTGAGTGTTTGAATGGGCACACCTCTTGTCATCCTCATACCACAAATATGTTTTCATTACTTGAAGGTAGGTTTTGTTGACATGTTTTTTTTATAGTTTTGGATGATAATCTTGGCCCCTACTGTATATCTGCCATTTTTTCCATTGCACGCTCTGTGTGATGATGGCAGGCTTTGGCTAAATAAGGTAAGAAAACACTTTACATTCTTTCTTGCCAAAAGACGACTGATCCTTTGTAGTGCTGTGAGCCAAAACGCCTTTTCATCCTATCAGAAATTGAGGGTGCTTTGGGCATGCCAGCCAATCTCTCTCCACCTTGACACTGTCATGCAATAGGGATGCATGACTGGCTCCTAATGGTGGTTTTCAAAAATCCCTTTGTGTGATTTATATTGTTAGGGCATGTTTTTTGAAGGCTCCCTTCAAAGTGGGCAGCAGTTGCTTGCAAAGTAGACCGTTTCCCATCTCACTTTTCATGGAGGTAGTTATTTTCCACTTTGTTTTGTATTGAAGATATGGGGCTTGTTTGATTTTCCAAGCATGAAAAATGTTTTAAATAGTCAGTCTGGGAAACCATTGGTTAGGTTGTCAGACTATTAAACTAAGGAATAAAGAAATAAAGCACCAGAACTCACCAGAACTGTGTCTATTATCTTTAATGTGACTATGATCTGTTAGCAGATGGCAGTTATTTTGCAATTCAGGTGTTACCTTCATAACCAAGATAAATAAGATTATCTAGTTAGAGAAAATATAAATATTCTGTGACTCAAAGGTAAGTGGATTTAGATATGGCATGATTTTGGATACTCTAAACTGTTTTACATCTCAATAAGTGCAAAGGAGACAAACAATGCTGGCCTAATTTAAATGAGCTCATTGAGGAGTATGCATGGTAGAGAAGTTTGGCTTGGTTTCCTTCACACAGTTGGACAGTCGTTTGGAAAAGACAGGAGACCCTCTTACATGACAGATGAATGATGAGGAAGAGGCCCAGCGTATTGCTGAAATATGTAGACAAGGGGAGCCTACTTCAATATACTGGCCCTTCTCTAGTTGATTTTCCCAGGGTAACATGAGATTGCGTAGGGCACTTATTTATCAAAGGGGCATTATTGCATTTTATCTCAAATTCATGGAGACACTTGGTTGCGCCTCTCGTTGTGAAATTGATTAACGTCTACTGTGTTTGGTCGTGTGTGAGTGTGTCAGAGTTTGATAGATTTGAGCTGCAGTAACTGTTCCTGTGTGGTACAGTGATCCACGGTACTGTTTCACAAGTTCAAATATGGCTGATGCTATGAGGCCCAGTGACACTGGATAAAGATGACAGTTGACCCTTCTAAACAAGGTGGCAGGAAGGGTGACACACTTGAATATTTGAGATATCACTCATTTCTTTTAGCACAACAAATAGAAACCAGCCTTGTGTTCTCTTTGATTTTGTAACTTGAAAGTGTTTCTGATGGAATTGGTGCTTGTGTGAGGTGTCAAAATGTAGCTGTAGAAAACTCCTATAAAAACACTTTCTCATGCCAGGAGTTTAACTGCATGTCAGTCAATAGGGCTTGTCTAATCTTCACCATTATTGTAAAAGTCTGTCAGTGGAAAGGAGTTTAATGCACGCCCACAGGAACAAAACTTGGAAGAAAAACGTTGTTAATTTGCCAATACATGGTCAACAACTGTACCCATTTTGATTGCCAAGCAAATATTGATTCTTTATGTGCCAGGGCTAACAACTCTGATGTGATCCATGAGGAATTGAACAGCGAACACATCTGTCATTTGGCATTGTTAAGAAGGATTTTGAAGAGAAAGGAGTTAGTCATGTTGATTGTGAATTTGTTCCAGTTGGGTAAACATGGTGGCCCCAGAGAACTAAACAGGTCTTTCAGTCCTTTTGACTGCCTGTGCCAAGCATGGATTATATGGTAATTTCAACAACACCTAATAATAAAGCAGAATCTATCCAAACCAAACACGTCCTCTCGACAACAGAGATCATTCAAAGTTCATAACGAAACAGGCTCCTTTGACCTATGAGAAATATTCTGTCTTAGTTCATTTAATGTATTTTAAAATATTTGGATTTGACTGCAGTCGCTTGTTTGATATTAACAATGTCAGATCTATGTCTGCCATGAGAACGAAAGGCATGCCTCTCTCATTACGGCATGGTTTTTAAATACGTTCATTGGAATTTGCCTCTTTGGTTGTCAATAATAGTGCTGACTTGACCCTTCCCCGGGCTCTGCCACCTGTCAGCAGATCACACTTCACACCCAGCTTAGCAAAGCGAAGCCAGCGCCAAGGTGCAACATTTTGACATGACAGAGCCCTGACATAAGACTAAGATACTCATGGTAGCTGATTTTGGTAACAGATCCCGGCAGACTATAATGTGTGCTCTTTTTAATGCAAATGGCCTGCGTTTAGGTCCACCCATCTCGTTTTGATGTAGCTCATTCATTCCTCATTGTTCATCCTACGTGGATTCATTAAAAGTAGTTTCACGATGAAGACTTTGAAGGCCAGATCCAAATGGGGGAAAGATTGCACACACACTCATGCGCTAGCTTGTTTGATGATTGTACTTAAGGTAACGTCTGTGCCATTCTGTTTGTGGATCTGGATCAAAGATAATGGTGTATACTTCACAAAGCCAAGAGATTGGTTGTGTTTGAAGATCTGTATGTGAGAGAAAGGGAGACTGGTCTTTTTTGTTGTTGCTGTCCTCATAAATCTGTAAGAATTGTCAACACTTGTACAATCGAACGCTGCATTTCCCCGTACTTTCTTTGATTAAATAAAGTAAGCTTCCATATGCTTTCAAATGAACAAATACTGCATCTTTGTAAGTTGATGGGACTAGTGCAACATATTCTATCTCCTGTAGGCAGACAGACATGTATAGTATACTGTATACATGTCTGTCTGCCTAACAGGAGATACACATTGCTTTTTCTTGTTCTATGAAAAGCATGTATCTCCTAAATTTCAATGTTTCATGTGCTAAGGAGAGAAGCCCTGTGTTTGGCTTCATGAGACTGTCCCATGGGTTTTAGATGTTAAACAGAAGTTTGTCGGGACATAAAGGAACACTTTATCATTAAACATTTTCGATACATCACCAAATGTGGAGGTGCTTCATTTTCATTGGATAGTTTCCCTTTTCTTGTCCATGTCAGATATGGTTTTGAGTGTCAATCTGTCGCTCACTACTGGAAGTAATTAACCTGGGTCATTATGGGTTTGGAACAGCACTGGTGCCTGGGGGCTGCTCCTATTAGACTGGATGTCAGGTTAAATAGATTGTGTCTTTACCTAAGCCATTGACAGACAGGTACCAAAGGTCATCCTGTTCTTCACTGGGAAGACAGGAGGAAACACATTTTGCCCTGGACAAAATTGTTCAAATGGAGACTGCAGAGGTTCCCACTTATGCACAAACCAGGTGTTTTTCCCATCTATTTTCCATTGCGTACAGACACAGTGTGGCCAGTATGGAAATGAGACGGCGTACTGTCACAGATGTGTGTGCTCCCACATCGGTCAGGGCCATATTCCTAGAGCAGAGTCTGAAATAGATGTGGTCCCAGCACAACTGTGTTTATTGGACAGAGTTTGCACTGGTGTATTTCCCCACGTGTCAGGTTGTTAAGAATAAGCGGGAGTAGAGTAAGGCAAGGAGACAGCCAAGAGGAGTCAGAGAAGAAGAGGGGGAATGAACTAGATTAGGGGAGAGTCACTGAGGTCATTGTTAAGAATATATTCCATTCCTACTTTAGGAAAAAATAAAACACTTTTAAATTCTTGTTTTATTGCAGTACATGAAATTAAATGTTTTTGATTTTAAGGATCATAAAGTCTATGTTGGGAAAAGCACTTTGTGCTTTGTGGGCTTGTCTTTTATAGATGAAAAGATAAAAATCAACTCAAAATCAAAGAAAGGACTGCAGCATACAGTATGTGCACACATGTGATAGTAGGGGAATAAATGGATGGAGATTTTAAATCTTACTCTGTAAGCATCTGGCCCTGCATCTTTATGCACATGGCTGTTTTTTTACTGCAGTAAGAAAAGCTGTTTGGCTGACGCAGCTGCCAAGCAACACATGGGGGAACGGCCTTGACCCAACCTTCCTCCAGCTTTATGTACGGAGATTATCGGAGGCGCATTCATCCAACAGAGGAAGATACAGTATACAGATACAGTATAGCACTAATGACTAGCAATCACCACTTTCAATACAGCAGGTACCATAACTTCACTTGCTTTAACTGTCTTGAATCTGTTAAGGTTGCCAACCCCCAACCAGACCCACTTCAGTTGTCGATCCCCTATAGTTTATATCTGTGTCAGGCTTTTGTCTGGTCTGCTGTGCGAGTACATCCCTTTACTCCGCTCCACTACCTATTTGTGTCAGTGGTGGCGATTGTTAGGGAAACCCTGTTGAGGAGGTGAAAGAGGGCAGTGGGCTACAAGAAAAGCAGAGGGAAGAAAGGGGGTTATTTACTGGAGGGGAGGGTTAGTGAGGGTCACCCCACCTGGTAGCTAAGGAATGACTTATTAGACAGGCAGGCACTAATGAAAGCTTTGTCTGTCCTCACATTGGCCTTGCTGTCATGTGTCTCTCCTCTCGTCTAGAATTCTGCAGATTCCAACCTCGCTTTCCTCTCCCGTACCTCTCTGACGGCGCCAGATACCATCTTGACGGCTGCTGGTTAACGTACAGTTTATTGAAGAGACTTACCCGCGGATAATTAGCTTGCCCTGCGATGCCCTTTAAAGGCCTACTTCACCGGTTTGAATATGAAGGTGTATTGAATTCTGAGATCCTATGTAGTATAAATGTGCAAAAAAAAAAAAAAATCGGTTCATCCTAGCCTGAGAAAAGGCAGAAAGAGTGTTTTTTTAACCCTATATTTCTCTTTCTCGTGACATCACAGAAAGAGAAATATAGGGTTAAAAAAAAACGTACTTTGTAAATATTACTGTGATGTCACAGTAAAAGACATCACAGTAATATTTACAAAGTAAGTTTTTTTTTAACCCTATATTTCTCTTTCTGTGATGTCACGAGAAAGAGAAATATAGGGTTAAAAAAAACACTCTTTCTGCCTTTTCTCAGGCTAGGATGAACCGATTTCAATTTTTTTCGCACATTTATACTACTTAGGATCTCAGAATTCAATACACCTTCATATTCAAATCGGTGAAGTAGGCCTTTAAGCGCTCTGCAGGGCACGTTCAAGCTCTAAAGAATAATGCATAAGGTGCACAAGGCTACAGTAGAATTTTTTTCCTCCACAAATGCCACTACTGCTTTCCAAAAGAGTTATTGTGACTGACAAAAAACATAAACTTTCCCTAGAAGTCTTGTGTAAACACATCAATAAACACAACAATCCAATTTCCCCGTTTCCATGGAGGGACAATGAGTGCCGTTGAGCTCTGCGGGCCAGGTTTTGTGTTTATTGGAACGAAGCTGTGGCATGCCTTGGTTTCAAGTGTCTCTTTCAGGATAGAGTGTCGCTGCCCAGAAACCCGACCTTGGTGCTCCTGTGAGACTGGAGGCACCATGCTCTCTCTCTCCGCACAATGTGCAGAGGAAGTCCAGGTACAACATCCGTGAAGGAAATCGAGTCAAAATGAGTTAGAATGGTTTATTTGCGCGTTCCAAACATTGTTGAGAGAACATGTGTCCAGACAGTTTTGTAACTTATATGAAAGTTCTTCATATACTAGATATCTATATGAATGATAGGAAAACACACTCAAAGGCAGCACACATTGACACAGTTTTCACAGGCCTGAAGCGTCTGTCAATTTTTTTCTCATCACTACATTAAGCCCAGATGTATTCATTTGGATGATTTTGATCTTGTCCTGTGCCTTAGCTGTGTTTCTGCTTAGAGACCTTTTCTCGCCCTGTGGGTCTCATCAATGCCTTCCTGTGAGGCCTGCTCCCAATGACATGGGCTTCTTTAATCTGTGTGGCCCGCCTCAGCTTTCTCTAATCTAAACCATCATCACCATGTGTCTTCCATCACGACTTCCAAAGCATTTGAATAAACTCCAGGCAACAGGAACAAATTAATTAGTGTATTTTCCTCTGTGCCCGATGTACAGTGCCTGTGTGAGTGTGTGCATGTGCACACAGTGTGTGCAGCAGCACACGTTCATATCACCACACACACATACACACATATTCAATATAATTGTTAAGGGCCAAATTTTGGTCGCACTCATAAACCAAACATGTAGAAACTCATTCTTACCCCTTCATTCTGGCTTAATGATTTCCACCTGAGTGTTGAGTAATCTGTTTTTATTGACCCATCATTCACCTTATGTTTTCATTCAGAGGAAAAGGGATAAAAGGATCACCAAGTAGTAGCATGTTATAAGTCGACTCACATGTTGGGAGGTCTTCCACCCTAATTACTTGTGTGTTCTCTTCATACATTTTGGAACAGGAGGTTGACCTAACAGAGAAAAGAAAAAAGGAAAAGAAAATGGAAGGAAGCCCTGTTGCGCTGCTGTGTTTCGTGACTGCAGAGGACCATTACTCATACTGTAAACTCAAGGGTTTCTCATGAAAATTCCAAGGGACAAAAAAGAAAGAT
This sequence comes from Ammodytes marinus, assembly GCF_949987685.1. Lineage (NCBI taxonomy): Eukaryota > Metazoa > Chordata > Actinopteri > Uranoscopiformes > Ammodytidae > Ammodytes > Ammodytes marinus. The sequence goes on along the minus strand of NC_137217.1, from coordinate 16,904,186 downwards.
GGGTCCCTTTCTCCTTACATATGGCAGGCATTGATGTGGCAATGCTGGCTAACACAAGACTGTGGTCTCCCAGATGGCTACAGTTGGCCTGAGCTAATTCTGACCGCTGTCACCTCTCACAGTCAGTGGCCTTTACTGACCCAACTTTCTGAGACGGTGCTAAATGCAGACATGGGCAGGGCACTAGTCCACTCTCAAGGTCCAGCTTTGACCAGACCAGAACCTTGCAGCACAAACCGACCTGTATTTCTGCAAGGTTTTCTGCTGTTTGATACGTGTAGGCTGTAGCTTATTAGTTGGCCGTCTTTACCAGGATTCACCCATGCAAACTGTTGCTTTCAATCTTTTCCCAGATTAAAATGTGTCATGGATTAAAGCAACTCATGCAATATACGAAGCAACGCTTGCAAGGCAAACAACTTGAGTTGGACATGACAAATTCTATGTGCGGGGCTGCAGTGTAACCTTGGTTGAAAGGCAATCTATTGAAGCTGACAATGCTTTACCCAGTCTTGTCCTCTGCCAAGTCAAACCCCATTCAACTCTGAGAGGTGCTTCGACCAGGCTTGCAGGAATGGGGTTTTATCAGTGATATCATAACCGGAATAAAGTTTAGCCTCTAATCAGGTCAATGTTGGGATAGTATACCAATTTTGGTCTAACATTGACTATACTCTTCTCAACCTTAGTGTGTCCACATCCCACAGGAAAGCAGAGGACTTTATATACAATCATCAGAAGTACGCCCCTAGGAATCCTCCTCTTCAGCTTCTTGTCTGACAGCTCCACTACTGAAAGCAAACAGTTCAATTTACGGCAGTGTTGTGCGTGGTTGTCCTGCCCAGTAGGGTCTTTGTGGGTTTCCTGGCCGTGCTTTTGGGTTTGGTTTATGTGGCCCGCCTGCTGCGCGAAGCATGAGCAGTGGTAGTCATCCCTTTCATTTTATGGCATGTCAGAAGACAGGCATCTGTGCATGTTAGAACTGTTTGTATATGGATACACATAGCAAGGTTCATAATAGCTTAATTGGCAAACACATTTTGATCATTTGTTAGCTGTTAGCTGGGACCAGTCTTGTGGGAGATTGGCATGCAGAGATAAATCAAAAGTTAATCGCAGATTTGCTGGAATGTGCTGACACTTACACAGAGATTCAGAAAGTGTCAATAATCAAAAGTTGTCAAGAAGAACACAAGACAGATTTAATTCTGAAAGCTGTCCTCTCAGCAGTAGCACCACCTTCCATGAAGTCCTGGCCTGTCTGAATGAATCATTCCTCACAGCAGCCTTTCCCCACTCTTTTTTGGGTTGTTGGTCACATTCCTGATAATTATGGAAATTCCGCTACTTCTTTTATGATTGTTATAATTAGGAGACCATCACATCCCCGTAGACATTCCAGCTGGGAAAACGTGACTGCGTATAGCAATTTGAGAAAAAACATCTGCTCCCGATAGTACATCAATCTGAGACATCAAAAGGAAAACACTTTTACTCCGTTGACTGTCAGGTTCTTGTCAGTAAAAGCCTAAAGGGGGAAAAAATGGCTGCTTGTCCTCAGCTGCACTCACTGTTTGGATTTTAAGGATGTCTTGTTTCGTGGTATGAAGAGTAATTCGCAACATGGTTAGCTGGCTCTTTAGTGAAAACTTCTGTTGACATTTAAAAGGTATATTGTATTAATCTTAAGGTCAGTACAATCGTCGCCACTTGGCTGCAATTTGTTTTAGTTGTGTCATGGCTCAACTCCATTCAGAAATGAAAGATGCCTCTCAATCGCCCAGTGGTTTTGCAGTGCCCAAACTACATGTTATCCATTATATCTTCCTTTGTTCTTGTAGCCTGAGGTTTTCCTTGGCCCAATAAGAAATCCATGACAAATGCAGTGGGCTGTTGAGTTTGAAGTTTCAGGTGGTTTCATATGAATGTGACTGGGAGAGTTGGGGTTCGCAAACATTTCCTCTGAATAAATGAGTCCCTAGGATCTTTTTCCTAAATAGGGAAACGCTGAAGGCCCATACTTTTGGGTGCATATCTGTGCCAAATGGTATGGAACTAATCTCCGCTGAGTTATTTCTCATTAGAGATGGGCCTCTTGGAGGTGCATCGTGGTGTGTGGACTGCGGACAGGGACAGGGAAGGAACTGTCTGTTGCTGCAGATGGGCTTCATTTAGTCTTGTGCAGGAATAATTTTTGACAGTTTTATTGCGTTCCAAACTATAGGCCTATGTACAGGAGCACACGCCTTTGTGCAAATGGCCATGGAACTCTCCATCGAAGAATTCCGCTGCTATGCTGTTGCTGACAGACACACATGCAGACAAAACATGCTCCTGGGATTTATTCAAACCTAGTGGCAATCCAGGTGCTGATGCATCGCTGTCGTATTGCTGTGCTGTTATCTGGGCAGAATCATCACTGTTTTTTCTGCAGTGCTTGGTGTAATTTATCAGTACAATGATTAACATTCAGTGTCTGTGAGGAATTTAAATCAACACGAGTACCATTAGCCTTTAAGTGTATGGCGTTGTTTTTTTCATTTTTTTTCATTTAACTGAATGTACTAATATCAACAAATTCTTATCATTATTTATTTGTATATCACATCCAACAACAGCGTTCCAAAGGGCTTTACCACCACAACAACAATAATGATGATGAAATAGAATCATAGGTTTGAAAAAGGAGTGAATAGAAACAACTACAAAATGTGTCAGTTTTTATGGGGGGATTTGGAAGGTGATGCTGACTTGGCGACCCTGAGAAGCTGATACTGGGTGTTCCACAGCTGGGGGGCTTGAACCAAAAGAGGCCCGGTCACAATTCCTTCCTGTTATTTATAAAGACACAAATCACCAACACTGCTGAGCTTCCCCTCTTAATTCCTCTGGACTTATTCATTGTGGATATTGTTGCCAGTAAGTCCAGTGCTTACTCATCTACTCATCAAGCATCTGAGCCATGTACGGCATTGAATGCACAAAACAGCTAAAGCTCTGCCCAGCTCACGCCAAATAAGTCGTAAAAAGTACAAAACAAGACATCCTCCGAGTCTGAAGATAGGGAACTTTGCTGGAAGTGGTTTGTGAGGTGTTTCATTTCAGGATGCAACATCATCAGATGGGAGCCTTTTAACCACATATGACCCATCCCCAGGCTGCCTTCCTGCATTACAGGTGCATCTCCAATGTCCTGTCAGTCTGAAGAAAATAATATGACTGTGTGACTGATATTGCTGTGGACACCATTATGCTGAAATGACATGTCCTGGAACATGAGAACAAGTTTTAACCAAAGTTTGACTCATATGTAACGTTATTAAGATACATATAATATTTATATATATATATATATATATATATATATAATCCTTTGTTTAAACAGGTAGTCGCATTAAGATCGTGATCTTTTTCAAGAGAGATTTGTTTACAATATAATTTACAAAACACAAACAAACAATACAATTTGACACACTTAATATACAAACATTATACAACAAACAAAAAAAGCAAACAATTACAAGTAATATGGATTTTGAGAGATCTTTCTTATGTATAGACTTTTTAATAACCCGCTAGATAGCTCGTTAGTTGTCTCAGTGGGCCTCCCTATACGAGCGGTCACTGCACATGAAGTTTAATGTGTCTTTTGAAAATGTTGTTTGTATCTGAAAAAATGCACCCAAACACATCGGTCTGTCCGATCTAGTGTCTACAAGTAGCCTTTGTGTGCCCACAGAACTGGCAACACACACCATTGTTCCTGTCTCTATCTACGATCATCAGCTGAAGGGGCAATAATGAATAGAGGCCTGTTGCTCTGAATCCCAAGCGTATGCTCTCATCAGAGTGCGTTTCTCACACTTTTGAATAGGATTAGTCGCAGCTGTTTGTGAAGAAGAGGAGCTCATGGGCTGCAACTCATTTTGTGTGTATGTGTGTCTATGTGTGTGAGTGGGTGTGAGAAGGCAACATCTACACATGTTGTGTCTGTATATATTGGCTTCTCTCTGTTGCATGGTTGGGTATTCAAAACACACTCATGAACAGTGATAACTCGGTAAACATTTGAAAGTGATGTATGTTGGTGTGTGCGTGTTTGTGTGTGCATGGGTGTGTGTGTGTGCGCATGCATGCCTGTTTGTGTGTGTGTGTGTGCATGTAGGTGTGCATGTGGGTGTGGTTGTGAGAGAGAGAGAGAGAGAAAGACAATAAAACCGCCTCTATTGTTCATGCCTGTTTGTGTACACGCCAGTCTCCTGTCAGACCTTTGCTGACTAAGAATTAAAATGTTTCTGTCAACAAACAAACATTTTTTGCATCACAGAATCCTTAACTGTTTTTCTGCACTGTACTGTGCTGCATTGGGCTGGGCTATACTGTATGTTGATGTATCTGCAGCAGTAGCAGAGCAGGTTTCGCTGAGTCAGAGAGAGAGTTCATTCAGCAGCAGTGATGAGTGAACTACTGTGCTCAATGCTGCCACTCCCTGGCAGACTGCACGCAGGGGGAAGGATTGTCAGAGCAGTTGCAGGAAATGTTTCGCCTCCCATCACAAGCATCTGTCATCCGTCATATCTTCTTTAGTACTCTGTCTGTGGTGTTTCCATAACTGCTGATGGGGGGGGGGGGGGGGGGGTATTGTTTTGTAGCTGTTGTAGTGGCTATTGGCTTCAGTTTTCTGCCCCGACTTTGTATTATGGTAAGCTACAGATATGGCTTTGTCAGCAGGAAACATCCACTGTTCCCTAACTGTCTACAGATGTGCTCTTTGAGTGCTCACGGTTTCTTCTTGCAGGATATTTTGGTTCACATTGAGCTACTTTGGATTCATGCTGCCAGTGATGTGTGCGTGACGTAGACACGAGGAAGTGATTTTTGAAGTAGACATTTGTAGTTCATTGTTAAAAATATCACATGTGTGACCGTCGATACACTAAAACACTTCATATTTTTCCGAGAGAAGTGACTGATTCTGCATCTCACGTCAAATTTGTTTGATTGGCTTTTCTTCCTCACAACATCATGGAAAGATACCACATACAGTATGTGACTATCGACTGATTTTTTCCACCTTATCCTTTTCTCTCTCTCTTTCTCTCTCTCTCTCTCTCCACACAGAAAAACTCTACAACTCAACTGGACGGGAACTACGGAGAGCCCTCTTTTCCCTCAAGCAGATTTTTCAGGTAATTGTTTCTTCTCTTAAGAATACATCTTGTTATAACTGCCATCTCACAAGATCCAGTGAATTCCACTGTGTGTTTTTCGTGAAGTATTTTCTGCTTGTGCAATCTAACGCTCATTGTTCGTGCAAGAACTTTTTGTTGGGCACATATACAGTACATGCACACTCACACTTAGAATCAGCATTGTTTTCTTGAGGCTTGAGAGTCTTGCTGCTGAGAGTATCTGCCTTCGTGGCAGCTGTGGAGCATTCAGGTCTGGTCAGACTTCACACACTGGGGCTGGGCTGGGCCGGCCCGGCAGCCAGTCTGCGATAGAGGGGGAAGGGTTAACCAACAGTAAGATGCAATAGAGAGCGACAGATTTTGATGCAGGCCCAGAATATATTACAAACCCTCCCTCCCTCCCTCCCTCCCTTTTTTTTAGTTTTTATATAGTTTCAGTTGTAGAAAAGATTTCCCGGTAAAACTTGATCCACTTGAACTGATATCAGTTTAATCTCTCTACACTGCAGTAGAGTAGTGTACACATCTGAGTCATCTGCAGGTGTTAGGGGTGCAGGTGGTTTTGTCATCGGCGACAAAATGTGGGTGAAGTGGGGAGCTCTCTTTGCAGTACCTGAAAGTAAAATAATACATGCTTTTTTTCTTTAGAGGATTTTATTGAGGCTCTTGGCGTGACAACAATTTGTCAACTGTGTTCATAAGACATACGCACAACACTTGTTGCTACAGATTGTTAGGGGTGATTCATTTCTTTATGAAATTAGAATTTTGGGAGGTTCCAGACTATTACTTCTCTGCATGCTGCTCCGTCATTCTTAGTCTATGATTTACATCCAACGTCAAGTACTCAAAGGTGTATTTTACTCTGAGTGAAGTCATGTAGTGGAAGAGATCTAACTTATGAATAGTAAATATAAAAACAATAAAAAATAAATTCTGGCTAGGTCAACGATGTTCAATGGCCCTTGAATCTTTTCGCTCTCTCTCTCCCTGACCTCTCCCCAGGATGACAAGGACCTGGTGCATGAGTTTGTGGTGGCAGAAGGCCTCACGTGTTTGATAAAAGTGGGGGCCGAAGCCGACCAGAACTACCAGAATTACATCCTCAGGGGTAAGTCCACTTTCCACCAATAAACTTCACAGCAGCAGCACTTCCCGCCCCCCCCACCCCCTCCCCCCTTCCTCTACTTTCTCAGAACTCAATTTACTGCGCCGGCTAATCGAGGATGTTATCAATCAATCCCATAACACGTCTCTCTCCATAAACCTATCCAGAACCACATGTGTTTACATACAGCATGTAAATTGATGATTCTGCCTGATGACCCCCTCACACTCACACTTGTAAGGGCCTATAAACAAAGTCAAATGTGTGCCACAGATACTAATGGAAGTTGGGCCAAGTTGAGCAGCTGGTTGATTTATCCGTCCCATGTCGGCAAGGTGAAAGATTATACTGTATGTATGTGTTAAGGTCGGGGAGGGGCAGGGGCCGAGGGGGGTTCCTAGCACTCGCTTCAAGGTCACTACCATTTAACAGCCCGCTGTGAGGTGGGCAGGTCACACATGCTTAAGTGGCCAATAAAAGTTCTGGCAGGATATTGCAGATCATAAAACTAATTTCCCCTCCCCTCTTTATTTTTTTTTCATTACGTAATTTTTCTTTTCCCTTGTCTTTTCGTGAAAATGTGTCACACTGTTCTGTTAATCAACTTATACAAACACATCAGTGCTTAATTGGTTCATTTATGCACTGTACATAATATAAATGTAGACACAAGCTTTTCGAACAATTTGACTCGGGACTACGATTGCAGCAATTGTACCAGTTTTGTTTATCCTTCATTACGCCTTGCCATATGGAGTCACAGTGTACTTGACCCTCAAGATTTTGGGGTGCCATTTCATTGAGATGCCCCCTCCACCCACCCGGACTCATGTTTATTCAGTCAGATGCAGTGTGTTCCTAACTGATTGCCCCCTCATTTTCCAGCCTAATCATTCTTGATCTTTTCTGTTATTGTGAGAGAAAAAAAATCAAAGAGCAGAAAGCGGATGACTGTGACATAGTTCTGGTGCTGCTCCCCCCGGGCAGGTTATAAACATGAACATGACCTCTACCAGGGCTACCTTTGTAGACTCTGATCTTTACTGTTGATGCTTCATCTGAACTTGTCCCGGTCTCTGACTCAGACGCGTAGATCACACGGGATTTAAATGGCCGAAAAAGAAGGCAGAGAATGGGAACTACAGGCTATTGGAAACTTCAGACTTGACCACATGTAAGAGTTGTTAGTGTCATTGTGTCATCTCATATCTTTTCTCTCCTCCTTATTGTGCTACCCCCCACCCCCTCTATCTCTCTCTCCCCCCTTTTGCTTCCCGGAGAATTCTTCTGCTAAAACATCTGTGTCAGTGCGTGTCTCTGCAACTCTCTTTTATTCTTTTCATGTGCTAATTTATCGCCTCATCCCCGCAGACTGTACCTTTTCCCCTCATGTATCTCTACATCACCATGAGAAACTCAAACCAAACTACCACTCTCCCAAAAGCCCTTTTAACCTGTTTCAACTCCTGACCTAATTCCTGCTGGCCAGCTGATGAAATGTGGGGTGTAGCAGATCACCCGTCCCCGGTGAGCCATGTGTTGGGAAAACACAAGTCAAAGTGTGTGCTGGAACGCAGATGCACAGGTCAGAAATGTATATACAGATTGGGCTGCTTTACTGGTGATGACTTCCAAGAGGGTGCTATGTCATAAGGGTTCCCAGGAGGGGAGTAAATTAGGTGCCTGAAATGTTCACACGTGCGGAGTGATAGAGGGAAAGAGACAGAAAGAGAACAGACAACAGTAATTGCTTTGGTATCAAACAATTGATCACTTCTAATGTGGCTCTTTTGCCTCTAATGTCTTTCAAGTTGAGGCCAGCAAAAGCAAAAAAAAAAGAAGAAGTTGGAATGTGGCCTTGAACCCATCTGTCTGGTGTGCATTAAAAACCTCCCGACAAAACAATCTTGCTCTCTTTCATGAATAAAAATCAATCTTATGGGCCTTTTGTAGATGAAAAAGGCACACGTGCACGCCAGTCTGAATGCATTTTTTCTTTTACAAGAACAGGTTCCCAGTATTAGCTCTCTGGAACATTGCCGTCATTGTAAAAATGCTTGATCCTCCAGCTCGTTCAACAATCTACACCATCATACTTTTCCTTTTTTTTCTTTTTTTCTCATTTTTACATTCTGTCTTCTCAAAGCCCTGGAGGTGTCTGTGGCCAGTTAGTGCTCCCTCAGTGTTGTGGTGTGTGTGATTTCTTTTTCTTTTTCTTTTGGGCCCCTCACACCTGGCTCGGAGGGCTTCCAGACCTGGACTCAGCTCCTTGGAGGCATGCGCTGTTGGCCCAGGGGAAAGCTTGTATGCCTTTATCACCCCATCAGTGAGGAAAGGTTTTGAGGTCACTTTTTCAGAGGTGCCTGTGCCATATGGTACTCCTGTAAGACTTTATACTCAACCCCGTGGTGCAGTGCTGTACAACCACACAGGAGCCAAAAAGGTAATGAACTGGGGCTCATTAGGGATATTTATTCAGCCTTTTCTCATTCAACACACATCTATGCTCAATTATAATCTTTTAAAATAGTTGATAGAAATCCTAAATCCTTGGTTGATGAAGTAGAACGCTGAGCAGAGGTTTCATACTTTATGTTGTTGTAGTTGGGCACGTTCAGTTGTCTCGCTGGGTTGTAAAATGTTATCTCTCCTTGAAATGTTTTTGCCATTCATCGGTACATTTTAAGCTGATCTACAACTCAGGTGCTGTAAATGGATGCAACTCCTTCTTTGACGCCAAATATTCAAATATATTTAAAAAAATCTCAATATCGTATATTGTGATTAAGCAATATCACACAATGTGATATATGGGGTGCTATATCAGCATGGCTGTGATTCGCTCGTAGGCACAAGGCCGCAGGTCCTCTGATGACCATAAGTAATTTAAATTAAATATCCGTAGAAATATGTCCATATTAACGGTTCAAGATGTGTTAGAATCCCAGAAAATGGCCGTTAATGTAACTATAAATAGCGTCGATTAGATTCCATGCAGGATAAACAGACTTTTTCTTCCATTGTTTCAAATGTACTAAAAATAAATAGGGTGTCACAGTAGCACATCACTGTAGACAGCACAGTAAGTGCTAAACGAAAGCAGCTTGTGGCGAAGGTCAAAGAAGTTTCTTCACTGAGCTTAACATTTTTTTACTGCAGTAAGAAAAACATCCCTACTGCGCATTTTATCACAAAGAAAACTGGGTCACTAGGTGGAGCAACAAACCATTACGTTTTTCCAGGATCATCATTACACTCCGTAGTGTTTACGGAAAGAGCGCTTACAAAAGTAACAACAGTGTTTAATTGCTTTCCATAAAAATGGGAGCGGCAGAGAGAGAGAGAGAGAGAGGGCAGATTAAAGACAAACCAATTGCAGTCAAGTTGAAGCAATGACTCTTGTTTCCAAACGCTCACTGTCGACATTCCTCATTATGAGCCATGTTTTTGGCAACACTTTCCCTGTTTGCACTTCCTAAAGGCCATGTACTGTAGGTTCTGTCGGAACACCAAACACTGTCCATCTCTAAGCCTCGGTGGAATCCAATTGGAAGTGAATCGTACATTTTTGATGTAGGACATTTTTTTTCACGTTTCAAAGCAATCTTGGATACCATTTTGCTAAATACATTCTTAAACATACAGTAACATAAAACACCTTCAAGGCTATAGCCCAGCACACGCTCTTTTACTATATATACTATGTGCAGTACATCATGGCTTACATGCTATAATTTACATCTGTGAATTTATAGCTACCGCAGTTATGGGAGTTGGTCTGTGAGCGATCCAAAACAACTTACTGTATTAAGTAAGTTACGTCCATATTTCATTTTATGCTTTCATCTCATCTTTTCTCCCTTTCTCATTCTATCTGTGTATCTCTCTCTCTCCTCTGATTTTGACGTCATGTCAGTTATAACGCCTTAAGTCAAAAGCGCCTTGGTGGGAAAGGGGGATGAGCTCCAGTCAAGTGTTTCATTGCCTCTTAAACTGTCTGGGACCTGGAACACTGCTCCCAATCCAGTGCTCGGTCCGGCTTTTAGCGTCACTAAATTTAGTGGGCAGCAGTCTTTTTCACGAGGCTACAAGTGCATCTGAAAGACAAGACCCTTTTTGTTGAAATTGTTGATGGTCTCTATAGTGTATTTCAGCGTAGCGGCAATATATTTTATATGTGGCAGCATATATGAGGTATATTATCTTTATAGCCACATTGGAATTGATAATAATAATCAAAAAATTATGTGTTAAACGAAAACAACTTTTAGATCATATAGTCAAAGTCAAAGTGGGAAATTTGTGTGGTTAAAAGTGCAGCACATTTAGGACACATAGGCATACAGGTGGGCACGCCACACACACACACAACAACAACAACAACAACAACAACATTTAAGAATAAATAGTTCAGTTCATCAGTGAATCAGTAGCAGGCCTAAAAACAACATTCACAAAGATTAAGTTAAAAACAGTAAAAGAAAAACACAATAGTGTCAATTTGTTTGATAATATAAGCCTATACAACCCTTTTTTTAAACTTTTTTTTAAAACTATTTTCAAAAACATACGGGACTGGGCATGTTTCTCTCAATTTAGAATCAGGATCATTGTTCTGCTTGTGTAATACTGTGACCCGAGTTCTTGAAATATTTTACAGAGCTTAACAGCAACCCCAAGCCCCCCCCCCCCCCCCCCCCCCCCCCCCTGGTCTGACCATTTCGCTGAGCATTAAGTGAAAACCCAGACGTCGCTGGGTTAACAGTGCTGTTAGAAGCTCCCGTTGGAAACAGTGCATATTGTGTTGTCTGGCTGTGTTATAGGTTGTCTGCTCAAGGGAGGGGGGGGTGGGGAGGGGGGGGGGGCTTTACTGTGGCCCATCGTCTGGATAAACATTTCCATTCTGTCTGGGCTGGGTTGAGAGGCTTTGTGCAAATACATCAACGTACAGTATATGGCGGTTATTATAGGTGCCATCATTTCCTTGTTGGTGTGAAAATAATAGAATGATATGTAGGGAGGAAGTTTAGTGAAACTTGTAGGATAAAGGAAATTTGAGAGTGAGAACACAGGAACTGCTGACACTCATAATGCGGACAAGCGCTGCGTTGGAGCGTGAATGGAGATCACCAGGAGTGCCCTCGTTGTTGTCGCACCAATAGAAACATGAACTCCTGGTTTGTAATGAGACCCCATGGGAACACAATGCATGTTTTCCCATCCCTATCTCCTGTGAGTGTCAGATTCAGCCACCATTGCTTCTGCTTCCCCTTTTCACAATGCTTTTCAATCTGTATGAACTATGATCTAAAGGTCACCTGACAAGGAGGAGAACCCCCTGAAACCAACAAAAAACACACCACTAAAATCCCACTTGCAAAGTTTCGTCCTCTTGAGAAAGCCAATACTATTTTCAAAGACAATTTAGAATCTTAACCAGTCTTAAGACTGCTCGCTCTTGGAATGGCAGAAATGACTTCATTTATTCGGGGGAAATTTAGCAAATGAGGTCTACACATGTTGTCAGCCGACAAACCTCTCAGCTCTCTTTGCTCCACTGGCAACATCTTGGTCTTTTGCCTCCAGCATGGCCTCTCTGTAATGTATTTGATTAAATCACCAGCTTTCAAACTGAGTCACACTCTCTGTGCCTAAACTAAAACATACTAGTCTGCTCTGTATACTCCATAGACTGTCTTATACTGCCACGTGTCATTCTCTAACACCTTCAACATATAGGTTAACGATCGAGAGTTTAAAATTAGTACAAAAAAATGAACCAGGCAACGTTCAACTAAATAGAAAAACATAACCCGTTGTCATGTTTTTGGTTATAGGCTAACAGGCCTGTTCCTACCGGATACGTCCCACCCTATCCTCCCCCTGTGTCAGACCCTGTAGTACCCTTCAGATCCCCCACACATGAGCAGAAAGCTTGCATCTGAACCCAATTCAACCCCACCTGCTTGACCTACATTCTGACTCCCCTTTTTTCCCCTGCCTTCATACAGTATGTAGAAGTTTTCTGCCTCAGCAAACCCACTGGCCAGTGGAATTGCATCCCTGCACCGCAGCCCCTTTTACTGCAACAGAATTCAGTATACAAGCCAATTATATTATAAGAGTGTTTGATTTGGTTCATTTCTCCAGATCTTATTTTATCATCTCTGACCTCGCTGTTCAAGATACATAAACTATAATTTGGGGGAGAGAGAAAAAAATGATCTCTTGCAGTAATGTAGCAAGCACGCAGATAGACCGAAAATCGTCAGACTTCGAGTGGGTTTTACGGCTGATTCCTGTGAGCTGACTGTTTTTTGGGATTGCATTCAGCGTATGACTGGCCAGAACCATAGCCAATCACACCAATACTCTCTCAAGAGCAGTAAGATTTTACCCCAGCTCATCTTTCAGTTGGCTTTACAAGTGGGTGGATGCAGTAGCTTTTCCCCAATGTCTTCTCCTCTTGGATGGGATGAGAAAAGTCATCTGTTGGGCTTTCCCCTGTTGTCCATTGTCCTAAAAAGATTTTTTCTCAAATGTATGACGTACAATATTGCCTTTCTAGTGTCTTTACATTGTATAGTCTTCTCAGCTCACAGTGCCCTGCTCAGCACTGCAGTAGTCTGTCAGGTCTATGGTGCCTTTAGAGCTTGTTCAGCCAAATACTGGAGAGGCTTCGCTGCCTTACTCTCATGCTGTTGTTGTTCCATTAGGTTTGTTTGTTTGTTTGTCTTTGGGGATTTTGTTTGGGCTCAGGCCCACATTAAAGTGTGTCAAATACTGGCAAACAATGTTTTTATGACTGAAAATGGAAGAATTCACCCCATTGTTTTACTGTATGGGGCTCAACGCGAGCCTGGCAGCCGGCTCGGTGACTTGAATAGGTCTGGCAGAGGCAGTTTGTCTGGCTCTAATGGTCTGGGTGATTAGCTGAATAACAGATGGAACACAAGCCATGAGTGTGTCTTAACCAGTTCATATACAGTAAGAGCTGTTTGATTGGCCTGAGTAATAAAGTGGCTTTTTGTTTTTTTTGCAGCAAAGGTAAGCACTGAAAACTTACATTCATTCTGCAGGGGATTCCAGAATGGCACCTTTTTTTGTGTTCATAATTTGTCAAATAACTGTGTGATGTTAAAGCTGTCGCTCTTGATGGTGAATCCTTAACCCGACTCTGCAGCTCACCCCCCCCACCCCGTCATCTTAATGCATTGTTGTGGTTTTACGGCCTGCAACTTTACTGTTTTGGTTCACTCTCATGGCTCTCACAAACCTTATTACTAGCCACAGTGGGCAAATGTTTTTTACAGTGAAAAAGACCCAATAAATGCTCCTGCCTGCCCAGCAGTAAACGGCAAATAGCTGGATTTTTTACTCAGTATTTCGAGGAGACCAAATACCATTCAATCTAGGACATCCGTCGGATCAACTTAAAATTAATACTAATATTGGTCCAAGTCTTACCGAATCGATTAGGCCTTAACAACTTAGAATATAAATTTAAAAAAAAAAATCATTATAATTATTTAAATAGCTCACAGGGCCATCCGTGTTGACTGCTGTCTGTGTCTCTGCCCAAAATTTTCCCAGAATCCAGTGTGGCCCACTTTTGAATTTCAAAAAGTTTACCGTAATCATGGTGACATACTAGAACAAGAATTTGCCATAAGAAAGTATTTCCCAGACTTTTGCCATAAAGCACGTCCATCCTACGTGGGCACAGGGAGCGGAACACACTTCAGACCTGTGTGAGTGCTGCTCCCTGCTAATTCAGAGCACAGCAAGATAAGTGGCTTCCAAAGTTGCACTGGAGGTTTGGCCCTCATCCCAAAGGGCCTTGTGAATTAAATGTTGTGCACACTGACAGACAGTTTGGCTGACCCAGTTTCGACGAATTCCAAAATGTAAATGAAACCAAAAAGGGGCAGAGTGTTGAGCGGCATGGGAGTGTGGTGGAGGAGAAGCTTGCATCGCCATAGATAAGGTTGTGATTTTGTTGTTGTTGTGTGTGTGTGTGTGTGTGTGTGTGTGTGTGTGTGTGTGTGTGTGTGTGTGTGTGTGTGGGTGGGTGTGTGTTTTTTTTTTGTTGCCTCAGTCAGCTGGCCCGTGTCGGTGCTGCCACCCAGACCTCAGAGGGCTTCTCACCTCAGCAGTGGTCACGGAGCAGCCCCTGTTTCCTGCACATTCCTGAGGCTGTGGAAGATAATTGTTGTGGTTTATGAGAGGGAGAGGCCCCTGGAGAAACACTTCCACCAGACCTCATTTGCTTTTAGTTTTTACTTCTCTGAGAATCCTGGTTCTTCCCCCCTCTGCTGCTGTTCAATACCATTCAACTGTTCTACTAGTTACTCCGAAGGCAAAGCGTATGTTAAGTATTGAAAGAAAATGGGAAAATGGATATCCTTCCACCATAATGGCTTACATTTAAATTCTAATCACTGGGCTTTGAAGGAAGCTCATTGTCTGCCAGCGTCTCATTACGTGACATACATGCAGAGGGACTCAGCAATGTTATTGTTGTACTTTGTGTGAGGTATTGGAGAGAGCTGCTCATGATTACTCGAATAGAGGCCCACATTTTTTGGCCCAAGATCAGTGCTTAAAGTGGAGGGGGTGTCCTGTACAGACTCAGCACTCACATGCTCTTCTTATTAACCCTCATCCAAAAGTTATTGATGACTGACTGTCTGTTGTAGAGTTTTTAATAACAAAGCCCAGGTTCTGGACCAACAGTCTCAGCTGTCCACAAGAGGTACAATGCCGGAGAAAGTGTGCTGCAGTAAAAAGATTTGATCACACTGAGCCTGAACTGCAACACGCAGGTAACCTTTCCGTTTTCCGGAGCAGTTTCATGACTAATTTAATCACAAGTGTGTGGAAATCAGTTCCATTTGAAGTTCACCAAGGTTTCGAGAGTCATTTTACCTTTCAACTGTTTCTGACCAGACTGTGAAGGCTACAGTTTTCCCATAATGGAATGTAATTATTTTTTTAAACTTACAGTATAATTTTACCTCACTGTTCACAGAGTAACTGCAGTTAATGCTGTTTTCGATACATGGTAGCTGTCATTGAATAATTCCATGAAGCAGCAGTTTTAATGAATGTGAGAGAAAAAGGGCTTTGCGGTTCCTGGCGCGGTCCATAAGTGTTTGAATATCATATAATTTCTGTACCTGAACGGCTCACTAAATAAAATTTGCATATGATATAGACATCCCATTCTGATGTGTATTTTACTTGGCTATAAACGCTTGAGTGAAAAGGCCACACATAGCCTACCGGAAATATCTTGAAATAAAGTCTTATGATAACATGTCGGACAGATCTAAAAAGTCATTCATTTTGTGGATTACTTTTTTTTGGAACAATCTGTAACATCTCACCTGTCAGCGGCTGAACCTTCAGGTTGTGTAATGACAGCACTTTTAAAAGCCTCATTAAGGCCACCTATCTTTTCTCACCCCTGTTTTCAATGGACATTCCTCTAAACCTCAGATACTGTACACAGGTGCACGCAAGAGATAAAAGTATGCGCAGCCATGATGCTGAAGGTCAGACATCGGCTACCAATTTGCAAAGAAGCGTGCAGTTCATTACTCATCAGGCAAAAGTCAAGACCGTCCGTGTCTGTGTATAAAGAATAACTGAATAGTTGTTTGAGCGATTTAATTTAATTTTTATTTTTTTTACAGTAACATGCGAGTTAGACCTTTTTCTCTTGTAAAATGTATATAATGTAGGACTGAATTTGGACTTGGAAGACCAGCTGTAAGTTGTGTCAGCGCTGTGCTGTCACTCATCTGTCAGCAGCGGTCTCATTCAAAGTGGGGGGAGTTTTTAGGAGAGGGTGACACTCTTGGCCTGCGCTGACTGAGGGGGTTAATCATGTTTTCATAAACACACTCTGATGTGGTCTGCTTTGATACGCCGTATTGTCCACCATGCCGCTGACTGCTGTCTGTGTCACAAGGCTCTGAGCTCACAGCGGGACAGGGGCTGTTAGGAATGCTCTGGCCTGACATGTTGTGAGTAATTAACCCTGCTTGATAAAAGATGAATTGCCGCTGTTGCTGCTGGTGCCGCCGCTGCAGTGGGACCGTCAGCATGCGCAGACACACACACGCACACATGCACTCATGCGTCCACCCACACACACAAACACACTCACACACACTCACACACCATGCAACTGCA
The DNA here is from genome assembly GCF_949987685.1 of Ammodytes marinus. NCBI lineage: Eukaryota > Metazoa > Chordata > Actinopteri > Uranoscopiformes > Ammodytidae > Ammodytes > Ammodytes marinus. The sequence continues at coordinate 16,887,686 of NC_137217.1, read as the reverse complement.
CCTGGGAATTTTGGCTTATCTACAGCGCATTCACGGTTTTCATGCCCCTCTAGAGAGAAGGGGAGGAAAAATATACGACACGAAGCTGCAGCCTCTCATCATAACATGTCATAAGAAACTTTTTTAAACAAGTCGAGAAAGGATTAAATGGTGCTTTTTCTTTTTAAGGAACTCTCAATAAGTCTGTTCTAATAATCTATTAGTTGGTGAAAGATAAAAACTGAGTTGTAACAGTTCTAAACAGCAGGCGTGTCAGCTTTTTGCAGCCTGTGAACTGAGGAACTCACACATCTATTAATTCGATCCAGTCCAAGCTCAGCACCTTTTGTCATGTTGGAAAAAGACAGGAATTCCATGAGTTTTTCCCCAGAAAAATTCTCATAGGTATTACCCCCCGCCCCCTAAAAAAACCACAGATTCTGCCAAGAAATAGTCAAACAGGCCTTCCAAAAATGTTCCACTTTTCGATGTGTTCACGTGTTTATACTGCAGCTTTTTTCTTCTTTTAGAGTCATCTAATGCATCACCTCAGGTTGAGGTGGGTTCAAGCTGAGCTCATTGTGTCGTTGTGGATTGCTTTTGTTAACTCCCTATGTGTGGATGGCCACTGAGATGCTGTTAAACAAGGGGAACATTTTTTATTTTGTCTGTTATTCTCCTGTCCAGTGGCGTCCCTTCCCCCCACCACCTCCTTCTTCTTCAACAGAAGCCCTACACTTTTACTGCCCCCCTCCCTCCCCCATTGAGATCCCTTGACTCTTATTATGTTCTTATTTATGTATCCTGTTACAGATGGAAGTCATGTCAGCATCCAGTGGGGCACTCTGCTCAAATATTTTCCGCCCAGTCGTGTCCAGCGACTTGGGGGTTGAGTAGGCAAATGCGCTTTTTCTTTTCAGGTCTTCCCTTAACTGTTTTTTGAAAATTGTATCTCTACAGCAGCTCCAGTTTGTATTTAGACATAATCATGATGGGCAGAGGATACATGTATCGGTGGGGGAAATTGTGTATACATGATTCATATCTGACTAACACAGGATAAAATACTAAACTACAATACTGCAATAAAATACTAAACTACCTTCATGGTCACATACCTATGATGGTCCAGTCAATGAACATACAAGGTGAGCTAAAGTCAGTATGTCAGGCTATATTGGGAGTTTTACCAGGACTGTAGGAGGTTGCAGTTTCAAGTTTCACCTTCTTTACACAGAATTATTTACTCTTCCAGTACTTTCAGATGCTGAGTAGGACAATTACGCCTGTCTGTTTTAGTGAAAAGAGGAGAAAAACAAAAGCTGGCAGATGATTAACGGAACCTCTCTCTCTCTCACTCACTCTCTCACTCTCTCTCTCTCTCTCTCTCTCTCTCTCTCTCTCTCTCTCTCTCTCTCTCCTCAGCTCTCGGTCAGATCATGCTGTATGTGGATGGGATGAACGGCCTCATATCTCACAATGAGACGGTCCAGTGGCTGTACACCCTGGTCGGATCCAAGGTAAAGAATGTGAATGTTCGTCTACTTCTTCTTTTTTCTTCTTTTCTTGGACCTCTGCCCCTCAGCCACACTGCAGATATACTGTAAAATAATCTCGACAAACCCCATCTGTACGTTGAAAATGTTTTAAAGTTGCTACGTCACAACTACCCCTCCTCCCCCCTGTCACTGTGGTGGCCACCTCAGCCCTCTAGTGGCCAGAGTAGGACATGTCCAGCATATACAGTATATGGTGAAGATAATAATAATAATAATAATAATAATAATAATAATAATAATAATAATAATAATAATAATAATAATAATAATAATAATAATAATAATAATACATTCGATTTATATAGCGCTTTTCTCGCACTCAATGCTCTTTACACAGGAGGCATGACAACAAACAAACAAAAGGAAATGTAAAGTTGATCGGGCTTGGGTTGGTCTGTTCTTTCTAATTACTTGTCTGCCTTCCTGTCTAAATATTGAAACAATATTTGGCATCCTTTTTGCTTTTTTTAATTAAAACCTTATCTTCCCAGTCATTCTCTATGTCAAATGTCAACCGTCAATAGACATATTCTCCATAATCGTCGTTAGTGCCAGCTGTGTAGAAGTGTTACATCAACTCTGATGGTTGTATCACCACTGACATGATGTTGATTTTCACTCCCAAGCAAATTAACAACAAGCTGCGTGTCAGGCCCTCTACTCCCTCTCCTCTTCACAGTTCTGACTGTACGAGGGTAAAATTGTGTGACCATGAGAAGAGTGCTTCAGCGATTTTAACATTGCCATCTAATTTGAATTCCGATTGGAGTCATTTTCACCTTTTGTGCTATGGCTGTTCTATTTGAGAACAGAACTGAACAGTATGTTCTCTTGATCTGGTGAATGTATTCTTAATATGGCCTCAGCGTCACACAAGGTTCTTATCAAACCGCTCAAGACGGTTCAGACAGGAAAAAGCTTTTTTTCACAAGACAATGGGAAACTGCTCGATGGTTGGGAGTTTAAAGGGGGCTGTTGATCCATGTGTTTGAAGAACTAAATCATAAAGTTTACAGTTGAAATGAAATGGATCCAAGGTTTTGTTGCTTGGATTTTAGGAGCATGGTGCCACAGTGTGATTGTACGTGTTAACTTTTATTTTTCTCTTTGAGTAGTTCCGTTTGGTGGTGAAGACAGCCCTAAAGCTGCTGCTGGTGTTTGTGGAGTACACCGAATCCAATGCTGCTCTGCTCATAAAGGCTGTGGACGGAGTGGATGCCAAAAGAGGTAAGAGAGTCAGCTGGGGAGAAGACATTGCTACTTTGTCAAGCACTGTTAGTTAGTTAGTCAGTTGTCCACCTCAAGATTGCCATGACAGACAACTCGACATATGTACATCATACATCCATACAGTGACATATGCATGCATACAGAGGAAATTGTTAGAGCATCAGGAGTTTGACAAACAATATGGATTCAATGTGTGAGGTATTAAATCCAAATAAGTTAAATTTGAATGTAGTTCTTCCAGCTAATAAGCCATTGTCTCTGTATCCCTGAACTAGGGACAGCACAGTGGTTGCTGTCATTGTCTCCTAGCAGTTGTTTCCCATTCACTATTTATTTTACTATTGTGCCATTTTGTCTTTGCAATACATCATCGCACGAGTTGTCAATCAGCGAAGAAATATTACAGAAACACCGTAAATAATGTAAACATCAATTTAAGTAAATTCCCATTTTTTGTTCGAGTTTCTCCCTCAATTCCTTTATTAATCAAGCCATCCATCTGTGGTGGCTGTAGTGCTGTTCGGCTGACCGCAGTCTCACAATCTCCTGTTCTCCCGTATAGTCAGATCAGTTGTCGTGAGCAGTTCCCGGGCCCTGTGTGTGTGGTGGAACGAGGCTTATTAAGTAAGACTGTAACTCTCCCGTCTGCAGCGGGGTTTGGGTTACCTGCCGCTCTAAAGGCTTCATATTGTGCGGCCGCGGCGTGCGACAGGGGGCTGAGCGTTGGCGTGCAAAGGGATCAGGTATCTCTCAGTCTCAGCTTTGTTTTTTTTCACTTCTGCCTGTTGCGTAAGAACACTATTCCCGACTGCGTTTCTCCTACTGGAAGCCGTGAGATGACCAAAACGTTTTTGATTTGATTCAAGGTTGCAACAGTTATTTTCTATGCTCTTAAGATGAGAGGAGGGATTAGTTAAGCCTTCATTATTATCATGTGTCTATATGGAAACACACAGATAGCTGTGTGTTTATCGTGTCATATCTAAAGGTGTTGCATTCATTTTGCTGCTGCAGGCACAAAGCTGTGGTCAAACATTATGGAGATCCTGGATGAGAAGGATGGAGTGGACACAGAGCTGCTGGTGTATGCAATGACACTCATCAATAAGGTAAGTGAATGGATAGCAGCTAAGGCTGCTAACTGGCAGTAATCTGATCATTTACCCGCTAACATGTCTGCTTCTTTGCATCATTTTCTTTTCTCTCGGTCTGTATCTTTCAAGAGTCCTAAAACATTTCCTTGATTAAAATCAATATTGACTATACAGGATAACATATATAATTAACCTGACCTGTTTTAAATAGTGCACAGGAAAAATAGTAATCTGATTGCACTTTCGTCCAAATACAGACGATTTAAGTGCATTAAATAGTACTGATGTAAGTTTATTTAGGTAGTCACATGTCAGTAAAAAGATTTAACAAAACGGTAAATGATTACAATTTGTTTCCGATAAATTACTAGATATTGCTCAGACGTGTTTAGAACTCAAATAATGCTTTTATTGAATGTGTGTGTGTGTGTGTGTGTGTGTGTGTGTGTGTGTGTGTGTGTGTGTGTGTGTTTCAGACTCTGGCGGGCCTCCCAGACCAGGACTCATACTACGACATGGTGGACTGTATGGAGGAGCAGGGCATCGAGGCCATGGCCCAGAGACACCTGTATAGGAAGGGCACAGACCTCGACCTCGTGGAACAGTTCAACATCTACGAGGTCAGGAATCCTGCACTGCCCACATTATTATTATTATTATTATTATTATTATTATTATTATTATTATTATTATTATTATTATTATTATTATTATTATTATTATTATTATTATTATTATACACTGCCAGGTGTTTGCCGTAGCACATTTGGCTTGTACAGTAGGCCCTACGCATGATGGGAGCATCACTTCCTCCACCTCTCTTCTTACCCTGATGCACCCACCACTCTGGAACAGGGTCAATCTGTTCTCTTCAGACCACACAACCTTTTTCCATTGCTGCAGAGTCTTCTGAAACAGAGTTACATCTTTTATAAAACCACAGCAATGTCTTCTGACATGGTTGTTTAAGAAATAAGAAGCTATTCACTGGAGTTAAATAGTTAGGGTTAAATAACTTGTTGCCAAACTAAAACATATTAATAACTGCGATTTTTAACTGATATAAGGCACTTTTTTCTATTTGCTCAGTAAAATCCAGGTGACTGCTTTCACGGCTTGGCAGTGTATATTACAGTATTAGCAAAGGCAGTTGTGTGCCCAAAGGTTTCTGTTTATGAACCACAAAGGCACAACCGTTCCTTTACTCTCCATCTTTGAAACGCCTTTTGTGATCCCAGACAACTCTCCGCCACGAGGACGGAGACGACGAGACCCAGTTGCCGCCCAGCGCCCGTAAGGAGCGGCGACGGGCCAGTGTGGGTGGAGCCAACGAGAGGCGTGGCCTGGAGAGGAGACGCAGCCGCAGACACTCACTGCAGAACAGCAGGGGAGGCCACGCGTCTGCCCCTGCATCACCCAGCAGCACTCACACCAACAGCTTCCTGCCCTTTGGCGGCCAGCGTGTCGAAGACATTAGTGAAAGGTGAGGTGGTAGGTAGGTGGTGGTTGGGATAGAGAGAAACTTGATCTCGATTTTACAAGTCAGTAATGGGGGGGAGGGGGGGGGTTGTTTTGAACTCTTAAAGATAGTCGCAACTATAAAAAGGCATCACAAATGATCCCCTCGTCCTTTGGAGTATTAGATAACAGCTTTGACTGGCCGGTTTTTGTATTATGTATTTAATTCTTGGAGAGTCTTGCGCCCGTCCTGTTCAGAGCCAAGGGCAAATAATTGAATTATAGAGTTATTTAAAGAATGAGGAAAAGTAGACTGTTGCTGAAAAGTTCAATTTAAAATTAATTTTTCCCCACTGTCAAAGACATTCTTATGCCACTGATGGAAATAGGAAGTGTCTGTAAACACATGATATGAGATATATGCACTATGTCTCAAGTCATGGTTCCCTTCAGTGAGAGTTTATTCAATTTAAACACTAAACATGTGCCATCTGTTTTATATACAACAATCCCTTTCAGCTACACAAACTCAGACAATAGGGTGATTCAGGCAAGAAGCTAATTGCAAATGGTGTTTGATTGTACAGTAGGTTGGACTCTGCCCTATAAAAGCACCAGGCAGTTCCACTTCTTGGGAAGACTAGGCTTGGAATTGTTTTAAACTTGGAATAACTTGTTGCCTTGCTTTTTTGTTTTTTAAATTTGATTACCGCCTTTCCTGGTTCCACATTATCTAAACCCCTCAACATGTTTTTTAAGTAGCTTGCATACTAATGTATCCTGGTAGCACTCCGGTCCTTTCGATATCCTTAAATTCAGCCCAGCATGTCATATGATACCAGACTACTAGCTGCTTCCAGTCCACAGCAGGAAATTCAAGCTGCCTTTGAAGATCACCACTTTCCATATTGTTAATGAAATCCAGACAACCGAGATGGATCCAAATAGCCAACTGGCCACGGACTCATGTATGACGATGTATTCCAGACTATCAGTTCAAACACACAAAGATATCTCCGACAGCCTTAGCTAGTACCACTTGTTACTGGATTGAATCATCCATTTCCTCAATTAAAATCACTACGAGATGGGTTATATTTCCGTTTTTTTTTAAATGCTGCCATAGTTGAATGTACTCTCGTCTGAGTTGTTCCCTATCCCTAAGCATATCCATGTCAAACATTTTGTGTCAAAAAAGACCTTACTTACCAAACCTTCATGTACTGTACGTCTTCTAACAGTTGTCTCTCCTTTACGCTAGCTCTTCTGCTAATGCTTTTTTAAAACAGCATGTTTCTTTTCAGTGTTTGTCATTTTCTATGTGTTTTCATCTTGTCAAATGTCTATTATTTCCTTTCCCCTTTCGCCCGCCTTCATCCTTCCCTTTCCTTCCCTCCAACACCTCGACCCTTCCTCTCACCACAGAGAAGAGGAGGAGGGAGAAGAAGAGGAAGATGAAGGAGAGGAAGGAGAGGAGGAGGAGGACGAGGAGGAGGCAGATGATGAAAGTCATCCAGTCACTGAGTCGTCCTCTAGACAGGGCTCTCACAGGTAGCCCCCGAAGCGTGATACACTTTCCCCTCATTTTCCCTAGTCTGCAGTATCTTCCCATAGTTCTTTTCCTTCCATTTTGAAAGTATGATTATTTTCCTTCTTCCCCTTTTGGACTTCCTGCTCTCTTGTATTTTGTCATCCTAGTGGGTCTACTCCTGCAGCTGTAGCAGACACTCCTAACATGTGTTTGAACATAAAGTGTATGGCCAACTTCCTCCCTAGAGCCAGTGACCCCAGTGAAGGGCAGAGAAAATATCTGGCCGTCAAGACCAGGGCGTCTTCTTCTCCCGTGTCCATCGCGCCTAAAAAGAGAGAGGCCTTTAGTCCCTGGTGTGTTCCTCCCCAACCACTTGACTGTGTTTTATTCCCTGTTGCTCCGAGTAGAGCAACTTCACTCCCTCTGTGTCCAACCTCAGCTCCCTTCCCTCTCCTTCCGTCCCGTGACTTGAACCAGAACCAAGTGTCTGTTGTGGCTGAAGACAGACAAAGGCAATACAGGTAGAGCAGACAGGGGCTGCAGTTCTATCTACGTGTGTTATTATACGCCCCAGAACCATTAAAACACTCACAATGTTGGAACCACACTGCTGCCTTCCCCATCGCTAGGTGTCTGTGTCCATTCGTGGCTCACTCTACACTCGGCATAACACAACCACAAGCATCATGAGAGAGCAAACGTAGTCATTGTAACGTTTATATGAAATTCGATCTTTTTTTCTTGAAAATGTTCTCCTTCTGATATTGCGTCCCATGATTGGTTGTTTGTGTTGAACGCGCTGCTGTAAGCTCAGTCTCTCTCTGCCTTGTTCCTTCTTTTGAGCAATTATTCTCTCTGCTACAGTGGTCAGAAACGTCTTCGTTTCCCATCAGATGTGATTTATGATGCATCATCTACAAAGACCAGAAAATGGAAACTCATAATTACTTCCTTTTTTCTCAGTGGCTGGAAAAAATGCATTTTTTCTTTGCAAAACATGAATCGCTCATCTGTCTTTTTGGTTGTCGCTCTCTCAAAGACAAGTCAATAAATTAATTTAGAGCATTGATTAATTCAAAATAGTAGCATGAGCCAGTGAAAGCCTCGAAAAACTGTTTCACGTATTCGGATTTAAAGGAATTGTATTACATTATAAAAGCACAATGAATCGATCGCAATGAGACAGACAGAGATACGGTCTCGCTCTTGTTGGTTCTGTTGCTGTGTGGTCTTGCAGCCCGCCTACCTTTCGCCCACTGTCTTGTGTGTGTGTGACTAACATTTTATTATTTTTTATCTTTGGAGTGTCTGACCTGACTGTTACTCTCTTTTTCTCTTCTTCCTCACTTCCATCTTTAGTCTGACAGACATAAACAACTCTTCTCAATCAGCTAGAAAGCCCTGCTGGGCCGAAAGGTAAGGCCAGGAAGATTCCAACAGGTTAAATGTAACAAGAGTTGCAATGGCTCAGAGTTTTTTTTTCTGGCTAACATTATTAGTTTCAGGGACTGGTCCTGTAGCCAAACAACGACTATTGTTTGCAGTGATTGATTCCGACATCGACGTTAACTATTAACACATGATGTGTTGTGAAACTTGTTCTAGGACAAAATGTGCACAGTTTTTTGCACGTTTTTTTTTCCTTCAGGTTTTTTTTGGCATGGCTTCCCTCACAGGGAAACTTCTTCAGATGCCTATGAAGAGTGCTCTCTTTTACTCAGCTCACACTCATACCTCTGTCCAGTATAAATTGTACCAGCAATATGATAATAGAATTCAGATCATCACATCACAGATTTTTTTAAAGCGATGTCCAACCTTCTTCTGTGTCTTTCAGTTTTTAAATAGAACAGTGATTTTTATTTATACACTTTGCTCTTCACAGAATCAATGGCAATGGCACTCCGTACCCTGGCAGGCACCAGGCTCCTACAACACCCAGCCATCGCTTCACTAGTTCAGTAACGTCCACACCAGACTCCAAAGCGGCTGACAGGTTGGGCATCTTAACTTTAACCCACGGCTAAATACACAACATTACATGACTGAACCCTATCTATCAAGCTCCTGTTTGAACAAAAATGAGTTCAATGAAGAATGCAAGTGCACACCGATCACTCAGTTTTAATATTATTATTATCGCACTATAAAACTTTCTTTTTCGTTTTCTTCCCCCTGTGTAGACCTGCCTTAGGGGGCTTGCTGAGTTCATCGTACAGACAGCATCAGGAGTCACTGGCTGCAGAGAGAGAGAGGAGACGCCTGGAAAGAGAGGAGCGCCTGCAGAGAATCGAGAGAGAAGAGAGGAACCGCTTCAAGTTAGTCTCGCCGTACCAAACACACACACACACACACACACAACAGTGCGTGGCTTCATGTCAGAGAGAACACATTATTTCTTCATTTCTCAACATCATGTTGGCATGTGTAATTTTTTAGAAACAGGTGTCTCCAGACTTTGAGAAGTTATTAACCAATCTCCCATGCGTCTTATAAAACTGGGCTGTCTGTCTTCATGAGGATATTTAGATATGCTGAATGGTGGCAGGAGGAGTCAGTCTGCATATGTTCTGCTCAGAGTTTTTCCTTTAACTTTTTTTATTATGCCGTTTGCTTCCTTTGCACTTGCCATCTATAAAATATCAATGTACTGTATGTATTCTAGGAACACAGGTCTGTAACTGCCATGTCATCCTTCTTTTCTGTCTTTCTATCTCAGTCGAGATTATGTGGACAAGAGGGAAGAAGCGAGACAAGCCAGAGAGGAAAGGTGAGAATACTTTATTCAATGGGTTCACATATGGATCCACAATAATGATGCACTTATGAAGATCAAACAAGAAGAAACCTAAGAGGGGTCTGTGAATGCTTTTAGACCCATTTTAAAATTGACAGCAGATGTAAAGTCAGTTGCACCCAGCCTCAGGCTGAATTATAGGTGTCAGAGCCCCTTAAGGCCTGTTCACCATTTAGACGTACCAGAGTTAACTGGACAAGTGTGAAATTGTGTTCTGGCATGGATGTGGTCTGGTTATCTCCCTTAGACCGTGTCTGAGTGTGAGTGTGAGTGTGTGTGCAATATAATTTATAGCTCATACTTATGCCCTCAACTTTTTCAAACCCCATGTGAACTGGAGCACGCACCTCAATGAATTTTAAAGAATGTGTGAACTGAGACCAGTAAATGCTAAAGGCTTTGGCTATATGGTTATTATTTACAACATCTGACATAAAGTATCTCAGTATGCAGGACATGTACTTTTGAATGAATCGATTTCTTTGAGGGCCTCTTGTATATTTGAGTATACTTGTTCAAATGTCTCCACCCCTTAAATGCTCAAATGCATGCAACATTTTCACAACTGTCATTTAGCTGTTCACTTTGAGAAATAAAAAAAAAGTTAAGTGCTTCATTCCTTTGCAACTATAAACATGACAACATCAACATATGGCAAAGAATATCATGCATCTAAAACCACAGTGTGCAGACTTTTGAACGCTACATTTTCCCTTCTGATTGCAGGTACAAGGCTGTGGAAAGACTAGCTGCAGAGGAGTTTGAGCGCGAGCGGCCCAGAGCTCCGACTAGGGGGCGGACAGAGATCACTCTGTGTTTGAGTCCCAATCCCGCCAGCCGCTCTGTGTCTCGATGCACCACACCTTCATCCGTTTTCTCACAGGAAGACACCGTCGTCACTGCTCTCCGCACATCGGGTAACACGTCTTTTCTTAAACTCATTTCTTTATGATTAGTATCTGAGTAATGTGAGCATGAATGGACTGTAATGTTGGCCTGTAGCGCTGGCAGAGAAAGTACAGGATGTCAGCGCACCTGTCATACACACACTAGACTTGGCATTAACACTTCATGGTTGATTATTGCACAGACATTAGTTTCAGCTGCCCATCTGTTCGAAAGGAGTTATTGAGAAATATGTAATTGAATTGTTACACCTTATAAGTGAAATGGGGATATTGTAGGAAAATAGCTACAGATGTATTGAGTGTGTATGTGTGTCTGAATTGGGTGAGCGGGTGGGTGAGGTGCGTTTACACAAACATCCAAATGTCCTAATCTTAAAATGGCTTTTAATGAGATTCTGATTAAAAAGCCTCAATGATTTAAAAAGTAATTTGACATTGCTGCACCAAAAAGTCCTTTAGTATTACAATTTAGTTTTCCAAAAATATACTTCTTAAACACCTAAAAGAAGATTCAAATTGAACTTGTTTTGTCTCAAGAGTTGCAGTTATCTCTCTGTTTCATAGACATGTACAGTATGTGGTCATGGGCCATAGGGTAGCTAGATTTGATGATTCTTTGGACAGTCTAAAAAACCTATGTTGAGTTTAGACTGTCAATCTCAGTCGGGAGGCAATTTGAAGCTGTTTAGATTGTCAACAAAGAATGTTTTTCCGAAAGGGCTATCGGATAATGTAAAGGCTCATAACTGAGGTGCTTAAAGTAACTTTTTTTTCTCCCCCCCCCCCCCCCCACACACACACACTTTGTTTTGATTTCTCCTCCTCCTGGAAACGGAACATATCTCAGAGGCAAACCTTGACCCGCAGACCAGTCCAGTGCCAGAGTTAACAGTATCAGAACCCGGCAGCAGCAGCAGCCCCCCACCACCATCACCTCTCTCCTCCCAGCCAGACGAGCAGCAGACTGAGACAGCGTCGCCCGCGGAGGAGACGACGGGGGAGGAGGTCATTGCTGAGACTGAGAGACTTGAGAATGCGGTGGCAGAAGAGCCGGCCTCGGATGGACAGTCAGACACTGGGAAAGAAGAGAGGCAAGGGAAGCTGGAGGGACAGGGACAAGAGCGGTGCGCGGATGAGGGTGCATCAACAGAAGAAGAAGAGCAGGTGGAGGAAGTAGTGGTGGAGGAAGTAGTGGTGGAGGAAGTAGCCAAGGAAGTAGCGGAGGAAATAGCAGAGGAAGTAGCGGAGGAAGCCGGAGATCCAGACGTGGAAGTGAACGCGGTGGAGTTGGTTGAGGAGTTTGAAGAGAAAGAGAGACGGACGGAGAGTGACGTGCTGCTGAGCGAGAAGGAGAGACAGAACGAGGAAGTCAACGAGAAGGACAACTGCTCAGCCTCCAGCATCTCCTCCACCAGCAGCACTTTGGAGAGGGAGGAGCGCGAGGAGAAGCTCACCAATGACATCCAAGCAGGTATTATAGCTTGATGCTCATTTATTTTTTCCGGAATCAGAAAATCAGAAATGCTGTGTTGATCCCCATGGGAAAATTTGTTGGAAACATATGTGAAAAAATAAATATATGTGGAAAGGATGTGTGCTTAATGCCAGAAGGTATAACATAATAATAGAAATCCAACACTAGCAATTCAAGAATAGTAAGTTTATAAGTATGAATGAACATTATACTACAATATGTACACAATGTAAGTTCTGGAAATAACTAGAGTATATGAGATATGTAATATCTCCACACTTTTGGCATAACAAGCTATACCTATAGATATAGCAACAAGTACAATATCAATAATACTAACAGAGCTGTTACAATGTAATAATAATTATTAATGTGTGCAGTTAAATTGTTGTACTGATGAAATATTGCATATTAAAATATATGATAGATAATTAATTAAATCTAGAAGGTAGAGTCCAGTCTATTGTGTTTGAAACTCTGAGGGAGGAGTTGTACAGTTTGATGGCCACAGGGAGAAAGGACTTCTTGTGGTGCATCTTGGTACAGCGAGTCTTTCACTGAACGTGCACCTGTGCTTGTCTTAGCACATCATTGATAATAAACTGCGTGGATTTCCTGTCAACGTAACAATGTAAAATGCTTCCGTTTCAACAGGCCAATGGACCCAGCGCATAAAGGGCGCCGACGTGAATGACCAGTGCAACAAAATACTCAACAGCAAGCGCTTCATGCTGGACATGCTCTACGCGCAGAAGACCACCGGCAAGGATGAAGGGAACGAAGAAACGGAGACAGAGAAAGAAAGATGTAAATGTGAGAATGAGAAGGAAACAGAGGCCAGTGACTCCTCCTCTGTGGCCAGCTTGGCTAGCAGGATCTCCACACTGGAGGCAAACAGACAGGCCAGAGAGGAGCACGTGAAGAAAGTGGAGGTGGGACATCTGGACAACCAGGGCAGTGTGCGAGCCGTGGCCGAGAAGTTTGGAGATTTGGTCAAAGGCCTGACGTCTCCTCCTGAGGTGGAGGCCTCCAAAGAGCAGCAGCAGCAACAACAGACTAATGACAAATCCTCAAGTGACAAATCCTCCACGTCGGCAGCATCCACCTCGCCCCCGAAGAAAGAGTCGGACTATATCTGGGACCAGCTGATGGCCGCGCCCAGGGAGCTGCGGATCAAGGAGATGGACTTCACTGACCTGAGGGACGAGGACGACATGGACATTTTAGATATGGATGACCTCATACCACCGGCACCCCTCACGCCATGCGGTGCACCCCTGCCCCCACCCCCGCCCCTGTTTGGGTGCCCCCCTCCTCCTCCCATGCTAGGCACTATGATGATGATGCCCCCTCCCCCGCCTTTCATGGCCCCCATCCCCCCGCCATCGCCGCAGCTGAGTCGAGGAGGGGAATCGCCTCTCTTCCAGAAGAAGAAGAAGACCATCCGTCTCTTCTGGAACGAGGTGCGTCCTGTGGAGTGGCAGTGCAAGAGTCATAAATTCTGCAAGGAGTCCCTCTGGTCCAAACTGGATCCGATTAAAGTGGACACGTCCAAGCTGGAGCAGCTGTTCGAGTCCAAATCCAAGGAGCTGCCCGTCACAAAGGTATCTTATAGTGTTGTGTTGTGCTGCTGTTAACAGTAAAGACATGCATGCAGTATTACCATACGCTTTCCGGAGTTTATTTTGCAGTCCTGATTTTCCTCGGGGTTCTCTCCCATAAGCTCGGGATTTCCGGCCATCCGGAACAATGTTGTTATGATTAAAGGATCATTGTAGATGATTTGGAAAGTCATTCAAATCATTGTGTTCAGAGATGATTTCAGTACAAGTGATGAATTCTAACCTCTTCACTATATATTTTTCCATTTGTTTATTTGTAGTTTCATCCATCCTCCCAAGAGGATAGGATACAGTTTTATTTTTATGACCCATCCTGTACCACCACTCTTAGGGCAAAGTAGCTTTCTCAGTCTTGCACAGTCACAACATTCCCTAAGCAAATCCCATGACTGTCTTCCTATTACAACCTTTCTTCCAGCAACACCGTCAATCCAGAAAACGATATTGACTGGTACAATACCACCAACAAAAATGAAACCCTTTGTATTCAAGTAAAACACCTTTATTTTCCTTTTGGTACAACCCTTTATACATTTTGCCCTACTAGTAGTCAGGATCCAAGAATATCAATGTTCTCTCTCCAATTCACCAAGCCAAGAAAACCTTTCATTACTCCAACAGTTTAACCACCTCCTGTCCATGGAATCATTCAGACTGGTTACAATACCCACAGAACCTATAACAACTCAACTATGGGGAACAGGATGTCACATCTATATTTTTGTAATTTAAATCCATAAATGCCTGCCTCTGCTATTCCAGACACATGGTTCAGTATGATATCTGATTATTTATTTATTTTTCGCTTACAGAAAGCAGCTGTCGATGGTAAACGGCAGGAAATCATAGTGCTGGATTCCAAACGCAGCAACGCTATCAACATTGGCTTGACGGTGTTACCTCCTCCCCGCACCATCAAGACAGCAATCCTCAACTTTGATGAGTATGCACTGAACAAGGAAGGCATTGAGGTAAAGCTATTTTTATTTAATTATTTTACACATAGTCTAATAGCCCTTTTTACTGCATATCATAAATACTATTTAGTCCATAACATAAAACCCAGTCAACCTCACCGGGTCCAAAATAAACATTGTTTTCTTGAATGATATTTACTCAGCACACCAAACTAACACGGGTTGATTTCACAAAACAAAAGAGTTTTAACTCATCTAAATGGGATGGCCCACAATGTTGACATATCATGTGACATGTTGTGGCTGCGTGGCCGGCTTTTTGGCTGTTCTTGTGTTATTAATCACAGCAATGATTAAAGGTTAGTTCCAAATGCATATGTACAGAGGGGTATTTCAGGTAGCAGAGTTTACAAACTCTGAGTTTAATCCTGCGTTCTGAGTTGGTCAACTCAGAGATGAGCAACTCTGGGTTATCGGTTTCGGAACAGGGGATCAGCGTTGGGTCAATCAACTCTGAGCGTGTTCACTCTGGGTTGAGCGTGTGCATAAAAGCCATCATCAATAGATCGTTGTTAACATGATTCACCATGGAAACAGGAGAAACAAATGCTTGATCCTCCCACCTATCCACTTCTTAAAAAAAATAAGAAAAAAGAAACTTCTCTGCTCCTCCCACTAGAGTAAGAAATATTAACGACTGAGTTTATGGTATGGAGAAGAATTAACGGGATATTATCTCATAACTCTGATCTAATCACCAGTATCAATCAGTAAAAAATGGGGCAAACATTTTTTGTCAAGAGAATCATTACGCTTCCGTATGAGAAGCAATAGTCTATTTTAAGAATTAAGTTACGCATATCAGCAGCAGCAAAAGTATTAAGCTGGCGCTGCACAGCATTGCTGTACTTTATATTCGCTGTATTATGTAGGCAAGCGTTGATACTGTGCAGTAAACAGACTGTCGCTTCTTTTCAATGGGGAGTGAAAGACATTAACGTCAGACAAATTAGGTGACAGTAGAGCCTGATTGATTTATTACCAGATTCCAGTGATCACAGTTTAAATTATTATGTTATTTCTATATTCATATTAGGCTATTTAACGAGGCTCGTCTGTGACTTTGGATCACACAAGTGAACAGTAACGATCACGTGCAGCCGCAGATTTACATTTCAACCTGACAGAAATCTGTTCAGTGGCACAGACGTTAAAAAACTCCTGTTAATAACAAAAAGAATGATATACATACAATACAAATAGGTTTATTAATCTGAATGTAGAGCATGTTCACAATGTGTAAGGTGGCCACATATGAACGGCACGAGGGCTGAGAACAAGGCTACTGATCAGATAAATGATCGATCAAACGTAAAATCATCAGTACATGATACAAACATCCCGATGGAGATTTCTATGGAGCCATTTTGCTTTAAACTGTACAGGGACGCGTTGTGACAGTGACTCTTTCTTCAGTCGGAGCTGCAGCATAACAAACTCAGGGTAGGTCTAACCACCTATCCAGCAGGTTAGACCCACGGCGTATGTTGCAGAAGTAACTGACTCTGAGGTGCACTGAACCTGCTTCCTGAAACAGAAAACCCAGAGTTTCCACTAACTCAGAGCAAACAAACTCTGAGTTGCCTCAAAACCCGCTTCCTGAAACACCCCTCAGCTCATTTTTAAAAAGCATACCATAGACGTTTGAAGGACTACCCAACACCAGATAATGATTAATGTGGCATCCCTTTGGTATCATATAACGGGCAGTTTTTCAGAGCTTCTCCTGAAGCTCATTCTTTAGCAGAGAGGAGGAGGAGGAGTATTTCCTCTCCTCCTTTTGTCTCCGGAGAGATTTTCCAGACGGACGACAAAAAGCGAGGTTGAAGGTTTGGATGTCACACAAGTTTGTGGGGAAATTTTTTAAAAAAATATCAAATAACAGATCTGGGAATGTCAAGTCAAATGTATTTGCTCTCCCTCCCTGTGATCTGCTCGCTGACATATTGTTTATTTTTCATATATTTTATTTTATTGTTTCTTCCTCTCTCTCTTTCTCCTAGAAAATCCTGACAATGATCCCCACAGAGGAGGAGAAGCAGAGGATCCAGGAAGCACAACTGGTCAACCCTGACATTCCACTGGGCAGCGCTGAACAGTTCCTCCTCATCCTCTCATCCATCACGGAGCTGTCCGCTCGCCTTCAGCTCTGGGCATTCAAGATGGACTATGAGCTCATTGAGAAGGTCAGACACATTCCTGTTTACTTTAATAACACAGAGGTAGATCACACCTGGTGGAGGTTACAGAAGAAGAAACTGTCCAAAACTCATGTGATTTGCAATACACTTCAAGTGGAGATAATACTCCTTTGTGCAGCGTTTAGTCCGTTTACATCCCACCCTCGTATGGTTTGGTTGGTCAGTTGTGAGCACAGCAATCGGGCATTTGTTGAGATGTACACAGGTGAATGACAGATGTAATAGCACTGACTTGAACTTATTCCGAAGCCTGGTGCTTGCTTGACATCTTGGACAAAGAATGTGGAATGAAGTCCACAAAAATAATGCCTAAATTTGTGCACTGTGGAACCAAACTAAGACTAAATTTGGGCCAGCCAAATTATACAATAGTTGTGAAAGTGCCCTAAAAGGTCTTTAAAGGAGTATTTTGTCGCTTTGGCTTTGCACTGCATTGACATCGTTGGACGCATGATGGACAGTTATTTTTAATGGATTAAAATCAATACAGCAGCATACACCAGAGATATCTGTCTTTTTTTAATTCCTCACATTTTTCTTCCTTGGGCCCTACATTACCCACAATGCAACATTTTATGTGGAGATTCTGGTGTTTATGCTGTTAACTAGTGTAGCCTCAAGCAGAGATGAGGAGTGGGATACAGAGGTCTGATAACCGCACATCCGTACTATGCTCAAATTTGATATCTTTTCAAATTTGTCGTCTTTAGCCCAATCTCACATGAGGATATTAATCAGACTTAACACAGCTCCCTCTTGAGCCACAAAAGGCTTTACATAAGGAATATTTTGAAGCCAAAAAAGTTAGACGAAAAGATTGATCTGCAACTGTAATGTATTGATGTGCTTCTTGGCTGTATTTTATCTTGCTCTTTTAGGAAGTGGCAGAGCCTCTGCAGGACCTGAAGGAAGGGATGGACCAGTTGGAGAAAAACAAAACACTTCGGTACATCTTGACCACATTGCTGGCCATAGGCAACTTCCTCAACAGCACTAATGTGAGTAACCCTAAAGACATATGTGGCTTAGAGGTTCCCCCTTTTTTCACTTTCTTTCCCCTCTGAGTCTTTTTACTCACTTCCTCCCACTCCTCCTCCTCCTCCTCCTCCTCCCCCCAACTCCCCCGCCAACATATTTATTTGGCAAGGATAACAGTGGACTCTCTATGTGTAGAAGAATGTGCTGCCCGACTGTCTGCAGCAGACACTGTCCTACAGTAAAAATCGCTTGTCAAGGCCTCAGCTGGACCTGGCTCTGTCTGTCTGAGAGAAAAAAGGGAGGGAGGTTGTGTGATTGTGTGTTTCCCTACAGTTTGCGTTTGTCTGGCTGCTTTTGTGTGAACTTGTGTCCGTGTTTTTTTTTTATATAACTCTTACTTTGTGACTTTCCGTGGCCTTGCGTGTGGCTTTGTGTGCAATGCATCTGTTTATATGTCTATGTATGAGTGAACCTCTGGGATATGAGTGCCAAAAACCCTAAAGGGAAACATTAGTCATCAACATACAAAAAAAAAGAAAGTAGTTCCCGTAAATAACTGCTGCATTTATATTTTTGCAGTAAGCCATTTAAAACTGGCAGAAGAACAAAGTAGATCTAGTTGGGATTATGTCTTTCATGATATGTTCTGGCTTTTTTAAGCCGCGCTGTAGTGAGCGGAACAATCGGTCGAGTCTGAAGTAGATGGTGGTTTCTGATAATCCAGCCAGCCTTAATGAATCTACATGTCTATGCTTTGCACTCCATTGAAAACCTTTTTTTTTTTCGGAAAGGAAATTCATGGCAATTTGCTCCTGGAGTAGGGAGGCTTTTGATTTTTAATTTGTTTCCGTCCGTGTGTGTGTGTGTGTGTGTGTGTGTGTGTGTGTGTGTGTGTGTGTGTGTGTGTGTGTGTGTGTGCATCCCCTTAGGCTAAAGGCTTTGAGCTGAGTTATTTGGAGAAAGTCCCGGAGGTAAAGGACACGGTTCACAAACAGTCGCTGCTGCACCACGCCTGTGCCATCGTGGTGGAGAAGTTCCCCGACAGCACTGACCTCTACTCTGAGATAGGAGCTATCACCCGCCTTACCAAGGTTTGCTTTATAAAAAACAATAAAACACATTAAACATTTCATTCCAAGCAGTATTAAAGGTGCACTTTGTAACATTAGGTTTGTCAAACATTTTCTAAGGTATATTCTGATATCCTAATAAACACAATTTCCTCACACGAACATGTAACGCTGTATGAAGTTAGAAAGCTACCTTAAAATTAAGTGTTTCACTGTTGTTGTTGTTTACAGAAGCAGGCCCCACAGTTCTGTTTACAAACATATTCTAGTTTTGATTCATGATTATAGAATTATTTAATACTTACTTAATTACACGCAGACTAAATGTGTTTCGTAAACCAACTGCAGGCTCTGCAAATGTGAACAAATCCCCCTCCCCTGAAATTGCATAGTGCACCTTTAAAATGCAAAAATCATATCCACTGGAGAGAGTCTTTAGCAGCCTGTAATGAGTCCTGTCTGTGAACATACAGGTGGACTTTGATCAGCTCCAAGACAATCTGGCTCAGATGGAGCGACGGTGCAAAGCATCATGGGATCACCTCAAGGTCATTGCGAAACATGAGATGAAGCCAGCGTTGAAACAAAAGATGTCTGATTTCCTCAAAGACTGTGCAGAGAGAATCATTATTTTGAAGATTGTACACCGAAGAATAATCAACAGGTATGTTCAGTGTGTAGATCCGATGACTCCATGCTGTAATACATTTATCCTAAACTTCCTTTATTTTCACTGGTGTTTCAATTGCATTTACAACCATTATGATTGGTTACATTTTGAGGCTTTTTTCCACCAGAGGAACTCTCTGTAGTGATATGATGTGTGATGTTTTCTCTACACATCCGCAGGTTTCACGCCTTTCTGCTCTTCCTGGGCCATCCGGTGTATGCAGTGCGTGAAGTCAGCATCCATCGCTTCAGCAAGATCCTGAGTGAATTTGCCCTGGAGTATCGCACAACGAGAGAGCGCGTGCTGCAGCAGAAACAGAAGAGGGCCAACCACCGGGAGAGGAACAAGACCAGGGGGAAAATGATAACAGATGTAAGTGCTCCTCAACCACCACGTCTCTTCACACGTACACTTTCTCGGTTTCCTGATCCCCCCCTTCTTTGTTTAGTCTGTACTCTCTCAATTCTGTGAAACAATATGAGCCCTCCCTAGATGCCCGTTTACATCTTTAATCTGGTTAAAGCACCAAAACGGGGCCATTTCTGACCGACACGACATACATTAGTCATGACATCAGCACAGTTCCCCCGGTATTCACGTGTATAGGTTACTGTAACAACAATCAGTGAGCTGTTTTGAGTGTATCTCATTCTGTAGCTGCAGCTAAAAAAGGCCAGAGCAAACACCTTCGCTGCGTGATTAAAATCCCTTAAACCCAGAGGAGCCGGCTGCTTGGAGCGGACTCCACATCGCGCCTTGGCAAGGGGCCCCTCTCTCTTCAAAGGGAACCCTTAATTCAATCCCTGTGTGAAAATTCAAGCCTTTAGTTGTCCCTGAAGGAGATATATAACAAGGCCCACACCTTAACCACCCCTTAAAAAAGATGTTAAGTCAAATAGCCTCTTCTGTTCCACAGCTTGTATATATCTGGAATGTTTTTCTACGGTATAGTAGAGGGCGTTCATAGTCATTTTGATGTTTAAAGGAATAGTTTGACACATTGTGAAATACCGTTGATCGTCTTCTTGCGGCTCGTTAGATGAGAAGATTGATGCAACTCTCTTAGTTGGTTGGCTTAGCCTAGCATAAAGACTAACAGCAGGGGGAAATAACTTCTATTTTTGTTGCTGTTCAAATAAGTTAAACATGTTATGATTGGTGCCTTTTTGATTATTTTTCTTACCTTTGGACAGAGTGTAGTAGTAGCGGAATAGTTCCCCATGGCTTGACAATAGACAAGGCGGCAGACTGGACTTTATATCAGTGTTCAAGTTTATTGAGGAGGATTCCTGACAGGACATTGACAGAGTACTTGGTGGAGTATTGAAGCAGCAGGCTGAGATGCCAGCATTGGCTCTCTCCTTAAAGCTACAGAACAGTGTCTTATATCTTATGTGTGGGGTGCATCACGTGTTATTAATATCCTAGAATAGACAACTCCTTTCATCACAACAAGTCGACCACAAGTCCATCTATGGGTGTTTTCGTCTCTTACCAGTGACCCCTAACCTTCAAGACTGTCTACTTTGCAACTTCTATTTCCACCACAAGAGCTTGGCTACCTGTGTCCCCTTTTTCAGTGGGATCGATATTCTCATCTAACTCTCTTCTTTATGATGAATCAGACAACTCATCAGTGTATCATGTCTAGCAATTACTGTTATCTGGAAAGCTGTCACTTGTCTTATTTGTAGGTGAAAGATGCTCTTTATGATACCAACGGTGTATTTTACAACACACCTTTTGGCATTTATTTTCTTCCTTTTCCTTTGTCTCTGTAGAGTGAGGATGACGATGATTGTGAGGTAGGGGATGGGGCTACCTTTGTGTGCAAACAAAGTGCATGTGGACTTTTTTTTGTGACTTACACTCAAACTGAATTTATTGACGTAACATTGAACAATAACTAGTGTGCTCTTGTGAGGATTAACAAAGGACATGTCATCAGTAAGACTGAAAGATTCCGTGTGTGTGTGTGTGTGTGTGTGTGTGTGTGTGTGTGTGTGTGTGTTACCTCTCATGAATGAGGAAGCTTGACGGTGATGACAAGCAGAGAGGAAAAGGTGTTTGCATGATGTCCACTGGAGTGTTGAGAGAATCTCATTTGGAGTCGTCAATGCTACTCAGGAGTGTATGACTACTAGCTGTATGTTTTTGTTTGTGTCACTGAGTAAACAGCACTGTACATGTGTTTATTTGTATATATTCTGTACATGTGTGTATTTGTATGTATTTGAAATGACAAGTTGATCTTATTTTAGGCTGAAGAGTGCTGTGTTGCTTGTAAAAGATTGATAGCATGGAGCTAGGTTTTTTTTTACCTGTCTTAATTATAACACATCAGATACTGTAACTGTGTGTCCTCTCCCCTCCAGAGTGGTAAGTTTGGCGGTACACCGTCAGACACACAGGACAGCCAGCCTCAGGGGATCCAGTACGCTGAAGATGCAGCTGAACATGAGAACATGAAGGCCGTGTTAAAGAGCAGCCTGCAGGGCGGAGAGAGTGTCACGTCAACGGTGCCAGGACTCCGTACACGCACAAGAGCCAGCAGCACCAGAGGTCTGTCTCATAAACATCTTACACTGTTACAGCCCCTAGTTGGGGCTCATGATATCAATATAAAAGTAGGGGCCCCCCTTCCATCACCCCTCCACAACACCTAGCTTTGCATTTCACTGTGGACATAAAGGCTCAACAAGGCGTTTTAATTTTTTACTGAAGTTACCCCTATCTGGAACCTTGAAACATATAAGCAAGGGTCCCAGATGATGAATCATATTGACTTTGCTGATCCCCTTGATTTTTCATTTATGTACAATCACATCTACTGAGCCAACAACCAGCAGTGCAATGGATATATAAGCAAGAGGGTCAAGTTTGGGGTGCAATGTTATGAGGAAATAGTATATCCCAATTGTATGCATACTGCATGCAAACTACATAAGTTTTAAGAGCAGCTGCAGTATGTAGTAAAGTAAAAAAGACAAGAAAGAGTGTGCGAATTTGGAAAACATGAACTGTGTCTGGTTTTCTTATGCATTGTGTGTGACCTTATTGTTTTAGGCCGCGTTCCCCCGTGGTGCTCTGCCAGTGATGACCCGGTCAACTGCACAGACGACACAGCTGACGAGATCATGGAGAGGATTGTTAGGTCAGCCACTCAGGGGCCCAGCCAACGGGCGCAACCTCGGGAGAGGAGGCGGTCACGGGCCAACCGAAAATCATGTGAGTCACGTTGAACTATTGGACGAGTAACATCATTGATTATCACGCAAAAATAATTCCTGTCAACTGCATGTGCAAAACAGGGAAATAATAAACTTCCACATCACAGTTTGTCCCTCTCTCTCTCTCTCTCTCTCTCTCTCTCTCCACTTTCCATTTGCATCTCTTCTTGTCTGCACAGTGAGGAGGACACTAAAGAGTGGGCTGACAACAGAGGAAGCAAACGCTCTCGGCTTGTCCAGTGGCTCAGAGATGCAGGTGTGAGCCTGGCCACTAAAGAACGTCCGGAAGCCCTTTCACTGCCTCTCCAATGCCAACACCCACCTGGCAACCCACTCTGCTCGGGCCTTGGCACTTAACCCCCCCCCCTTCACCCTCCCAGCTTCGATGAGTTGACCTCATCTTCATGCGACATTAGCTCAACACGAGTGCTTCCCAAAGAGAGTGAGATTTTATTCTTGAACTGACGGGCGGAGAGAGCAGAAACAAAGAGCACTGCGTTCAAATCACTAAGCTTTGCTATTGCTGGATGAACATTGATGTGCTGCACTCACAAGGCTTAACCACAATCGTCGATCGTAGCGTACAAACACCCACACAAAAAGTGTGCATTTAAAGGGGGAGGGCATCAAAAAGAGTTGGCGGTGTGCGCGCTTCAGCCTCCGTGGCCTTGACTGAATCCAAAGTGGGGTACCACAGACACTAAACTCTCCACTGCTCCACTGGGTTCAGTGTATAAGCCCTGTAGCTTAGGTGACAAATTGAATTGAAAGAAATGTTCATCTATTGAATAGATGGTTTCATTGCAGAAGGTTATTGTGTTATATACTACTGTGGTAGTTTTGTGTTTCTTTTCATTTTGCTCAAGAAGGTGCTCAAATAAGGAACAATTGCACTGGATGTAAAAGTTGGGTATCGATGGAATGTGAAATCCTTGACACTGATGAACCACATCTGACATCTGAAAACAAACTCAGCAATTAAACCAGCAAATCAACAGTAGCACAGTTTTTAATGTCCATTAGAAGTGGACCGACTCAAGGCAGATGTGCATCTATAGCTTTGTCAGATGTCCAACTGGATGAGAAGGAATTCATCAGAGAAAGATCCCAGTCAGTAGTTCAGTTACTGTGTGTGTGGGACCTGTGATACCACTAGTTTCAGACTAATGCAAACCGTTTTCAGCTTAAATAAAATGTAGACATGTTGCGTTATGTGACCTATTCTCACAGTTGGAAAGCGTTTGTGTAACAGGTGAGCAATCTTCATAGAGTTATATTGTTTTCATTTTCTAGAAACGTATGAGCTGCACATTTCAGAGTGCCTTTCAGAGACAGTTATTTATTAAGACGTTTTCAGGGACATGTAATCAAGAAAATGTTACTACAGATGTGCAGCCTTTGAGCGGGTGAGAGGATGATATTGTGATGTACATCATTCACGTGCTGTGATTTATTTTAAACCAGTGTTTTTGAACTTGTTCTGACAAAGGTTTTCGTTTATTCCTTGTCACGTCTCTGATCAAATAGTTATGTTATGAAAATAGCTTGAAGGTATTTATTACAACTTGGGGATCGGTTATGCACATTAGATGTATCCTGTTGCCTTATTGTAGAATATGGACATGCATCGTCCACATATTAGTCGAGATCTAGGTCAAATAGAAGTTTTAAACATAAACCAAATTAACGTGTAGATCAGCTGGCGCCATTGGAGATCTTGGTTTGTCTTGGACATACGGAATAGTCCTTCACTCTAACTATGAATGTCATCATCAGGGGTTAATAATGTGGATGCACATACAATCTCCATCATTTATCTATTTTAAAACATGTATTGAAGTGATCACGAAGGATTCCAGTTTTTACTTTTTTTTTGATTGTATAGGTCTGTTTTAGAACGATTAATGATCCTCAATGTGCTTTAACTTTAATTTGGTTAGGCCTTGGCTAAATTTGTAACACCCGTAATTTCAGATTATATCATGGGAAGGTAAATCACAAATGTTCACTGTGACGATGGAAACATAGCCATTGAGAGAAACAAGAATATAGCGCCACGGTAAAACCACACCAGCAGTACATGTTTTTTGTTTTCTTTAGAATTTACTGAAACCTATTCAGCACCTTAGACTATATGTGTAGCATGCAACTTCGTAGTTATGTTTCCCCGATGTGTACTGATTTTTGTCAATAACATGACAAAATCGATGTGTAAAGTTATGGAATGCTGTAAAATTATGTACATGTCACGTCAATGTCTTCATGTTCTTGTTTCGTTTTTGCTCCATGTGTAGAATAGTGTATTATAGACTAAAGGCAGTATTATTCTAAATATAATTTAAACAAACCAAGCCATGCATGGTTTAAAAAAGGTGTCACTTCTGCTCGATTACAAAGGGATGTTCACTTTGGATCAGTGCTGTGGGGTTTGAGTGCGTGTTGTTCAACCTTTTCACTTAACAGACTATAAAGTGAGCTAATGTGGTGGACCACGCCGTGAATTCATTCACCAGCTAGACCTGTGGAATCCCTTTAGAAGCCTTTTGATTTCATTGCACTCTTCTTTTAATTTAACATTAGCTCACCACACACGCCTGTGCCATACCATCACTGTGGAACTTGGGAAACAAGTGCTATACAACCAAGGCTTCTACTTTGTCTATGTCCACAGCAAAATCTATGTAACTACAATAAAAAGGCTCATTAAAACATTATTTGACACATTTTTTTAATCACCTTTCATTTGTGTTGTTTCGTCCTAGAACATGAGGTTTTTCCAGGGGAAAAGTAAGTGTCACATCCAACACTCTTGGGGAAGAAAAAGGAAAAAAAAAAAACTTAAGCCTCTTTTTATTTTCAGTCCACACAACCCATGCTTCAAGTCACTTTATGTTCCAATAGCATTATGGAGGTCGATGACAAGCTCGCCAATTACAGCTCATGTGGTGTTAACATCATACAGACCTCATTTGGTCTCGTTTTAAAATTCCTATATGTCCACAGGTGTTATGGATCTATATGTGATTATTGTAGTTTGCTTTTATTACATTGCAGAGACAATACAATGAACAAGACAGCTACCTATAAAGGGAGGAAAAGGTAGGAAAATACAAGTGAGCATCACAAAAAATAAAAATCAGCTGAAACAGTCTCAGCAAATCCAGTGCAACCCAAGACATGTTCTGCTTCATACTAGCTAAAAACAAGGGCACATTTTAAGAATTATAGAATTTGTATCTCCTGATCATTATTCAAATTTTTAATGTACATTTTCCCTGAACAATTACTTTTGCACAGTACCTTAGAATTGTATAGATAAATTACAAAATGGAGTATTCCCTTTCCACCACACACGATTTACTTTGTAAAACCCCTGAATGACTGACAGGCAGAAAGCTCTTAAGCGGTTTACATTTTATATTGCTACATTTTTCTAACAAAGATTAACAAAGGGCTTTTAACTTTTGCATATTTTTCTTAGGTTTGGTGCACCAATAATGTCAAATAATTTTTCTGAAATAGCACCAAAAGATAAACGCCTGAGTATGTTTACAGGAGAGGCGTATTGAAAGTTTGTTTTAGAAATAGTACATAGCAAGTGTGCAGTGCAGTTTAATCGTTAACCACAAAGTGATTAGGTTTATAAAATGGCAAAGAAGTAAACAACACTAATGGTATATTACCAGACACATAAAGCTGATCCTCATTCAACACAGACAAGTCAGACGACCCGACTTATCCTTTATCTCAGGGTCACTGTTAAGATGTAATCTTCTGCAATGGATATAAGTAAACTCTGAGCTGTTCAACACAGTTCCTGTTGGCCGTTTGGTTCAATAACAATGTATATTTTAGATCAGGCTTGCATTAGGGGTTATGAAAGAGAAGACTGTGTCCTTTATGCATACTCATGATTCAGGTTGCCTTTCTATTAAAAAACAGGTTTCAGGTATCAGTTCAGTTGGACAAACAACTGAAGCATGATGTTTGAGTTGTCTAAAAAGCTTATACAAAATGTTTACCCAAATTATAATTCCTGTAAGGGAAATATGTAAATGTTTACATTTTTAAAAATAACTTTTTTTAACCATAGTTACTCATGAGGTTATTTCAACATACAGCACCAGCTTGAAGATCATGCCAAGCCTTAGGTTTGGTCTTAAGAGCAAATCTGTGCCACACTAAAATAGTGTAACCCAGACAGCAGTGAGACAAATTGACAATTCTTCAAAATAATTTAAAGTGCCACTCCAGTCCCACTCCAGCTTCAGCTTTCTAAACCTAGCCACAGTACGCATTTCCTATCTAAGACAACTGATGGGGAGCTTCAAGCATTTCCATGAGGAAAGTGTCAATAGGCGTGTCACCGATCAGCTTGAAGAAGAAGAGATGCTCCAAGCACTTCAAACCAATGGATCGCAGTGCTGGCAGACGAAGGAGGAGCTTAGCAAACCTGCGAGGAGCAAAGATGATATCATGAAGCCAGACAAACAAAACAATGCATTCATTTTTGACTATAATGCATGCATAAAAACATGAGCATGACAAGCTTTACCTTCCCTGCTGCTCTGGGTATCTCTGTTTGCAGTAGGATTCCAATGATGCATAGACCTTTTCTCTAAGGAGCTCCACCTCGCTGGTGTTGGAGAGCCCTTTAGCATCTGCAAATATAGGAAATATTTTCATCAGCGAAAAGACACTTAAAAATGACATCCTACTCTGTTAAAGAAAATTGACCGATCATTCTTATTTAGATATGAACATTGTGCTGTCACCTGGGTTAAAGAGGACGATTGCTCGGAGGCAGCCCAACTCCGTTTTGTCCATTTGCATATCTCGCATTTTATTGACAAGCTCAGTAAGGACCCTGAATAATGAAACATTATGCAGAGCTTTTGAAAAAAAAGTTTGGGGTGTACTATACAAAGAGCATAATGTTAAAATTATAAATTTTATCGACTCAAGTTTTAAAATTACCTGTCAAATATGGCACCGACCTCTGCACTCTGCACACTCTCCCTGTGTAACAGAAACAAAACAGTTTTTGTTCAGACCCAACAAGTATGTTAACATCCGTTAAATGCGTTATGACTAGTTACAATTTCTATTTGCAAACAATGTACCTGTCAAAAATGGCTCCCACTCCTGCACTGTGTGCACTGTCGCGCTGCAGCTCAGAGGCCAGGAGGACTCCATCTTTCAAAGCGATGGAGCGATGGGAGAACGAGGCTATGAGGAGCTCATTCCACCCTGTTAAATGAATAGGCTGCTGTTAACTCAGTACTAAAGCTCACACTGTTCCTTACCCATCCCACTACAGCTGCATACATTTTTGTTTCATTTACAGTTACTATACATAACTTTTGAAACTCTGTGGTTAATTTTAACTCTACTTATTCAAATGTGCATCTGAAATTAAACAGCCTGATGTTAGATAGGCTTTACACTAAAAACACAAATTAAAAAAACATCTTTGGCGTTGCAACACTAACATGCATCATTTGCCTTTGTTGAACTTGGAGACATAATATGGTTCCGTTTTTTTTTTGCTATATGTGTATGTGTTGATTTTGAAGATGCAGAGGCATCATTCACGACTGCAGATTGTACCTGCACGCAGAAGGATGACCTGGTCATCGAGGGGCAGTTCAGAGAAATGAGGGATTCTCTTTGCCCACTCCACCAAGGCAAACAGCTGCTTGTCTGCTGTCTGACAGATGTTGGTGACTGCATCATGGGGCTGAAACCAAGTATATTAAATCACATTTACTCTAGTTATACATACCTGAAACAATGACTTTCAGCTAGATCATGAAATCAAATAGGGCAATACTGGACACAGAAGCGGCCCGAAGTGCAGTGCATTGTGCGCAGTGCTCCGAAAATAATTTGGTTGTCCACACCGGGAGCGAATTTCTCAGAAGCCAGTGGGCTCCAAAAGTGCTGGTCTTTACCATGCGTTAGTAACAACCTCATTGATAAACAATGTGTTTTTGTATGTCCGCAGCTGGTATTTTACCTTACCATTTCTCAGAGTGAGTTGGAGGGGAGGAGAGCCCCTGCTATTTCCCTGTTTCAATGAAAACATTCAAACATTAATAAGTGTTGGTTTATCCAGTTTCATGGGTTTTTTTTATGTGGTTTCTGTCCGATTTGCGGCTCGCAAGAAAAAAATAGACCAGACACCAACATATTTGTGGTGTGGCCCCTCAGATCTGTTGACAGGGGAGCCGAAACAAAACCGCCTGTGCTTCCATAAATCACGATTACAAAAAAATCTAAATAATCGTGATTATGATTTTTGACATATTGTAGCAGCCCAAAAATTACAGTAAATGTGTACCTAAAGTTTTTTATTAGGTTATCCTAAAAACATGGCAGGGTTTTTCCTGCATAGAGAAATTTTCGGCGCCCCCCAAAGAGGATTTACCTTGCGCCAAAGGAAAATCACCAGCGCCAAAATTATACAATTTGAGAATAAATATAGCAATTTAAAACCTCCCCAAATTCAGCCCAATTTAAGTCACCCTTCTTGAGGGGCTGGACAATAACCTGAATTTAATTTTCGATTACTATTACGGCTTCCCTCAATCCTGAAAACAAAATAATCGTAATTAAACTATCATTTTTACGCACGCTTTTAAATGCAGCGAACCCTTCTGCTGTGCGCTCCGCTCGGCCCCTCCCTCACCTGATAGTTTAGCTTTTATTTCGGCTGGTCCAGAGAAAAGGAGGGAGATGTTGCGCATTGCCGGGTGTTTTGAAAAACTTCGGAGGATGGCAGTAAGTCAGCCTTTGGTCGAGAGGAAAGGTAAAAACTAATTGTGTTGTCTGAAAACACTTCAGACTCACAACAGACTAAAATAATGTGCAAGATATGTCACACGCAGACACGCAAGTCATGTAACATACGCGACCGCCAGAGAGAGAGAGAGAGAGAGAAAAGGCATATGCGACCATGTCAGCACCTCAAAACATCTCGACCAATTAGTTTACTCTCTTTAAAAAGGGACTCTTACCGATCCTGCAATTGAGAATTACAGCACCATCCCGCCTCCCTCCAATGCCCCACCCCCTCATTCCCATCCCCGGTGTTTTATTTTTTTTGTTGAAGAAACTTTTTTGTTGAAGGAGGAGTAGGGTTTTATCCGCTCTTTATTTTCCTTCTTTCACAGGCACAGCCGCATATAGATCGCGGGAAAAGAACAAAGGCTTAAACTCCGCTCGTGAGGAGATCGTTAGAACAGCTGTTGCGACCCTCGAATCGCAGCCATTAATAACATGCAAATTATATTATAACAGCGATCGGGACTGCATGTACATACTCGCACACGGGTGATTCACATTTAAACTCAGATAAACACGTTTCCATGTGGAATGATCAATTACTGCGGCAACTTGCATGCTCACACATCTGACCGAGGGAGAAGAGAACGGAAACTTACTAAACAGGCTCTCTGGCCGACTGACGTTACAGCCCTAACTGACAGCTATCCACACTGAACAAAACGCATCTTAACACACTGTAAGAAATAACAACACTGTAACTTATGAAAGTTGGGGCCTTTTCTACAATGGTCGCTACTCGCTACTGTCTGCCGTGGAATCAAAACAAACCCTCTAGTTGAGAATGCGCAATACAGAAGCAGACGGCAAACAGACAGGTCTATCGGCCAATCAAATCGTTCGGTCCGAATATCATTGGTTGAAGTTTTCACAACCAGGGCTGTACGATTATTTTTTTAGGTGGTAGCACCGGTGCTAGCAAGCAAAAATATTCAGTAGCACAAAAATAAATTTGGTAGCACACAAAGTAGGCTATTGAAAACTTGCATAACCTTAACCCTTGCATTTTGCTCTAATTACCTTTGAGCATGTCATCCTGGTCTCATTTGAGATTCACAATTAATATGATGCAGTAATAATTGTAGAAAAATGAATAGGGGTGCACTGATTGCAATTTAGAAAAAAGAATCTAACCTGCCAATTGCAATTTTTTGCTGATTCAGAATTATTATTATAATGTCCTTCTGTTAATTAAAACCAAACTTTAAAACATTAAACATAGCCTATTAAATAAATAAGTATACATATTGGTACAATTTAGGATAAATTAAATAGGTTGTTGTGAATGTGTTGGGAGTAGCTTTTCAGTGGCTTATTTAAAACTTTGTTTGAATAGACTAGGATACTGTTGACTGCTCTCTGCAGCTGAAGGAGTTGCCTTTCAAGTTAGAAAAAAGCGCTAACTTCCTGTTCTTACTGGCTTAAAAATAAAAGTCAACTCACGTTTGTCTAGTAACAGGCTTTTAATGTGAAGGCGCACAGGAAATGTTCTGTTTGTACACGCGCTAACTTAACTGCGGTAATGTGCCGTCTCCTTCCGGTAATTGCCGTTGAAGCCGTGAAGTTTTTATACCTAGAATCGCTGCATGAACACAGATCCCGAGCACACATCTTTCACCAGCCAAATTGAAGGGTGGACTCAATAACTTACTTGCCTTAGACTCATTTACCCGCAGTGTTAATGTAGAGCCCTCTTAAGCAGTGTTGTGCATCTGACCTCTGTGTTTTAAAGACAGCCTCTCCTCATTATCAACCTGTCGCACGAGTGCGAAAGGATTCGTATTCATCATCGCACGTGATCAATTTCAGTAGCAAATGCGATCAAAACTGTCGCACTGTACAGCCCTGACAACATATTATGAGATTGAAATCATTGTTTGTTTTTACTCCTGGTGGGTCTGTCTTGCATTTTAGAGTGTCATTACCTTATTAATACCATTTTAACCTAATCCAAAAAAAGTGTAAAAATGCAACAAAGGTAAGGGCAGCTTTAAGTCAAATCTTAGTGGTCTATGACCAAGCAATAAATGAATTAAAAACACGGGAGTTAAAAGCTCTTTGACTCCTGTTCCGCCACCACAACAGTCAACACTGTACAATGCAACTGCCTATCCAGCCAGCTCCTTGAGATATAAATATATGATGCACTCACATTCCTGCTAGCAAAATACATGCCCTATCAACACTATTGGCAACCAGTTATTTTTTATTTTGACATTTATTTTATTCAATTATTAAAAATATGTTTCACTTATTTAGCCTATTTCTATTTTCCTTGTTTTCAGTTCAATTAGGCCTATGTTTAAAGTCCAAAGTCATGGTGTTAATAGAAACAACCTTGTTAAAAGTTAAATGCATGATGTTCTTAAATCAATGATTAATTTAACTGTCTTTAATAATCGTGATTACACAATGTCAATCAAATCAATCATGATTATAATTTTTCATAATCGAGCAGCCCTACCTTCTTGCAATTTCCATGGTGTTGATCAACTAGAAACAATTACATTATTAAATAGCTACTCATTAAAATACACAAACGTTTTGCCTTTACTGTTACACAGTCTGGCCTAGGGCTGGCCCGAATACCATTTTACAGGCTTCGAATATTCGTTGGATTTTCCGAGCGAGTATTCGAATACTCGTTCTAAAGAACACACCATCAAACCAACATTAATAATCCCAAGCAAGCTCGGTAGGTGTTGATGTTTTAATAACTTTCTAACGGTAATAAAGTCGGAGTTCCTTACTTTTCCCCGTGGAAGCGAACAGCTGTTGTTCCGTTCCAAATCAGCTGTCCTCTGTGCCATCGTAACCCTTACAGGAGCTTTTCAATTCATCCCATAATTATTTTGTGTCCATATTATATTATATATATATATATATTATTCAAATAATTCCGGCCAGTCCTAGTCGCGACCCCAAAAAAGTCGGTCCGTACTGACCCCCCAAAGGCCCATTCTGAGCCAGGAAAAACTCTGCATGGGGATCCTCCTTGCTGCTGTTTTTTTTTTTTTTTAAATCTATTGTTTGCCACTGTATAATAACTCACAGAGTTGCCGGCAGAACCACCATCAGAGTGAAGCTCAGTCTTCTGCTCCACAGCCGTCTCTGCCTCTAGAATCTTCTCCACGGGCATTTCCTCATTCACTCCAACACTGAACTCCAGCCCCTCTTCACGCTCTCGGTTCCTCTGGCGCTCCTCCTGGACCGCTGTGTCAGACAAAACACAAGAAGACAGTGGTGGGAGGGAGACAGACAAGGAATGAGCTGTAGGTAAATACTACAGAATGCAAAGACTGTGGAGGGAAAAGGAAAATATAAACAGATTTATTTAAGAGTTAAAGAGGTATTATTCAAAATGCTCTGTCTCTTCGCAAATGTTTTGCTGCATTGACAAAGTCCTGTCCATACTGCCTCGACAGAAATACATTGTA
This sequence comes from Ammodytes marinus, assembly GCF_949987685.1. Classification (NCBI taxonomy): domain Eukaryota; kingdom Metazoa; phylum Chordata; class Actinopteri; order Uranoscopiformes; family Ammodytidae; genus Ammodytes; species Ammodytes marinus. The sequence continues at coordinate 16,854,625 of NC_137217.1, read as the reverse complement.
CATGGTCAGTACAGCAAAAATGTATTTCAAAAGCAATGCATTCAGTGGATCCCAGTCAATTACAACTGAAATGTTGGGCTGGCAATCTCTACAATACATTCCTCAAGATTTGCTTTTGGACTATGGTGTTAAGAATGGATTATGAAATGTTTTCGATGCATCTTTATCCAAGTACATTTTTGATTTGCATACTTTTCTTAATTTATAGTATATACGCAAAATCATAATCCATTACAAAAAAGTTAGATGAATGCGTTTGCATTATCAACAGACCAGACGTATAGTAACTGGCAGGTTGAAGTTACATGCGTGAGATTGTTATGAACATGCCTTTGAGTTAGCTTACATGCTATGTTTCGGGGCCTAATAGAAAATCGTTAAAGGCAGAATCACAATGCATCTAAAAAAAAATCTATACATTTTCCCACCCCTGCTGAAATGGGAGCATGACTGACTCCTGCGTGGTGCTGTTGTGTCCCAGCACAGGACACCAGGGGAGCCTAGACACTAGCTTGTGAAGTTTTGTTAAAACTTAATGGAAAAGTGAGGCTATGATGTGATCTCAGTGAGGTGGAAAAACAGAAGCCGTTGTCTAATCCCAAAAAATATCAGAACATAGACTGACTTCCCCTTGATCAAACAGGGGGGGGGACCGAACTGTCAGATTCAGAATCTCTTTAAAATGACTGTTTGTAACATGTAATCTACCCATCTCAATGGCAGATCAAACACTACTGAAGAGGCAACAGCGCCACATATCAAATGTACTATATTTATTAATTTAGGACACTTAAGGCCTATGATGAAGGTCTTAACTGGAATGTAATCCATTGCTATTCTTTGCCACTTCAACCGATCCACCCCAGCACATTTTAAATACAGTTACACACATTAAACAAACAACTAAGGGCATCTGACTGTATTTTCTAAAGCAGTCCAGCGTCACAAGGCAATAAACCACAGCCATCCTGGCTCTCCATCATTACTGGGTATGTTTTCACACATCATCCCCCCCTCCCCCATCCAACAATTTTGCATGTCTAACACAAGCTAAATCTCTACGTAAAATTAAAATACAATATATTTAAGATTTCAATGACATACTCATCCATCCCTCATCTTTTCCATCTTCTTTAATCCACTTTACATGTTTGATCACTATTGAAAGATGGAGAAAGGGCAGAATAGGAGAAAATGAAGAGAAGAGATGGAGAGGGGTTAGTTATATAAACCGGCCCCAATACACCCGTCTCTACCCTTTAGCTTATCTAATTTAGCATCCACCCTCGCCTAGGCCAGAAATACTCTACTAATCCAATATTGCTTAATCAATTTAATTGGGCTTCTTCCTTTGTGATAATTAAATGTGTTAAGGTATCCAATTGACTGCCAATGTTTAATTAATTCTAAAAATATATATTTCACTCTATGTTGCAGAAAACTCCCAATGAATGTCACCCATGTATGTACGACAACTCGCAAGGTGTTCCTAAGCCTTTAATAGCCAAACAGGCTCTCAAAATGAAATGAAACCTGTAGTACTTGTGCCTAGCATACCTTCTCTTTTCATTCCCATGGCCAGGCACTTCTGGTAGCGGCAGTACTGGCAGCGATTGCGCTGGCGTTTGTCCACCAGGCACTCTTTGTTATCCCTGCAGGTATAGCTCAGGTCTTTACGTACAGTTCGTTTGAAGAAGCCTTTGCAACCCTCACAGCTGTACACTCCATAGTGCTTTCCTGCAAATTACACACACAAAAGAAAAAAGGGAAAGTTAGAGGCTGATGGTCAGATCAAATATATACTCAAACACACTTTATCATTTTAAATTACAAACAGGGCCTGGGACCCATTTGGTAAAATGAATGAGGACACACAGGCAAAGAACATGAAGGATTATCTACACTAAAATTGCCATGAAATAAAAACAGACTACAGCTGAGTTTTCACTGCCTCAAGACTTCTTGTCTTAGCGCACTCACTCACTCACTCACCGGAGGAGCGGTCTCCACAGATGACACACATGCGTTTCTGAGACAACATTATTCCTGGGCTGTGAGCTGGCATGGGCCTCAGGCCAAACGGAGGCTTGATATCTTCTGAGCTGCTGATTGAGTGCATCCCTGATATGGGTGCGGAAGAAGAGATCTGGATACACAGTGCAAACAAATTAGTTATAATTCAAAGATTTGCAATGTGTAAGGTTAAATATATGAAATGTTAAGTGCAACTAGCATTATCCAAATAGATTTCCTTTACAACACATATTTTAAATGAATTGCATTGCAGTGTACCCAAAACCAACATGTGTAGACTAGCCTCTGCCTCTTGTTAACATACCGGGCACCTATAACTATGGCAGACTGACACATCTCTTAAAATACTAAAATAAAAAGGCACTGCTCCATCCATTCAGACTCATATAGTTGTCAGTTACCTGACTGTTGCTGATGGGTCCGAAACCCAGAGAGGGGGAGACCACTGGGGAGTTCAGTGAAGAGCTGATAACTGAGAAAGGAGAACCCAGGATGTTGGTGGGGCTGTTGGAGGCTGAGCTGTTGGTCTGCTGTGAGGACATGGCTTTTAAAGCTACCCAGTGGAGAGGATGAGGTCCAGTCTGAAGGATTACAATCTGAGAGCACAACAAAAACATTATTAGCGCTGCAAAGTTCTTGGACCTGAACCTGCTCGAAACACAACATCTGTCATTAGCTGACAGCGATTGAAAACAGAGCTTAACACAATAACTTGATTGTTTTTATGGGGTCATCCCTATGGTCCCACTGGTTAGGGTTAAAGGAAGGGGACAGGGAGAGGTTAGAATAGAAGTGACACACACACCCACGAACAGACATAATATTCTCTATTACATATTTAGATTACTTAAATGTGGGACCATCGGGCTGTGGGTACATAGACACGCTCCCGTTTTTATGATAAATCAATCATTTGGGTAATTTTTTTCCAAGCAAAGTTGCTAATCACTTGGTTTCAATCACTCTCAGGTTTGTTTCAATCACACTCTTGCTCTGATCATTTGCAGATTTATATATTTGAAAATGGGATCTCTTTAGGTATTGGGCCTTCGGTTGTAATAAAAAAAAAAACCACACACACTAGGATGTGCGGTGTATTTTTTTTCCCCACTGACTTTTAACTGAGAAAGTAATCGTTTGTTTGTTGAGGCCCTGTTTGCAAGACAGTTTCGAACGGCTATCTATTTAACTAAAACACTTAATTAAACAAGGTACATATTAGTTTCACAAAGTTTCACACATAGAGAGCGATTTGAATGACGAATATCATTAGCTAAACGTCCACAATCCAAATTGTTTAACATGATCAGCCCTAATCGTATTGCTCAAATGAAAAATAATCACAATCATTAAGATTTGGCAACGTTTTGGCGTGACAATCTTTGTCCAGACCGAATTAACCATTAAGTGCATTGACGAGATTTGTCAGGGTTTGTTAACGTTAGCTGGCTCCTCTTGGCATCGTAATAACGTGAAGTTACACGTTTGCTAAATGTTGCTAACGATATACGCAGTAATGTTTGCATTGACGTGGATACTGTAAAACGCTTACAACAAACACAAGTACCCGCGTCCACTAGTATAGTTTTAGGAATTAAGTCAAGTATTAGTATGGTTAGTGCATTGTATTACTGACCGTAACAAATAATCTTGTTTTACAGCTAACTAGCTACCTAGCTAGCCGTAAATCCGTAATAGCTCGACAGACGCTGGCTGCAGCTGATATCGCTTTGGTTGGCATACGTCTGGGTGATATCGCACTATGTTACGTTTTGTAGAACTGCGATACAAGCATGACCCTTTATTCACTAAGAAACGTAGAGCTTGAAAACTCGACGGGAATTGAAACCACTTCGATACATCCGCACCATTAGCACTATTTTTTCTGGCTAGCTAAGGTTAGCTTTTTAGCTGCCGTTCCTGCTAACTTTGCTAATAGAGCTAGCGTTAGCCTAATGCACGGCTCTGGGTGATAATCTGAAGACGCAGTTGTTGACCAAATAGCTCATGGTCGTTCGAAGGTTGGAATTACTTACCAGACACACCTTCGACGCATTGTGGAAAAAACACTTTACTGTCTTGTTGCAATGATACAAGCGCCAGACGACGGGCCGACGCTCAGATCCAGTTTACTTCAACTTGACGCTGTTGTTGTTTACAGGCCATGATGGCTCAGTGCCAGGATCCAGTGAGCCAAAATGTCTCGCGGGACCACCCATTACAGAGCTGTCATATGACACTTGTGCAGTGTTTGCTCGGCTTGATACATTTTTTAATCCATCTGAATTTGGTTCATTGTTTATTGCGCAACATTAGCATGAAAACAATGCTAATTTCACCCATTGCTTTATAACATTGCCACTATTGTTCTGATAAATCAATTAGACCCCCCCCAAAAAAAAAAAAACAAAAAAAAAAACATTGTCATTACATTCAAGGGTGTGTAATGGACAGCTCTGCCAAGTCTCACTCTTTGACCGTGAGACACACGCAAATCAACCCGTTCACACTCTCACACGCCACACCTCAAATTTCTCAGGCGGAGAAATTAATCCCCAAAATAACATTTATTTTGCGGGACTTTTATTTTCAAATTCTTATTTTGAAACGCAGACAGACATGAGTGCCGTGACTTCCTCTTTCTGAACGCGCATTAACGTTATGCTTTGATGTGCACTGTGCATTCGAAGCGGGAGGCGAGCCTTCTCTTCTGAGGTGTGTGTTGATGGCCTGCCAACCAGGGCCGGCGGTAGCCAGGGGCCAGGGTGGGCCGTGCCCACCCAAATGTGGGCTGTGCCCACCCAATAAAAAAAAAAAAATGTTTTTGTTTTTTTTTAGGTGGAAGTCCAGACCCACTATCAGACGGACCTGTTCATTCGCTGTCTAAGAAAATGTCAAATAAAATTCAGACAATTAATTAATACTAAAGAATATACCATTACCATGCATTGCTTCTAATTGTATTATTGGGTGGGCAGGACAGCCTGCCTCCAATTGGTTACCCACCCGCTTATAGTGGTCACTGGTCAGCAGCGCCAGCCCAAGGCATAAGCGAAATGAGCGGTTGCTTAGGGTCCCGACTGCCAGGGGGGCCCCCGCAATTTGTATTTTTATTTTTTATTTTCTGTGTGTTTGATATCAACATCATATTATGTGAATGTACATTATCATACAATAAAAGGAATACAATGTTTTGGTAGATAGTTAATATCTTAATAATTGAATCAGTTCATCTGGGTGGTAATCCGAGGTTAACTGATCACGTCACGTTCAAGTCCATGGCATGCACAGTGTGTATTGAGTTGAGTTTATTTAAAAATATTTGAAAATGGGGCTGCCCTTAGTTGCCCATGCACTATGTAGGCCTATAGTCTATAGCAGGCCCGGTTCTAGACAGTTAGATTTGGGTGGGCCTGTAGAAATTTTAGGTGGGCACACTGGGCAGATAGCCCGAAGATGCGAGCGCGCGCAGAGCACGCAAGACAAAATTTATTTATTTTTATTGGGTGGGGACAGCCCACATTTGGGTGGGCACGGCCCACCCTGGCCCCTGGCTACCGCCGGCCCTGGTCTATAGCCTATTTCAGCCTCGTCTGTGGAAAAAAAGATAACTGGACAACAGAGTTCTTCTGCTTCGTTCCTCTCACTGCATTTAAATTAATTCATTATATTACAGAAAAATATGTCCCGTAAAAGAAAAAGAGCTCCAAGCCCATCCCAGAGGACCCTGCATAATATTTTATTTCTAATTTATATTTCTATGGAAAATCCATGTGTATTTCTTCAATAGCTTCTAATTCATCAGACCCAGTGTCTCCAAATTATTTGTTCACACAAAATTCCTCAGATTTAGCCTCTTAATTTTCCTCTCAAAGTGCACCAGATTCATGCATTTCACTTTAAAAAGGTAAAAAAAAATCTCCCGGGGGGCATACCCCCGCACCCCCTAGCAGGGTCGTGACCTCGGCTGGCTACTATTTTCACCCAGCTGGACATCAGAGGCAATAGTGGAAATTAGTGTGTATAGTATATAGCTCTGGACTACCACCATCCAGGTTGCCCAGTCCCAAAGCTTTCTCTTCAATCAGCTCAGGCTGCCTACAATTTAAAAAAAAGATACATTATGTTGTATATAATGTATAGTATATGTTATTCATAAACATTTGGGGAAAAAAACATGCAAGAATCAAAGTTTATTTGCATATTGTGTTCTACACAATTCACAGTAAATGTGCCAAAAAGCAGACGCAGAGATCTTACAAGGGCTAAAAATGTTGGCTATCTGCCCAGTGTGCCCACCTAAAATTTCTACAGGCCCACCCAAATCTAACTGTCTAGAACCGGGTCTGACAGAGACCCCTCTCAGATTCTTTACTGCCGGTAAAAGAAAAGAAAAAAATCTGCAGGAAAGCTAAATCTAACCAGTGCACCAAACTGAATCACACTATTTGGAAAGACATGAAAAGGCAAATGTCTGTTGGTGGATGCACTTTTTTTTCTTCTTATCTAAACATGTATGTATCAAGTCAATGCTCAAACCAATTATACACATACAAATAAACAACACAGCAAAGGTATTTGCTTTACAACATTATGAGTTGTTATTTTTATTCAAAACCTGGTACTTGTATTGGACATAAGGAAAGGACTAATGGTTACATCGTGATTTGTAAAATGTGTTGAGTCAGTTTTTACACTTACTGTCACTGGCAATAATGTTGGATGTATGGATATTTATGCTTTCATGACTCATGATTATAAACAGTTAGATAGTAAAATAAGACCTCTGAACAGCCGTGCTGACTGTTACAATCAACAGAAAATGCAAGAAAAATGTGGCTTTGTTGTACTTGTCTGTTTCACTGTTTGCAGCCATCTAGCTTGTACTCAGCTACAAATGCTTTAAACCTTTCACAGGCACGTTCACGTGCAGATTTCTGACAATCGTTTTCCAAAGGCTTTCTTTCAACCCAGGTGTTTGATTCCAATAGGTACTGCATCCTGCAAAAATGAGTGAGAGAGTGAAGTGAACGATAATCAGTGTAAAATTATACATTCATTAATATTGTAGACTACTTACTCTCCAATAGCATCCGTTGTAAAGCCGTCCTTTCCCATGATGAGATACTGTTTTCCCAAGCCTAACTTTTCTTTACAGTGACTTCTCTTAGCAAACACTCGAACAGAACCTTCATCCACAGCGATGTCTCCATCTGGTAGACAAATGATTGTCAATTACGTATATTTATGTTTTTATTTATTATTACCTGATGGCACACAACCAATTTAAGGTCAGTGTTTAAGCATCAGCTGAGGCATGCGGTTCACTTACTTGATCTGAGTACCTCCTTGACATTCATTTTGTACAGCTCAAAGTTGCTCTTCATGGAAATATTGACGACCTCAACAATGTAGGCTGAAATAAATCAACAACTGGTCATTTGCACAGTTCGCACAATTCTGTCATAGTATCATCATGTCAATGAATGGATTCCTGACAGTCAAGTTATTATACTTTGTGGCATAATTTCTTGTGTGCAGTACTGACCATAATCTGCAACCGGGGAGAAGCAAGCATGTTCTAAACGGTAATTCTTTCTGTTATTTCCAACTATTTGGAATGTATCTTGTTTTTTATGGCAGGGTCCTAAACAAAAGATGAAAAGTATACCATTTTAATTATGTTAACCTGAATGGAAAAGCTACATTTATTACAGGGACTAATTGTCAACAAGGGACTTATGAGTAATTAAATACTTTCTGCACATTGGCACACATCTCCTGAGCACAGTTTGGAGACCATATTGCTTCTTCTGGGGGCAGAGTACAACACAGTGCACTTTATGTCTGCGAGGAAAGCACAAATAACTCATCATTAACTGGTAAATATCCACTTTAGTCTGACAAGAAATGCAGAAAAAATCAAATAAAAGGCTTACCTGGTTCATAATAGTCATAGAACACAGCTGGAGCAGGCTGTAGAAGGGCAATTGGAACTCTCTGCATTGCATCAAAACTAATACATTCCTCTGGGTTGAAGAGCTAGAGTGAGAGAGGACATGTTTAGCACTGGACAACACATTTGTGTATGTAAATACATTTACGTCTTACCTTATTGAAGTAGAGCAGCACTCTTCCATAGCTGACTTCATAATGGGAAATGTACTGTTCAGGTTCCCTTTTTAGCTATGAGGAGACAAAGTTGCACATATTGGTGGATCTCCTTAATAGTAATTTGTTGCTTTTGTTTTAAGCAAACTAAGCTCTAAGCTGTACTAAGCTCCACCCCAGTTCCTCGCTGCTACTTTGGCCTACATATCCCCCCTACTTCCCGCTTTATTGGGAAAATTAATTGGACATGACAATGATGAAGAGGAGTTTAGGAGCATGACTTACCATTTCCAAGTCCTCAGTTTCAGCTTCAAATCCACTCAGAAGTGTGATGTCAGCAATACCCATTCCTGTGAGATTTCTGCTCAGGCTTTGGCTACACATAGGAAAGCATTGAAAAAAGGAATGCTGATCAGGATTTGCGACTTTTCCCAACAAAATTCATTGTCTCGTGAAAAGCAAATGTGATGTGAGTCTTATTCAACTGACCTGACACAGACTTTGTAGGTGATAGCATTTAAGTTGCTATCAGCGTCTCGCCTGTTTCGGGTGCGAGCGTCAAACCACTCAATCGCTGACCGTGTCACCCGCTCATTCTCCTGTTCGTTTCCATAGTCATCATAGTAATCATAATTGTTTATGATCTTATCTAGGGAGACAAAGGTCAATATGACTATAGCTTTTTTTTCTCCAGCCATTTGTGTGGTTGTGGTTTGTTGTTGACAAAAGCTCACCAGTGTATTTCACTTTTCCTTCCACTGTTACTCTGATAGACACTTGGTTACAATGGTCCTTTGGTTCCATTAGATAGTAAACCTTTTCAACCTGCCAAACAGATTGGTGATTTACTGTCAATTATGGATCTCTTTTAGCATATATAAAGGCATTAAACAAACTTACTTTTAGCTTTATTTCGCCTTTTCCTGTCAAATGCACACTAATGTTGTTTCCAGCAAATTTCTAGGGACAAAAGACAGAGGAAAAGAGTTTCCAATTAATGAATTTGGATATTTAAATGGTTATTAAAGTGTAATGCTGACAATGCTCTGTGATACCTTAAGGTCTGTTTCCACCTTCTCCCACTTATTTTCCAGTTGCAGCTTCACAATGTCTCTCTTTCCTGGCACTCTGAAATCTGCTATTAGATTTGCTTCGGGACTGACGGGCTTATGGAGATCATACTCTGCGAGGGCTTCCAGTGCCATGAGGGTATCCTAGGTGTGGTAATGAAAAATTAATAACACTTTTAACATCTACTGTGAAGAAAAATCTGGACTACACTGTATGTGGAAGCACACAGGGGATACAGGGGCTATATCCACAGACAGGGATTCTTTGGTTCAAACCGTCCTCAATCTAGGGTCCAAATCACCTGTGATGATTTCCAGCCTCCTTCACGGTTTTCTTGGGTGGTTAACCAGCAGGCCGTTTTTTCCGCTGAGCTGGTATGCCCAAGTTTCACTGCAGTTAGAAGGGCATAGGCTGTAGTCTCCACTGTAATGGCATCTGCACTAGCTTGATTCTCTGGGCTGGCATTAGCTGTCCACAGATAACAGCCATTCCCTAATAATTAGGTCAAAATACGCAAAATAGAAAAAAAACAAATTACACTTTACAATAAGGTACACAAAATTGTAGTACCTGCTACATAGATATGTGTTACCTACTACATAGGTTTTTTTTTGTGTTACCTACTACATAGGGTTTTTTTGTGTGCTACCTAACACATAGGTTTTTTTTTGGTGTGTTACCTACTAGATAAGTTTTTTTTTGCTACCTAACACATAGTTTTTTTTTGTGTTACCTACTACATAAGTTTTTTTTTGTGCTACCTAACACATAGGATTTTTTTTTGTTGTATTACATAATACATAGGTTTTTTTGTCTGCTACCTAACATAAGATTCACCATCCTGACTTATCTTAGGCTGCAGTTTAGAGAATGAACCTATGTGTTAGGTAGCACGAAAAAAAAACATTATGTGTTAGGTAACACAAAAAAAAAACTTATGTAGTAGGTAACACACCAAAAAAAAAACCCTGTGTTAGGTAGCACAAAAAAACTTATGTAGTAGGTAGCACACCAAAATAAAACCCTATGTGTTAGGTAGCACAAAAAAACCTGTGTTAGGTAGCACAAAAAAAAACTTATGTAGTAGGTAACACACCAAAAAAACCCTATGTGTTAGGTAGCACAAAAAAAAATGTGTTAGGTAGCACAAAAAAAAAACTTATGTAGTAGGTAACACACCAAAAAAAAACCTATGTGTTAGGTAGCACGAAAAAAAACCCTATGTAGTAGGTAACACCAAAGAAAAACCTATGTAGTAGGTAACACATATCTATGTAGTAGGTACTATAATGTTGTGTACCTTATTGTAAAGTGTTACCCAAATTACAACTAATTAAAAAAATAGCATATTGTCATTTAGCTAAACTTGACATTCTGACCACAACAAGAATGGTTGCTCTAAGTGTCAGGTAATATGTAAATAAATGTGATAAAGTAAACTGGCCAACTGACCATGCTTCTGCCACATACTGTTTACATCATGGCAGCTATCACTTTAAAAGTATTGGGTATATTAAAGCAATTAACCATTGCTTAATGGAAATCTAGTTTTGTTTTTATTAATCTGTCAGGCAGTTCATTCACAGGAGTTGCAAAAAATATATAGTTTCTTAATTGATTTCACTTAACCAACTACATTGATAGCTTTGTGATATATACAGTATATATCAACCCAGTCTCACAATGAAATGTGTAATAGCTACGTTGGTCCACAGCAATATCATATGAATTCATATGTTCCCCATGTCGCCTAAACCTTTATGCTTTGATTGGACCTGCCTTCAGTAGCCATTGTGTGAAGTTTTGTCCAGGTAGATGAATGATCTGTTCCCTCTGGCATGCAAACTGCAAGGCAGTAGGCTGTGACAGCAACAGCATAGGGATGTTGAAGCTCCTCAAAGTGGGACAGGAGATATGTTGTTGATCTTGAAATGCTTGCTTCCTGGTGGAAAGTAGTATCAAGGCAATCAGTTTGCACTCAATATTGATTGATATCATATCATTAGTTTTGAAGATATATTTCATTGTGCATATCTCTCGGTAGATGTTGAGATATTTCACTGGAAAGGTGAATACACTGACTTGCTTAAGGCCCAAGAAGAAAAGTCATCAGTATCACAAAGTCATTTGGATTCATATTTCAGGCAGCATGCATGTTTGCATAAAATTGCATGACAATGGTTAACAAAAGTTCCCCAGTAAGTATTTAAAATATCTCACCGCATTATTTTTCAATTCAGTTCTCAGGAATTGAAGGGACCGTTGAAGTGCAAGAGTTATGTAAGCCGTCATAGATGCATCTTGGTCTTTGTTTTTCTACATTAAACACCAAGAGACAACATTGTTTTCAAAGCGCTGCAATTGAGTTTGTTGCGACATACAATACTGATCAAATAGATATACGTGGATGTTGGAAGATGCAGTAAGTTTACCAGAACTCCTGTGTGAAGCACTGGATTTGGGTCACTGAATGACCCGTCAGGCTTCTGTATTGAGAGCAAGTAACTGACTGGTTGCCTTATCTCTTCATCTGGTACAACCTTTGCCTGCCTGCCCTGTTGTTCAAAAGCCACTGTCTGACGCTCCGCCACCAACGATAGCACTTTCAATACATAAGCAGTCAACCTGACGACAAGAGGAAGAAAAATAAGGGATAGAAAAGGTGACCGACAGAAGCTGATTTACAATTTAACATATTGGAAATGAGAAAATTATTTACTTTGCAAGATATTGAAAGTAACAACCTTATACATCAAAAATCAAAAAGGCAGTATAAAGCATTCACTCACCAATTACTAGCTGCCACTGATCTCCATGATCGATAAGATCCTGTCTTTGTCTCTTTCCTTTCCAAAATCCTCATAAAACCTGGAAAAGAAAGAGTTGAAATTGTTTAAAAAAACATTTCCAAAGCCATTGTAGTTACCCGTAGTGTGAAATGTTCCCGGGCCACATTAACCAGCTTTAAATGGGGGATACCGAGGCGTTCCCAGGCTAGCTTGGAGATATAGTCTCTCCACCTAGACCTGATTCTTCCCTGAGGCCTCCTCCCAGCTTGACGTGCCTGAAACACCTCCGTAGGGAGGCGCCCAGAGGGCATCTGGTAAGGATGCCCTCTGGGCGCCTCCCTACGGAGGTAGGGAGGCCACCTTAACTGTCTCCTTTCTACGCAACGGAGTAGCAGCTCTACCCCGAGTTCCTCAGGAATGACTGAGCTTCTCACCCTATCTATAAGGGAGACCCCAGCCACCCTCTTGAGAAAACCAATTTTGTCCGCTTGTACCCGCGACCTTGTCTTTTCGTTTATTACCCAGCCTTCATGACCATAGGTGAGGGTGGGAATGTAGATCAACCGGTAGATCAAGAGCTTTGCCTTCTGACTCAATTCTCTTTTTGTCACCATGGTGCGGTAAAGCGAGGCGAGGTCAATACCATCCCGGCTTATCTCCCGCTCCATTGTCCCCTCACTCGTGAACCAGACCCAGAGGTACTTGAACTCCTTCACCTGGGGTAAGGACTCATTATCTACCTGGAGTAGACAATCCATGTCCTTCAATATCACAAACAGGATTTGTGATAAAGATAGCCTTTGCGGAAGCCAACCCCCACAGAAAAAGCTCTGCCTCTAACATTGAGGTTCTGTAAAGGCCAGGACACACCAGTCCGACACGTTCCGACTACCCAAAAACTGGAGTCGCCGTTTCAGGAAGCTCCAGTCTTTCCGTCGCGGCCCAAAAACACACCGAGAGGACTGCTTATTTTCCGTACGCGCGCGGGACGTAATGTCTCCACAACAGCAGGCGGCGTTAATCTGTATTGTGGCCCGAAAAAATACGAAAGCCGGAAATGATGGGACAGCTCTCTAGAGCATAAACATAGATAGAAATACGTATTTATATTTATGGACCATAAGAGCACAATTTTTAGCAGAGAGTGTCGAGCATGGTGTCGAGCAGTCAACAAGGGTTGATGCATGTGAGTACTCGCAAAACGAAACGAACAAACACATTAAAACGATGGCTAGCTGTTGTTAGCTGTTTGTGCTACCCGCCTCACTTCCGGGCTTCACTGATTCGCTAGCCCTCCACCAATCAAATTGCTCCAAATGAAAGACGGTCGGCCGCCGATTGAACATGTTCAATTGAACATGTTCAATCGGCGCAAAACAAGCCCGACTACCTCTACGTCGGCCGACGTCACGGCACATACCAAACAGATTCGTGTCCCGACCCCCTACCGACACTACGACGGCGATTATCTGGCCGGTGTGTCCTGGCCTTAAGAGCCAATTAGGGCTCCACAGTTGCTACCTGGACAGACAACCCGTTTTTGACCACACACACAGTCACGTCATGTTTTGTATGTTGTTTATTTTTAACTGCAAGTAAGACTCAGACTTTCATTCATCAAGATAAGACAGAAGTGCGTCCAGAAATAAATCGCAGTTAACAGTATCACGGGCCTAAAGCTTGGGCTTAGCCTCTGGGGCATGTTAGTCTGATTCCGGAGTTCTTCCCCCATCCTTATGAGCATCTTTATGTTTGAACTAGTGCTGTCAAACGATTAAAATATTTAATCGCGATTAATCGCATTAATGTCATAGTTAACTCGCGATTAATCGCATTTTTATCTATTCTAGCCTAAATGTGCCTTGATTTCTTTTTGTCCCATTATTTTTTCTAATTTTAATGCTCTTATCACACCTATTCTCTACACCCTTGTAATTCAGTGTAGGCCTATTTCTTCTAAAATATCATAATTTGCAATTCAGTGCAAATAACCCACAATGTAGATCTCCCTCCCCCCCAAAAAAATAAACAAACATAATTGGAACTTCTTTTTTTATTTAAAAACCAAACCATAAAACAACATAGGCTATATAAAACAAATTAGTATTCAGGCTAAATTAAACTGGTTGTTGTAGGCCTAAATGTTTTGGGAGTCTTTCATCCACGGCTTATTTCAGACTGTGTGGAGTGGACACACACAGGCTTGTGTATGTGGGGTGGTTGCTAGGCGCTGCTGCCGAGGCTTCAGTCGCCCTTCGTAGCGAAAATTAAAGTGAAAATGAATGACTGCCGGCTGCCACTAACATTCATGGAGGTTTTAGTGGGGGCGCAGAGTTATAAGTAAGACTTCTGCAAATGACAAGCATTATTTTCTGTTCTTTTTCCGCGAACTCCCACTATGTCCCATTACAGAGACCACGCACTTGGTAGGACGCAGTCTCGCGGTCTATGAAGGCTATAGCCTATGAAGGCCGATTTTAAGGCCGATTCCAAGGCCAACGAGCCTTGTTAAATGAGACGGTCAGACTCACACACAGAAGAAGCTAATAGTAAAGGTCGCGCAGCTGAGCTAGGAAGTGCTAGCTTCCGGTTTCTGCTTCAAAATAAAAGTCAGAATTGACTGGACGTTTAGCCGTTTTGCCAGTTAAATTATTTTAATGTGAAATTACGCTGTAGGACATGTTCCGTTTGAATGAACAGTAACTTAACTGTGAGCCATATGTAGAGTTTGTGGTGTTTCAGTTGTTCAAACATTACTGGTTGATTCAACAGTTTGTGAAAAAAACACAATGTTTGCTAGGCCAAACGCGTTAAACTGACAGCACTAGTTTGAACATAGTTTCAGTTATAGACAACTTGGGTCTAGATCATGGTCTAGATCAGTTACTCCCAATCACGCCTTTCCAGTTGTCTCCATCTTTGCCCACATGCGCGTTGAATTCTCCCAGCATGGAGTCTCCAACTGGAGCCCCATGCAGGACTTGTCAGGGTCTCCGAGAAGCCCGAATACTCTTAGCTGCTGTTCAGTCTATATCAGGGGTTCACCTTCTGCAAGCTGGGCCCCCCCCCCACCCCCCCAAATCTGGGTCATTGCAGTTGGGGCCCCCCCACCACCCCCCCTCCCCCCCCCCCCCCACACACCACCCTACACAGGTAGATAGCTAGATAGCTAGATAGCTAGATAGCTAGATAGATAGATAGATAGATAGATAGATAGATAGATAGATAGATAGATAGATAGATAGATAGATAGATAGATAGATAGATAGATAATCTATTATTGTTATTATCACAAGGGCTATGCCAGTGGCGCACCTTTGAGTTGAACATTGGGTTTAGGGTTGGGGTCCGGAAATTTCTTATATTTTAACGTTAAATGCATCATTCGGGTGCACTTTAAAAGCTAATTATGAGATTGTATCAATGAGACACTGAGGAAATGTTTTTTTTTAAATCTCCTTAGAAGAGAAGAAAATAGTAGCCTAAATAGAAACGTTTAGAATAGATACAAATGTGTGATTAATTGCGACTTAACTATGACATTTATGTGATTAATCGCGATTAAATATTTTAATGTGTGTGTGTGTGTGTGTGTGTGTGTGTGTGTGTGTGTGTGTGTGTGTCTTAGTCACGTGTGTGTTGCAACACAGTTATGGGTACCTAGAAAGCCCACTGAGGCAAATTGCTATTTGTGATATTGGGCTGTATGAATAAATCTGATTTGCTTTGATTTGATTTAGAAGTTAAAATTTAGTAGCTATGGTAGTATAGTCTTTAAAAAGACTGTTTGTGGGATTAGTCTTTAAAAAGACTGTTTTGGTTTTGAAGTAGGCAAGTAAATCGATATCAAGATTGATAACAGATAGACCAGCGAGAGCTGGCACAAGCGAACTTGGCAAGAAACTGGAGTGACTGGAGCAATGTGAGTGAAATGCAGTTCAATTTATTTGCTGTGGGAGTGAGTGAAGAAACAGGGTGGGAACAGCAGCGACCATGCGCATGCACAATTCATTTGCAGCCTGGACGCGGAGTAGGCTAGTGGCTGTATCTCGATTCAGGGGTTGCGGTCTACGAAGGCTGCATTTGAAGACCGATTGCGTCATAGCGGCGCGCAAAGGTTGTTCCATTTGCAAGGCTCCTTGCAAGGCTCCTCATATGCGGCCGAGAAATGCAGCCTTCGTTTCACGGTTTTGAAGGCTGCATCAGATGTATCCTTCGCAGCCCAACATATCCCATGATTCATTGCGTTTTTTTCAGAAATGGCATACAATAAAATAAAAAATAACAAAACAGCAACGTGTTGCTCCATCTTCTTAACTTTTATCTTCCTTTCTTTTTTTCTTGTACTTTTTTTTCTTTTCGTCTGGTAGGCAACTTCTTTTTCTTTTTTCCTCTGTTGACAAAGCTGTTTCCGTTGGCAGCTATCAGGGTTGCTAGGCAGCACAGGAGCGGCGAGTCGTCACGCAAGGTAACGGCTTGTTACGCAAACCGGAAATGCTCGTAAACGGAGACTTGCGGAGACCGTCCCGTTTAACAACGCTCGTTCGGCCTTCGAATCGGCCTTCATAGGCTATAGCCCCCCGGTTGAGAACCACTGGTCTATATGCACAGACAATAGTCCCCAAGGGAGGCATCCCTCTCGTCCACTGGGGTAAACTCCAATGTAGTGGCTCTCAGCCGGGGGCTTGTAAGGATTGTGGTGGCCGAATTCCCCATGGCTTTGACAAAGACAAAGGCGGCAGACTGGACTTTTCATCAGTGATCAGGTTTATTCAGAGGAGATTTCCATCAGACATCAGACATAGGATTTCATAGTAGCATAGTAGCAGCAGGCTGAGGCCGCAATGGCACTCTCGATAGCCCCAACCAGTGTCTTATATCTCTGTGTGAGTGGGGTGTCAGGTGTTTATTAACTCGCAAATAGACATGTAGTCTCATCCCAACAAGTACCAATAACAAACCCTTACATAGACTGTTTTCGTCTCTTTAGCAGTGACCCTAAACCTTTAGATATACACGCTCAGCAACTCTGGTGAATACCATTCAAATCTACCACAGGATCCCTAGACCCACCCAGCGCATCACACCTTGAGCAACTCCTTCTCCCACAGAGAGGTGACGTTCCACCTCCCCAAAGGCAGCCTATGCCGCTATAGGGTCTTGTCCGTCTAGGCCCCCTGACCTTCACTGAGCACCCGTCAATTGTCATTGTCAAGAGGTCTATTTTCTCGTTCACTCTAAATTGGGGGCTTGGTCATTGAAACAAAGAGCGCATAAATGATAAAGACATTACACAGAACTGCTTGATGTGTTCCTACCATGCTCAATTTTATCAAGAGCATCATCTCTGGTACCAGGAGGCAGGTCGATCCATTGATCACTCAGGTCAAGGTAGCGCATGGCTAAAACGGCAGGGGCCAGTCCACTCATTGTCTGTTCTAAACATCCGTCTGGTAATTTGATCAGATTAGCAACTTTTCGAGGAGAAAGAATGTTCATCACATGTGAACTGCGAAATCCATCCCCTGTGAGACGAAAACACATAGAGAGTGAGACACTGTCATTTACAAAGTTCTGTGAATGCTGTGCTTGTGTTTCAGTGCACATACCCTCCAATGAAATGAAAATGTTGGAGGTGTGGTCGGGGACGGTGTCATCTGGTAAAATGCCGTTAATAGGTAAAGTCTCTGAGCTCTTCCCTAGACAGAGACAGAGAAAGACAGAGAAACAGAAAAAGTTGAATGAAAATGGAAATGGAAAATATATTCAAGAATAAAAATAATGACAATAAAGCAAGTATTTTAGGTCTATACTGAAACAACTCACCATCTAATTTAAGCGGGTAAGTTTCTTGGACTCTCTTTTCTAGTCCTTCTGTCTACAACAGGAGAAAATAAAGTGCCAAATGACTGTGTTCCTTGCCTTACACATGGACAAGTGTGTGTGAAAAAAACATGTTGCATTAACTTAACATTACATAACACACCTAATCAATTAGGTCGTGAAAGCTTTGATACACAAAGAAAGAAAATAGCTGATGTTATATATGTCTTTAACATTAAAGTGTTCATGGGTTTTGGGAAAATGCTGTTATGTCACATATTAAGGTCACACAACGGTAAGTCATTTTGCCAGTATCATGTCACTCACCAACACATTCAAAGTCTTCTCAACAGCATCTACACCAATCGCTTGCTCTATGTCAAAGAGACGTATCTTGATGGGTATGGATCCAGTTACCATGGGGACAACAGAGAAGGAGACAAGCTGGGAGGACTCTGGCTCCACCGTGACCTTAACATAAGCTGTAGTGGTGGCTGAGGCAGGAGAGCAAAGTCCTTCAGTTTGTTCCATGTGAACTGCCAACTGTACAAAAGTCAGGTGTCAACGGAGACAATATAACATTAAGAATTGAATTAAAATTTATACAGTTCTGATTTTAAGTGCCACTTGATGTCAACATTAGGTCATATCTACCTCTAGTGGTTGAGGTAAATAATTGTAGATGACAGGCGAAATGGATAGTTGCTCATATTTCTTTACTGAGTAAGGCAGTGTCAGAGACACAAATGCCTTCTTAAATGCTCTGATCTCGGTCGGCTTAACCACACAGAATCCTGAATGAAACACAGAGTAGGTGAAAGGCAGATATTGTTCATAGGTTCTTAAGTCGAATATCAAAGCTGCATTTGTGAAGTGGGAAGCTGGCATTACCAGTGGCTGCAGATAAAGTGACGATCTGAATCTCCCATGTGGTGATCGAATCAGGTAGAGTCAACATATGACTGGATTTCAATGGAGATAAAAAGTAATTGATTGTTGGTCAAATGAACCTAGCAAATGATTTGTCTACCTTAAGTTTATAGGAACTTAAGATAATGCATGTATCTGAATTTATTTACACTGAACAGTAAGAAAAGGAGAAATTTTCACTATTACAACATCATATATATCATTATAACAAATGCAAAAATGCAAACGATGGAAACAAAACAGAGTAGCACATTTTAAATGGCTAAAACCAGCCACTGTATTATTTAAGAATAAAATATTAATTAAAAACTGTCTCGAAAACACCTCTTACCTTTTTTTTCCATTTACATCAAACTCTGTGAACTCAAAGCTTGGGGGGAAAAATTGTCGAATATACTGAGCAGCAGTGTCCTCGAAGAACTGTTCGATATCATCGGCTGTGCTTGCAGCTACAACATTGTAAAATGAAAGGTTTGTTATTAAACTGTGATAATGATGCCACAGTTATTCAAATGTAGGGGTTTTAAATGCACAAGTATATAATGTATACATGAAAATGTTTTCTCACTCCTGCCAAGTTCTTTTAGGGCATCCTCTTGTGTCTTTTTCTGTCTCAGACGCTCTCCTTCCAGGCAGCATTTTAAAAAGGCTTCTGTACAAACATCATCTTCTTTCACCAGAGCGACTCTGCTCGCTCTCTCCTCACATGTGTGTCTCATGGGGTTGAGAGAAAAGCCTTGTGCACAACAGTCTTGCAAGTTGTTGTCGGAAAAGTTAGATTCTGAAAGGGGCATTCGGAGGAAAAAGGAAAGACACATTTTTATAGCATATTTGTGCATTGCAAAACATTGTATTAGACCAGAGTTGTAATGTCTGCATGTTCTTTTACTTAAAGTCATCAATTCCATTTGCAGGTCCACAGAGCGTATATGTCGCGCAGAGTTTGAATCACATTTAAGATCTGGAAAAGCAACATGACATCATTAAAGCCCAGCATGTGATAATTAAGTGATGAGCTCAGTCTGATTTCTTCTAATGTCGACAATTACTTTATTATATTTGATAGAGACGATTCAATTGACCATATTACAGAGCATGACACTGATGTATGGAGCTATTGCTAATTTCCCACTCAAACACGCACACACACACACACACACACACACACACACACACACACACACACACTAATAAAGGTATGGAAATACAATAAAATTCACATCATCGTAGCCATCTGGAATCAAGATCAATCATTCATGAAGAAAGAAAGCCAAATGTAGAGGTTTGATGAGATATTTTAGAGGAACCAATCACCATGTTCCTAGTTGGTCTGCTACTATTTTGTCTTCAGATATCTGAGAGGATTCTAACGGGCTAGAGTTGTATCTATTTTCTTAAATATGTGACAGGGATGTCACCGGATATTTGCTTTTTTATTATTATTTTCGGTGCCTGATTGTATATGAGTGTGAGATCTGATTGTAGATTGTGACGCTTCAGCCCATACAATTATACAAAAGTCAAAAATTAGATACAAATAATGAATAACTGGGTTGCCTTAGTGAGAAAAAGTGCCTGATTAATTTACATGTTGATTTATTTAAGCTGTGGATCAAAGATTATACCTAAGAAATCGAAATCATTGACCTGCTGAATTTCTTAATTTTGTGTTTTGACTTTAAACAATTCAAGTGAGCCCTCTTTGTTAATGGAGAAACACATATTAATTCAGATTCAAGCCTATGGTTATGTTACAGCCACTGATAGACATTATCCAAGTATAAACATTGTCTTCAAATGCAATATTCTTTGCAGTATTCAGCTTCTCCCATCTTTTTTTTTCTATTTTCCTAAAAAATATTTTTTTAGGCATTTTCAAATTATTTGAGAGTTGAAGAGGTACAGAGTGAAAATGGAACAGAGAGGGGGATGACATGCAGTGAACTGCTCTACCCACTATGGCACGGGAGAGCCTATTTGTTTAACATGTTAAGGGATTTAAACAGGATTTTGTTCATACCCTGTCTCCACCCCATCTGAGACTGAGATACAAAAGAGAGGCCCGCATCTTTGAGTACAGATTCAGGGTCAGATCCTCCACCGTATGAGCAGCCAAGGTCCGATGACTGCATAGAGGCAAACACCTGAAAAAAAGAATAAGAACACATAAAGTATTTATATAAATGACCACGGTGTGGTGTAACAGAGAGTAAGTGTAAACTGATGTTACCTGTTTGGCTGTGAGTTTGTTGTCGACATTGAGAGCGTAGATGGCCTTATCCACAGCCAGCAAAGCCACTCTGGCTTTCTGACCATGTAAATCAAATCTGAGCTCAGCCTGTTTTTTTTTTGCAGGTTCAAACAATCCATTATGTGCTACCTGAATTAAAGACATATTTTGCAGAGATATATAAATGCCATGGTCAAGGTTATTTCACATATACATTAAGCATCTTAAAATGTACAAAGAAATACACACACACACACACAAGCTCTGACTGGTAAAGTTGTGTTTGTCTACTGTCTATCACTCTGCACAGGCTGATCTTTTATCTGTTCTGTTTACTCACCTCGACATTTAACTCACATTCATCCCTGACATCTACCCACACCGAGTCAGCAATGATGTGACCATGCTGGTTGTAGAAGTAACCAATCAGACGGAAGGATGGCACCATTGCATGTGTTATCTGCAGGTTCTGTTTAACTGAGGAACCAAATTTGAAAGAGCCCTTATCAATTATGACCCCACGGCTTGAGACCTACAACACAATGAATGAAAAAAAAATGTTATATACAAAAGAGAACTTTGCTTCTCTTTGTCAGAACACACCATGTTTAATTTGTTAAGGCATGCCTCACCATGTAGTATATATAACCATCTGTGGGGCCATTGATGGTGTTGTACATTACATATAGTAAGTCTCCGACAGAATACATCTTGTGGGTAAAACTCAGGTAAAGGTAGCTTTCGCTTGGAGATGAAGCACGTTGAATTACTTTGATGTGTTGCAGGCCTTCTGCAGACACCTAATACATAAAGGGTGTAAACAGTTAAACTGAACCACGGCAAAATCTGATAGTTCATCAATTTAAAACAAAAACACCATTAATTTGTTAGTGGTTTAACAATACTGACATTGACAGTGATCCCAGCTGCAGTGGGAATATTGAACACAGTAACCACTGCCCCCTCCTGGTCAGTGGTGCCCACCCTTGAGTTCTCTGAAGAGGATGGTACATGAACTGTCACTTTCACACCAGATGCTGGGGAGCCATCTGGGAGACGCACGACCACCTTGAATAACAGCAAACAAAATATTTTTATTTACTCAAGCGTCACAGTCATGTAGCCTACATAGCTGTGTGCCCCTTTTGTTAGTTCCATGCTTACCACCACGTCTAAAGGATATCCAGGAATGAAATATGAGCGAGTTCGAGAGAGATCCATGGTGTATTTGTGGGAGATGATAGGGAGGAACATTTCTGCCTCTTGTGTTTCACCACCTGGATCAAAAAGTGCAAATTTCAGGTCCAGTGAAAAATAATAGTTCCAATATATTTATTTTCTTCTTCCTATATTCTCTTGAATACTAAATGGCAAAAACAATAGATAAATTATTATTATTAGTAGGGTAATGGTCACAGCAATATAATATCCCTTGTTTTTCATTTGGAACATCACAAAAATGCAATTGACGTTTGTAGTGACAAAAGGGGGCATTGGGAGACTTTTCGTTCGATGTAGTAGGGGATAACGGGTTTATATGCTATGTTTATATGTCACACAGGTTGGTTGTCACATTTGTTTTATCTCGCGACCAGAGGGCGCTGTCTCGGTAATGTTGGTATAAAAATAGCTTGAATTGGGATCAGAGGTCACCTACATAGTCTTCTTTGGAGTATGACAGCTGAATTTGAAGTGAGAGGACTGTGGTGATCTCAGCTGGCTGCTGTGCGTGTTCCTCCTCCTCCTCCTTCTGCCACTCCCCCCTGTCCGTCTCAGTTTTCCACACCTGGTCCTCATCACCAATCAACACACCTAGATCTACTCCTGTTTCCCCTGCTACGATTGCCAGATCGTACTACTCTCTACAGTGGTAATTATACGTACCTGGCTCCAGTGTTACTCGTTACCTAGCTCTTTAGTCTCTTGTTGTTTTTGTCCTCCTCCTAACTTGTGTTTCCTCTGCCTGCAGTATTCTGGACCACTACCTCCCGCCTGCCTACCTGCCTCACCACACCCCGGCTTCCTCATTCATTCCCCACCAGCTTCCCCACCACTATTCAAATAAACTTTTGTTCATCAAGCCTACTCTGCCTCTGTCTGCTCTTGGGTCCAGTACGAATCGTAACAAGGACTTTTTGTTTTTTTCATGTCAAATTGAAAATATTTAGCGCCTCAGTATTTTTCTTCTAGGCTTTCACACAATGGGTTTATTACAAAACACGTGTTACGGAAAGCTATAGTTTTTGTTAGCAAGCTAATAAGTTGTCAGATAGTTGTTAGCCTTGATGCTAGCAAGAAATTCCAGTTGGGGTTGGTCGTCACATATTCTTTGATTTTGCCAACATATGGGGTTGGTTGTGACAACCAACCCCATATGTTGGGGTTTGTTGAGGGCAGTCAAAGAGGTGAAATTGAACGACAAGTCCATCCCAGGCCAATAACTTTGGTATATGTTAAAGAACACTGGCAAGATTGTCCTTAAAAATAAATGAGCAAGAGGTTGCTGGAGAAAAAGTCCACCCATCCCTGTCAAAAGGCTATGTGAGAAACTGCCTAGTTTTCAGTGTGGAGCAGGAGTGTCAGCTGGAGAAATATTTAATAACTGCCTCAGATATTTATTTTGGCCTCTCTTTTTTGTTAGGATGCATTAAGTTATAGAGGCCTATTTATCAACTTGACAATGCAATTAAACATTCGATTTTGTTCTACCTTCTTGCCTTCTTTAAAAAAAAAATTCCCATTAAGATAACATTGTGAGAAAAAACCCCATAGTGTGTGACAACCGACCCCTTGATGTGTCAGTGTGTATTTGATGTATTGTCAATTACTTCTTCATTACAATGAGTTGGGAAATGAGAGGGATACACATTTCAAGCCAACACCTTAAGCTTCAATTTAATGTAGGAATGACTATTGAACAATGTTTTGGTGATGTGGAATTCTCCCTAGAGTAAAAAGTGTGCCTACTAACCCCGTTCTCCCCTACCATTAATATAAATTTTCAGCAATTTATATAGTTTGTTGGATTATTTACGATATAAATAATACAAGAATAAGACATATTGTATACAAGAAAGCGTGTATATTTTGAGTCAAACTGTGTTATTCTGACACCTTTCTCATTAACATTTTGCAACATCAAGAATCATTGCAAAGCATAATACAAGTGTATATTCTGTTTTTTCACCATAATAGTGTATTTCTGGCACAGTGGCTTGAAAAAGTATTCATACCCCTTGAACTTTTGCACATTTTGTCACGTAAAAACCACACACGTACATTTATTTCATTGGGATTTCATGTGATAGACCAACACAAAGTGGCGCATAATTGTGAAGTGGAAGGAAAATTAAACATGGTTTTCAATTTTTTTTATAAATAAAAAACTGAAATATGTGGCGTGCAAAAGTATTCAGCCCACCTGAGTCAATACATTGTAGAACCACCTATCGCTGCAATTACAGCTCAAAGTCTATTGAGGTATGTCTCAACCAGCTTTGGCTTGTACATCTGCAGACTGACAATTTTGCCCATTCTTCTCTGCAAAATAGCTCGAGCTTCAGATTCAGCGTCAGATTGGATGGAAAGCGTCTGTTAACAGCAATTTTCAAGTCTTTCCAGATCTTCTCAATTCTATTTAGGTCTGGACTTTGACTGGGCCATTCTAACACAAGACTATGCTTTGATCTAAACCATTCCATTGTAGATATGGCTGTATGTTTAGGGTAGTTTAGGCCCTGAATGTCCAGACAAAGTCCAGACCTAAATACAATTGAGAAAATCTGGAAATACTTGAAAATTGCTGTTCACAGACACTTTCCATCCAATCTGACGCTGAATCTGAAGCTCAAGCTATTTTGCAAAGAAGACTGGGCAAAAATGTCAGCCTGTACTGTAGATGTACAAAGCTGGTAGAGACATACCCAAATAGACTTGGAGCTGTAATTGCAGCGATAGATGTTTCATATTGACTCAGGGGGGCTGAATACTTTTGCACGCCACATATTTCAGTTTTTTATTTATAAAAAAAATTGTAAATCACATTTCATTTTCATTCCACTTCACAATTATGCGCCACTCTGTGTTGGTCTATCACTTGAAATCCCGATAAAATAAATGTACTTGTGTGGTTGTAACGTGATAAAATGTGGAAAAGTTCAAGGGGTATGAATACTTTTTCAAGCCACTGTATATATAATTGTGTGTATAACATACTTTGTATGTTGGTGACAAATACTCCCAAGTAGAGCTTTGCTTCTCTTTTCTGTAATTCGGAGAGGGTTACGTTGTACTGTTTTTGGAGCTGAACACGTAGGTCTGTTGTCTGAAGAAAAGCAAGTGTAGTTCCATCCTGCTGGAGCTGCAAGAAAAATCATATAAGGTCGACTTTCAAGTAGCCTGTAGATAGTTCCGAGACGCAATATGTTGCCACATTATCTGATCTCAGATCTCAAAAAGAGCTCCATTTAAATTTATGGAATAGAGATCTGTTTCCTCACCGAACCAGTTAACTCCAGTTCCCTTATGTAGACACGCTTCATTTTCTCACCATGGGTTGAATCTTTTTCTACCACTCCAAATCGGCAGTGGTAAGCTCCTTTAACTTTCTCACCATGTGAATACCTAGAGGACAAAATAGTCAAAATAGTTTAGAATTGTCACTGTTTCAGTTGAAGACAAAAATAGTCTTATACTAATCAACTTATTATAAAATATGTGGACTAGTGTTCAGCTTTCCTTATCTTATTTAAAAAAATCTGCATTTATGAAGATATTTTATATTTGAAAAGGTTTAGTAATTGACATAATTACCCAAAACTGTAGCTCTCAAGAGGTAGGCTTATGACCATTCATATACAGGTGAAACTCGAAAAATTAGAATATTGTGCAAAAGTTCATTTATTTCAGTAATTCAACCTAAATGGTGAAACTAATATATTATATAGACTCATTACATTCAAAGTGAGATATTTCAAGCCTTTATTTGTTATAATTGTGATTATTATGGCTTACAGCTTATGAAAACCCCAAATTCAAAATCTCAGAAAATTAGAATATTACATAAAATCAATAAAAAAAGGATTTTAAATACAGAAATGTCGGCCCTCTAGAAAGTATAATCATGCATATGTACTAAGTACTTGGTTTGGGCCCCTTTTGCACAAATCATTGCCTAAATGCGGTGTGGCATGGATGCTATCAGTCTGTGGCACTGCTGAGGTGTTATGGAAGCCCAGGTTGCTTTGATAGTGGCCTTCAGCTTGTCTGTATTGTTGGGTCTGGTGTGTATCATCTTCCTCTTGACAATAGTCCATAGTTTCTCTATTGGGTTCAGGTCAGGAGAGTTGTCTGGCCAATCAACACAGTAATACCATGGTCAGTCAACCAGTTACTTGTGATTTTGGCACTGTGGACAGGTGTCAAGTCTTGCTGGAAAAAGTAATTCAGCATCTCCATAAAGCTTGTCAACAGACAGGAAATATGAAGTGCTCTAAAATATCCTGGTAGACAGCTGTGGTGACTTTGGACTTGATAACACAGTGAACCAACACCATCAGATGACATGGTGCCTCAAATCATCATTGACTGTTGAAACTTGACAGTGGTCTTCAAGCCCCTTGGATTTTGTGCCCCTCCACTCTTCCTCTAGACTGTGGAACCTTGATTTCCAAATGAAACGCAACATTTAATTTGGATCGGTGATGATTTGAGGTATCATGTCATCTGCTGCTGTTGGTCCACTGTGTTATCAAGTCCAAAGTCACCACAGCCATCTACCAGAAGATTTTAGAGCACTTCATGCTTCTGTCTGTTGACAAGCTTTATGGAGATGACAATTTCCATTTCCAGCTAGACTTGGCACCTGCCCACGGTACCATAAACCACTGGTAACTGGTTGACTGACCATGGTATTACTCTGCATGAATGGCCAGACAACTCTCCTGACCTGAACTCCATAGAGAAACTATGGACTATTGTCAAGGGGAAGATGATACACACCAGACCCAACAATACAGACGAGCTGAAGGCCACATCAAAGCAACCTGGGCTTCCATAACACCTCAGCAGTGCCACAGGCTGATAGCATCCATGCCACGCCGCATTTAGGCAATAATTCATGCAAAAGGGGCCCAAACCAAGTACTTAGTACATATGCATGATTATGCTTTCTAGAGGGCCGACATTTCTGTATTTAAAATCCTTTTTTTATTGATTTTATGTAATATTCTAATTTTCTGAGATTTTGAATTTGGGGTTTTTATAAACTGTAAGCCATAATAATCACAATTATAAAAAATAAAGGCTTCACATATCTTACTTTGCATGTAATGAGTCTGTATAAGATATTATTTTCACCTATAAAGTTGAATTACTGAAATAAATGAACTTTTGCACGATATTCAAATTTTTCGAGTTTCACCTGTACTATGCCTATGACACACGCCAGTTGTCGTTGAGCACTAGCATTAGCAGCTAAATTAATTATTTTAACTGTTGGCGGACTGTTACCACTGCGAAACGGCAAGTTAATAACGTGTGAACCTTTACCAGGTGGCAGGAAAAATAAATATGTAGGATATAGCAATATGTAGGCCTACCTACAGTTTAGATCATAGATTGTATATAAAAGGTTAAGATAAGCTAATGCTAACAGGTATTAGCCACAACAGTTTTTTGTAAGCATTACCTTTGACAGCACAAACTTCACAAGGCAATGGTCTGTAGTGTAAGTGTTTTGATTCCTCCTGGTCTGTAGTGGCCAAACGTGATTTATGAAGCTTTTCTTGTTATGAAACAAGAAAATGTTACAGCAAAGTAGATTAAATGGAAAACCAACACTTACTTGGCCACAATGCCGAAGTCAATCCTTTCTGCGTTCAACAAAATGTATCGCTGCTGTATTTCGATGTTCACCTCAAAACTGGGTAAAACTAAAGAGAAAACCCATACAACAATTATTTTAGAGTGAACAAGTGTCATCCGTTTATTTAAAAAAGTTAAACATTTAAAAACTTAAACTGAATTAGCTTACCGAATTTTTGGACTTTGAACTCTCGGTAAGCAGCATTGTCTTTATCGCCTTCATACTGTGCTGTGATCTTCCATGTGCCCATTCTTTGAAAACAAAACGTATACATTCTCACCAAAGGAACCTGCTTGTTCTGTCATTTTTAATGCAGTTTATTGTAAATATTTTATAACATACTTAGAGACATCAGGTATTGGGAATGTGCCTTTGAATATCCCTCCCTCCGCTATCCTTAGGGACTTCATTATTCTGTTTCCAGCAGTGTTCTGTCATAAAATATCAAAGGTGTGAAATAAAGCCATGGAACTCCACTGTGCAGATATTTCATAGTCCCCTTTAGTCCTTAAGAAAAGGCATCCACTTACGAATACTGATATTTGGAAAGCTGTCGCAAGAGGCCTGAATGTGGGGTCAAGGGTGAAAATCCTGTACCGGACTAAAAGAGCGATCATTAACATAAAATGGCTTGTCACTTAAATCACTGTTTCTCATCAGTCACATTCCTTAGAGAGTGGAGAAATATTTTATATTGTTTTACATTTCATCACATTTGTTGGCTTTTGTTTTACCTTTCTGTGTAGGGTTGTAGATTGGCTGATCAGTCTGAATGAAGATATAGCCGCTGCGCTTTGATACCAGGACCCTTGTTGACTTCCTGCGAGTGCCAGTGCCAGTGCCAGTGCGAGTGCCAGTAGGAGTTGGAGGGAAGGAGGCGCTCTCAGCCCACAGATTGAGGTAGTTGAGCTTTTGGATGCTATCTTGAGGAAGTCGTGACAACATTACCCTGTCTATCTGTACGGATTCAAATACAAAGTTTGGTTTAATGACATCTCGGTCAGTTCTGCTCAAGTTATTTAAGGGATAAGTGATCATTTCTCTTACCATGAGCTCGATTGTTTGTATCCCCGTTTTGGTAATAGTTTTCTTTGAAGATAGAAGACCCATGGTCTCATGCTCCAGGTAGATTGTAACATTATGTTGGTTTATCTGGACAAACACTTTCTCATTAACACCCACACGAAACACCCTGGGGGCAGTGATGAGGAATCTGCACACAAAGGTGAAATACACTCACTGTATTGCTATATTTTGCATTAGTAAAAGTCTATGATGACAAACAAGCATCTGCAATGCTGCATATTTAGTTTGACCTATTACAGAATGACATAATAGTCGCCTACTTTTAACATGCTGAAAACACATTTACGTTGTATTAGTGATTTAGAATTTTACAAGAATACAATTCTATCTTAACCAGCTTTAAATTAAAACGCAAAAAGATTGGCATAACGTTAGAAAATGTAGAATCATGTAGCTTCTCGACATTTACCCATTGCCTTCTGATTCCACAGCCAAGATCAGGAACAGCATCGAGAAGATGTAGAACTTCATTGTGCAGCTCCTATTCCATTGCCTTGTTCTGACCAGGGTTTTTGAATAACTAAAGTTGTGTTAGTCATCCACCCTTGTATTCCTCAGTCGTTGGATCTATCTGCTCCCTCCCTCTTTCTTTTCCTTTTTCCTTTTTTTTTAACTCAGTGCTTCTCAAATGGTGGGGCGCGCTCCCCTGGGGGGGGGGGGGGGGGGGGGGGGGGGGGGGCACCGTGAGTTGCGGGCTGCCTTGATTTCCAAATGACCAAAAAAAACACAAATAGTTTGAAATACTTGTTGGTTCAATAGTGTGTTTTCTACATAAGGAAAAATTTGATCTAACAGATTTATCTTAAACATGAGGTTAACAAAACCGATCAGATCACATTTAAGACTATATAATTTTTTCATTTTAACAAAGTCCCTTTTCTGTCACTGCATGACTGGGAAAGTGTATTAGGTGTTTGTTTCTATTTCACAATGTGTAGCCATTCCCTCATTGGTCAATGCAAGTCAGACGGATTTCCCCCAAATCATGTGATTTACAAGAAATCAAGTTTGGGCTCTTTGGGTTTGGGATGGAGGGGGTGCTGTTGACACTGCAACATGTGGTTCAGGAATGATTTGAAAAGCAGAGCCAAGTGTAACTGTAAACTCCTTTGTTGCAATGGAACAGTTAAACGATTTATGACAGAGGCACAAACTATTATCAGCAAGTAACAAATATATACATAGCAATTCAACATTGTAGAAAAATAGCTTTTTGAAGTTTAAAGAAACCAAAATTGCAAGTGAATGTTTTTTATTTTTTTTTTATTTATTTTTTTTTTTATTCAATTTATTTCAGACATATCAAACATACAAAACAAAATGAAAAGCATGGAAATACAATAAACAAAAATTATGTTTTCACAAAAAATTAAAAGAAAAGAAAACAAATTATCTGTATTGCTGAGATACGTATGCCTGTTTCAAATGTTAATGTCATATTCCCCTTGATGCTCTTATCTGTATGATTGATATGCAATCAATAGCACTTTTTTTCAGGCCATTTATAAATTGAATTTTTTTAAATTCCTCCAGAAGTTTCAGATAAATTAATACCAAAATATCACATCAACATTTAGCTTAAAGATTAATATCATAGCTTTGGGGGGCGCTCTAGGTGTAGGGGTTAAGAGTCCGACCTGGGTCATTTCTGCATGTCATTCTCCTCTCCATCCCATTTTCTCCCCTCTATCTCTCTATATGTTGTTACGCGCTCCCACCTTTCTGCTCTTCCCTCCTCTTCCCTCCTATACTCTCTCTCAGGTGCTCTGGAGCTTGATTGGGGGCAGGTGCTCCAGCTCCTGCGGAGCATAAAGGCGTGGCCTGGGCGACTGGCTGTCTCTCACTCAGCGCGAACTGCTTCCAGCTGCGGACCTGCCTGTGTTGCTGCTCTTGTTTTGTCCTATGATTTAGTTTATGGAGGGCTGTTAGGTTGTGTTTTGTTTTGTTTCCATCGTAGCTTTAGAGGGGCCGGGGTATAGTTTTAGTTGGAGGAAGACCTGGGCAATAAAGCAGTCCAACTGTGGCTGTCCCAGGCTTCCTCCCGTTTTTCCTCTTTTCCTTCTTTTACAGCCCTCCGGTTGAGTTTGGGATTGCTTTAATAAATTACCTTATGGTTTAACTTGGATTCATGGTTTCATTTGGTTCATTTCATGTTTACTGGCCGGCTGAATGAGCCTGGGATGGCCGGCCGTAACATATGGGGGCTCGTCCGGGATCCGGAATCATCCGAGTTTTGTTTAGAGCACGGGCAGTTGTTGATTTAATGCTCTGCGCCGTGGATTTATTTTTGTTAGACGGGAGTGCTGGGGTTGCTCCCGCGTTGTTGGCGTTGTAGTGTTTTTGCTGTTTGTTCTGTTTCGCTTCGTAAGTAAGACGGAAAAGAAGCTGATTGGGGATCAGCTGTTTTTTGCTATGGTTCAGCAGGGAGTGTTGGAGGAGCGGGGCGCGGCTGCCTCTCCTATGTCTAAAGGGGCGGGCTTGAGCAAGCAGGTGAGGTTGAGCGAGATAGCGCTAGAAATGCGTAGATTAGAAGTCAAGGAAAAGGAGATCGCCAGCGAGTTAGAGATGAGGAAGATGGAGGGGGTGAATATGCTGCGGCTAAAGGAGATGGAGTTAAGAGCGGCTGTGCCACAGCAAGCAGCAGTTATACAGCCAGCTGAGCTAGATGTTACCGAACATATTGATCTTATTACCGAACACCTTGATCTTATTCCGGTTTTCTCCGAGGAGGAGGTAGACAAGTTCTTTGTTCTCTTTGAGCATGTCGCAAGTACTTTAAAGTGGCCTCGTGGTTGGTGGGCGCTGGTGCTGCCGAGTGTACTCACTGGTCGGGCATAGGAGGTTTGTGCGATGTTGTCCGTTGACGATAGTCTTGATTTTGACAAAATTAAAGCTGCCGTGTTGAGAGCATATGGATATAAGGCTGTGTTTGAGAGAACGGTGTCACAAGAATGTCATGGTGTCTCTGTCCAGTCGTGTAAAATCAGCACTACTAGTGGGGCGGAGGGGAAGCACACCCGGGAGGGACGGGGCACGCGGGAACGTCCAGTGTGTTTCTATTGTAATAAACCAGGGCACATAGTCGCCAATTGTTATGCTTTACAGGGAGAAAAGAAACCCGCTGTGAAGTCAGTGGGTTGTGTTAACACTTCGAAGCCTGTGGCGGAGGTGGCTCCTGAGAGTCTGGAGTCGGAGCTAGACAATTATGCACCATTCTTGATGGGGGGCGCTGTGCCTTTAGAGCAAGTGGGGGAACAAGTGCCGTTAATCATTCCGAGGGATACAGCTGAGAATCAGTCATTTATTATAAGTGATGTCTTACCTATGTCTGGTGTGGATTCCGGTGTCATTTTCCGGGGGTTTGAGACGCAGTGCAGGGGCGCGCCAGGGAACCTTGAGTCAGATTTGGTCTCCGGTCCGGTGGCTGTTCGTCCCTACTTTCCGATTGAAGGTGTGTCTCGTTGTTTGGGAAGTGAGTTAGCTGGTGGTAAGGGGTTGGTCAAGCCTGAAGTGACGGCCGTTCCTATGGTTGCAGGGTGTAACGCTAGGTTGGCTCGGAAAAATCCTGGGGGGGTTTTTGCAGGTGCGATGACCAAGCAGCAAGTAGTGAGCGTAGCTGCTACACCGTCCTCTGGCAAGGTGTCCATTGGGGAGGGTGGAGGAGTGAGTTGCGCTGTTTCGGCGGAGACGGGTCCTGGTCCGGTCGGTGTTAGGCCCGGTGAATTCTCCGAGGAGGGGTGTAAAGTGGTTGGTAAACCTGGCTGTGCCCGTGATGTGGCGCTGTCCAGTGCTGATACTGAAATACCTGTTGGGGCGCTGTCTGGTGCTGGGGGTGCTGGCGGCGTGGTTGTGGTGGAGACTGGTAGTTCTCCAATTGAACGGCATGCCTGGAGTGTGAGCCTGAACAAGCGGGATCGTCTTGGGAGGGAGGTGGAGTATGGGCTAGAGCATGGGGTTGCTGGGCCTGGTTTGAGCTTGTGGAGCTCTCCCTGTGTTTTGGCTGACAGGGCTGACGGAACGGATTGTGGCTTCAGTGCGTTGCTGACTTTGTTTACGTGGTCTGTTTTGGGAGGCTGGTGGGCCGAGGTGTGGTGCGGGACAGCTTTGGTCGCGCTTGTGTGTCAGGGTCTGCGACTGTTATGTTTTTTTTGTGCTGGGTTTTTCTATGATAGGGGAAAGGGAAAAACCAATCTAAAAAAAAATAACTTAGGTTGGGGGTGTACGCGCTCCCACCTTTCTGCTCTTCCCTCCTCTTCCCTCCTATACTCTCTCTCAGGTGCTCTGGAGCTTGATTGGGGGCAGGTGCTCCAGCTCCTGCGGAGCATAAAGGCGTGGCCTGGGCGACTGGCTGTCTCTCACTCAGTGCGAACTGCTTCCAGCTGCGGACCTGCCTGTGTTGCTGCTCTTGTTTTGTCCTATGATTTAGTTTATGGAGGGCTGTTAGGTTGTGTTTTGTTTTGTTTCCATCGTAGCTTTAGAGGGGCCGGGGTTTTAGTTGGAGGAAGACCTGGGCAATAAAGCAGTCCAACTGTGGCTGTCCCAGGCTTCCTCCCGTTTTTCCTCTTTTCCGTCTTTTACAGCCCTCCGGTTGAGTTTGGGATTGCTTTAATAAATTACCTTATGGTTTAACTTGGATTCATGGTTTCGTTTGGTTCATTTCATGTTTACTGGCCGGCTGAATGAGCCTGGGATGGCCGGCCGTAACAATGTAAATAAAGCATGAAAAATACCTGCATTCTTAGGCCTAATGTATCTAAATACGTAGCCTATATAATATACCTTCATAGGCCCTACTATAGACCCTACAGGCCCATGCTGAAATAGGCTAGGCCTACACAAATCTACTGCTACTAGTCAAATACAGACCTTCTTTCTTATTTTTTTCATAATTCTTTTAGGGGTCCTGGGAAAAGGGGTCTTTTTCCATTCTTTTCTGTATTTCAGTAACTGTTTCTTCTTTTATGCTGGCAGAGGACTTGATCGACTGAGTAGCGTCAGCCATGTTTTTGAAAAGTTGTGTCGCAGGAGCTTCTAAGGATGTCTAACAACACTTTTCATTGGTCAATGAGAACAGAATGCGGCAACACTAATACAGTGCTTCACATTGGTCAATGAGAAGCATATTCCAGACAGGCAGAGAGAGAGACAGAGAGAGAGAGAGAGAGAGAGAGAGAGAGACAGGAGCAGCAGTCGGGGCTGCACAGTTTCATTAGGCTATGCTACTAAAAATCACCCAACATTGATTTTTCAAAATTAAGGAACGAAATGTGTCAGTTCAGTTATCAGTTCAATAAAGAACCCGCCTTTTAGTTTCCAAATACGGGTCGATACTGTTATTTAAGGGACGGTTGGAAAACCTACGGCCACTAGGAAATGCCGAATTACAACTTTAAATCTAAAAGATGCATTTAGCACATGGAAGAAACTTCTTGTCAGCCTTCACTTCATCAACCACAAGCCATGCTGCCCCGTACCATATCATTTCCTCATCCTTTAAGAATTTGATTCTCTCTACCTAGATAGAGATACCAATTGTACCCTTTTTTTGTTGTAAATTAGACGAGCAACTGATCCACATGTCCAGTCTAGTTGTTTCTTCAAGATAATAGGATATTCACATACCTTAAAGGTGCTCCGAGGAACTTTCAGTTTGTGTTCATTCTAGCGGCCACTTTGGACAAAAGCGGTAGTGTTTTTACTACACCAGCTGTTATTCCTAGTGAGCTTACCCATGACAAAGGCATTCAGAAAAACTAGGCTATATAAAATTTGCATTATTTGCACTGATGGGTCTTACATTTAATTTATGATCAGATGAAAAAGACTTTTTCAGAAATATTTAAAAGTTCCCCGTAGCACCTTTAAACAAAATTAAACTTTTTCAGCTTGTCAGACCTACACAGAAACATTTAAAAAATTCACTCCATGGTTTCATCCCTAGAGAAGTAGCCCACAAAAGAGAACCTCTGGGATTTGGGAACCAAAGTCTGGAGGCTCAATGTGAATTTAAAATGTTTTAAATTGGAAAAATCTATATTTTGATAGAGCCAACTCAATTAATCAATAAATAACTTAAAATTAAGTATGAGCCCTGCAAACTCTTACTTTTTTAGCAACACTTCTTTGTACACATAGCTACATTATAAATATTTTATTCCCACATGATCTATTACCACATAAGCCTGAGTAAATGGGGGTCGGGGGCATGATATCCATCCACTACTCCTGGATATGGGGAAGTAACACTTGGACAATCAGCACACACAAGGACAGAATTGTACAGTTTGTAAACAAACCGATCAGATCGCATTCAGTCTGAATGCATTTTGCATTTTAACAAAGTACTTTTTCTGTCACTACTTGGCAGGGAAAGCATAGAGTGTTTGTTTTTATTTCACAATGTGTAGCCACTCCCTCATTGGTCACTGCAAGTCAGCCAGAGTTACCCAAAATCATGTGATTTACAAGAAATCAAGTTTGGGCTCTTTGGGTTTGGTATGGAGGGAGCACTATTGACACTGCAACACATGGTTCAGGAATGATTTGCAAAGCAGAGGAGCTAAAGTCTATCTGTACACTCCTTAGTTGCAATAGTTTTTAAATGTCCTGTGCAGTTTACCCTTATGTGTGTGTGTTTCTCAGTGAACTCATCATCTGAATGTAAAATTAAAAATATATAAAAGATATACAGAGACAAGTTCAGAAACTTTTTTTATTTTTACATTAACAGCCTGATGAGATGAGCTAGACAGAGTGTTCAGGTTTAACAGGATGCATTATGCAATTCAACATTAAAGACAGAAAAAATGCTTTTTTGAAGTTTAAAGAAACCAAAACTGCAAGTAAAAGCATCAAATGTTAATCTCTTTATTCATATTCCACTTCATGCTCTTATATTTACAGATCTTGTGAAAATATATAAACACCCATATACTGGGTGTTTGAATAATGGAGTTTAAGCCCCAAATTAGGTTTCCCATGTAAGCGCTTTAAAATTGAAGCACTGATTCCAGAGTTTTTAAATGTAGCCTTCATTTTCCATATCTCTCTCACAGATATGGCATCTCTATATACACAATCAATAGCACTTATCTTTTCAACTCATTTTCAGGCAATTCGTATAATTTTTAGATAGATATAGATAGATAGAAGATATTTTTTGGCATTTTTTATGCTTTATTGATAGTGTAGAGACATAGTTGAAATGGGCCAGTGAGGGGAGTGACATGCAGAGAACGACCGCGGGCTGGAATCGAACCCGGGTCCGCTGCTGGCCGAGGCCCATGGGGGGGACGCCCTACCAACTGAGCTAAGGGCGCCCCCTTGTAAACATTAATTCTAAATTAAATCTTTAAAAACTTCCTCCAGGAGTTTCAGATGAATTAATACGTAAGTACATCATAGCTTTGAAGAACTGTAAAATGTTTTCTTAAATCCAAAAGATGTATTTTTGCACATGGAAGAAACATCTCCGTCTGCCTCCAATTCCCTTCATCAACGCAAGCCATTCTGCCCTGGCCATATAATTCCTCATCCTTTAACAATTATATTCTTTCCAAACAAGAGATCTTATACGATAGTTTTTTGTAAATTATCCATTTGTATGTCCAGCAAACTAGATGAGCAACTGATCCACATGTTCAGTCTACCTGTTTTTTTCAAGATACTATGATATTCCCAGAGTTGAACTTTTTCAGCTTTTCAGAATTACACAGAAAAGTTCAAAAAGGTAATTCCACTATTGTAGCCCCAGAGAAGTAGCCCAACAAGAGAGAACCTCTGGGATTTGGAAAGCCCAGGAAGCTCAATAGGAAATAAATTGGAAAATCAATATTTTGACAGAGCCAAGAGTCAATTTGTTAATCACAATATTGCACTTGTAGCAGATGCCATTATTTATCAACTCAATTAATCAATAAATAGTTCAAATATTGTATCAGCTCTGGAAATCTTTCTTGGAACCAGCCACATGATTTGTAATTAATTCCCACGTTGGCCTCTCTATTACAACAGCAAGTAGCAGTATATGAGGGTCGGGGGCATGATGTCCATCCACAACTCCTGGATATGGAGAAGTAACACAAGAATTGCGTTTGGACAATCAGCCCCAGACCCCCTTTTAAAGTTGGAGGAAACAGCAAAGACATCCACTTAGTCCTGTGAGTTAATCCTGTAGTGTATTGGATGGTTTGATCAACATTTTAAACTGTGTGTAGAAAGTGCAGAAACATCTATGATTTAATTGACTGCCATTTTATAAGCTATTCTTCAAGAAGTTGCTGTCTGTCAGGAGACTGAAAAATGTATTAACTGTCAAGAGCAGGTTACACACTCAAAAATAGAATTCAACAGTAGCTTTTCCTTAAAAAGATTATACTTAATCGGTGATCAAAGGTTTCTAGTACTTAATGCTTCTTTTTTTAAGTGAGCATATTGTTCATCAAACAATTCCCCTTTATTTTGTATTCATAAACTAGCATATTAGTGAATTAACTTAAATACATTTTAATACTTACATCATGCACCATGAACAATTCAATGATAAAAGTCCCAGAGAAGCATCTATTAAACATGCGTCCCTAATGTATAGGAAATATTAAAGGCCTTCTTTCTAACTTGTTCCCAAAATTGTGGAGTCCTCTTTCCTCTGCATCCGTCCTCGACCGCTGTGTGTTCAGTTTGCCTGTCCATGTCCCCCTCTCTATCTATTTGCCTCTATCCATCTCATTTCATGCAGAAGTGGGGTTACCTAAGAGACCCGGCCTCAATGGAGAAAATCTCTTTTTCTACAATTAACTGTGAAAGTGACAGAAGGAAACGGAGGGAGGGATCCACGGAGGGGGCGCAGACTCAGAGAAGAAAAGGAGAAAGGGAAGGACATAAGTGCGCATGGCAGGTATCTAGACGCAACGTTTTAAACTAATATTTGCACATTTTTAAAGTTTCGACTTTAGAAAGTTCGGAATAATATATTTACTTAAAAGTGACAACAGCTATAGAAACATTAATGTTCTGTCCCCCAGACAGCAGCATTTGGTAACTGCATGTTTACTTTCGATACTATCGATTTATCCCATCTTTGAATTAATACGGCTGATACTTTACATCTTAAAGGAATATATATAGTGGATATATTTGATGTCCTATATTATGAGGAGTTTCACCCACACTCAATAAATAAATACGTTTCCCTTTTGTAACACCTGTCTCTTGAATTGGGATTAGGCCAAATTAGGTTGCATTACACTGATCCCAGGGAAAATGAATTATGTCCATCAGCATAATCTCTAAAAATGCAGAGGGAGTGTCCATTGGGTTTCCATGGAGAGATGTACACAAAAGGGTGTGGCGTGGGAATGTCCTCAGGGGTCAGGAGTGAGGGTGAAAGGGTCAAAGGCCAGAGCCAGCTGGACAGCACACAAGAGGAGACGAGGGTGAGAAAAGGAGGTGAGGGGGTAGTCCAGAGATTGACTGACTGGACCCAATGGGACATTAACATTGAACTGATGGGAGGCTCACTGACCAATGCCTATTCAGGGAGAAGCTAAGCTATGACACACTCATGTGTAATGGTCCGTGGAAATTTAAAAGTGACAAGGGACCTCATTGTGGATGCAAAAAACGGTTATCAAAATGCAGCGGTGGATTACAAGCTATACATACTAGTGTTATCATATGGGCTTATTAAATTTATTGATGCAAACATATATTGTGTACTAATGAAACTGTCACCTTGAAAACTGGAGAATATTGATAGTGAGTTGTTAGATAAAATAAAGTAATTTATTTCCAAAATGAGCTCTATAGGAACAAATTCGGATATAGATGCATTTCATTATATTATCAGTTAGTGCTTTTAGGTCTCACATCAGATGAACTCAATGTCTCTACTTGTTTTCCAAGACAGCAGCAGAAAATAAACTACAGCAGTGACCACAGTATATTTCCTGTTTCATATCCTTCTTCACACAGTTTTTTATTATTTTTTTTTACACTTGAGGAATATATAATATATATAATATAGACTTTAAAATGTACCAACTGCTAATTACAGCTCTTTGAATGAATCTGGAGTAATTTGTTTCAAAAACACAAAAGAAATGTTGTATGGTGTTGTGAAAAGTAGAAAAAAAATTAAAAAAGAAAAGAAAAGTGAAGTTTCTCATAAGATTGGTTTTGTGGTCTGATAACAGTGAAAACAGTCTATTCAAAGTTGCATTATGTTATACATTTTGAGGTAAATGGCAAATACAGGTTTCATCAATGAACATAACGGCTATAATTTCCAGTTCCCACAGTTGAAGATGCTCTGTGCACCTCATGGCTGCAGACAGAAAGGTGAGCGTTGCCGCAAGTGAAGGTCAGGTCAGTGAGGGCAGCAGGCAGTCTGGAATCGGGGCCATACTCTGGTGGTCTGAAAAAAGACAATATTGGGGGCCCAACCCAGGGGGTCAACATGCAAATAGTAACCCCTGAGTGAAAGGCGTAGAGCGGATCAATGTTCTCACATTACTCTTGCTGCCCATGACTGTGAATGTGCACGCCTACAGACCACATGAGGTTTTCACATGTAATGAAATGCAATCCCAACAATAGACAAGGCAGCTGTATTTCAACAAAGAGGTAGAGGTATAATACGACGTCATAAGTGAGTAAAAAAATAATAACTATGATATCTCTGTTGACGTCCATGTCAGAGTCTGATAGCTTGAGGTTACAATTGTCAAAACATTGTATCAGTGACTGCAAAACTATCATTTGTGGAACAGCAAAGCATGTATAACCAGCACAGATTTGTAATTTGTTCATACAGCATTGTGAAAAACTGCAACATCCAAAGTATGACCTGCCCTCCACACTCATCCAGCACAGGCAGAGCAGATGAAATTCAGTTTTTCTGTCTCAGGCAGGCCTACCCACTGCTGCCTCCCAGTGGCCTCAATAGCGCCAGTAACACCACACTCATATGTCACCTCATATCCTTGTCCAAGTGCCCAGTTATGGTAACAGCCAGTAGTTGAGCTGATCCAGAACCAGAAGTTAGAGTTGCAAGTGTAGCGTAGGCCTAGCCAAACATGGGTAGATGTGGCATTCCTTGCCTTTTCGGCCACTTTCCCCTGAATGTCTTGGGTGATTATGTGGACGAGGTCAATGTGGTGCTCCCTGCAGTAGCTCATAGCTTCAATCCATGTCATGTTTTCCTGGATTAGTATCAGTGTCTCTTTAGGGAGAAAGAGAGGGAGAAACTTTTAAATAGTACTATATTTCATGACGCAAGTTTGTAAAAAAGAAAAGTCAAATATACAGTATTATATTCAACACACCTGAAGGAGGTAAACCTTGACTGTTTTCAGTGGTTTTTAAAGTTGAGGCCTGTGTGGTGCTCTGGGCTGGAGTCCACGTCGGTGTTGTTAATGCAGAGGCACCATCTACTTGTACAGTAGTCGTGGGAGGTAGCTGTGTTGCAATCAAAGTTGACATTTCTGTAGTTGCATTGTTGAGCTCAGTGCTTGAGGTACTTGACACAAACTCTGTGGCATTTGGTGTCGGGAGCTTATTGGCAGTTGTTGCTTCACTGGTGGTAACATTTGTAGCGTTGGACTGATTGTTAGAAACAGCCACGGTAAAATGATATGTAACGATGACCCCTTGAGGAAGAGTCGTCATATTTTCCTGCGTTTGTTCTGTTGTAAGAGGCCCCTGATTACTTGAAGCCCTTGCTGTAAGAGTGAGTAATGATTATATTGACACAGAGAAGAGTACAACTACAGGTGAAGCTCTGTTGTGTATTATGTTTTGTTCCAAACCAGTGACATATAACTTTAAACCAATTTTACAGAGAAAACATGTAATACAGCAACTTACCCCCATAACAAACAAATCGGCGTCTGTCATTGCAATTGCGGTCATTCCACTTCCCTTCATCTTTGAATATAGCTGCAACACAATCCTGATTATTATTAAGGTCATTAGGCTGATTGGGTTTCCAGAAACGGAAGGATGAGTTGCTCCCATCAGACCACTTCCAGGGATCTTTGAAGAGGCCAATCCAAACATTATGTGACAAGGACACAATATGCACTGCCTCATTCTCATCCGCTGACTGTATGCTAACGAGATCAGATGATAAGCCCCTGCAGTGATCCTGGGCGCCCCTCCATGATTTGGCCAGAGCAACATAAATTGGACCACTGGCGTCACCATTGCCTGCAAATCCAAAAGTTAAATATCTTACACAGGGAGAGAGCACAGTGATGATCTGCATTCAAACAACGATTTGTGCCATTTGAAATATCTTTGGCTGGAATGTTACCATTTCACTTACCCTGACAAACAAAACGTTTAGGGATCCCACAGTCATTTTCAAACCACGTGCCCAACCCATCCATCGCTGCACATGCATCTTGATCCTCACTTTGCGGTTCTCCTGCCCTCCAGTTTAAAAAATCCAGTTTTTGATCAGACAATGACCAGTGCCACATCCCCGCACCTCCATTCTCCAGTCCTATCCAGGCTCGGAGAGTGGTATTTGAAGCTAAAGTGACCAACGTATCCATATCTACAGAGTTATTCACTGTAGCTAAATCAGTGTACATCTCCCTGCAATAGTTCTTTGCTTCTTGGAAGGTCTCTGAACGAATAATGAGGTGAAACTCTGAAGATCCCAGTGCGAAGGAGAGAAGCCCTGTGTAAATGA
Organism: Ammodytes marinus; assembly: GCF_949987685.1. Taxonomy (NCBI): domain Eukaryota; kingdom Metazoa; phylum Chordata; class Actinopteri; order Uranoscopiformes; family Ammodytidae; genus Ammodytes; species Ammodytes marinus. Next base: position 16,812,989 of record NC_137217.1, on the reverse strand, counting down.
CATGTAGTGTGTTACAAAAACATTGTATTGTATCTGTACATATGATTTTACATTACAAAAATGTATTTTTCTTCACAATCCAAAAGCTTCACAAATGGACAACTTCACTTATAACACGAGGAAAACTACTGATAGCATTTAAAAAGCATGTGAGGTTCAAACCTGAGATAAGAAGCACATGCAAAGTCTGAGTCCTTTTCATCACGAGGAATCTGTCTTCAGTCATGATCATGGCAAACAGCAAAACAAAAAGCAAAGTGTACAGAAGTTAATATAATGTTCTGTTATGACCACTTGCTGGTCTGAGCGTACGGTGCAAGCAGCAGTGAGCAACACAGTGTCTGGAATAAGAATGCCACTGGGCTTGTTTAGAGACACCTCCTCAGGGGCACAGAGCGAGAAAGCAGTTTCTCAGGATTCTTTCTCTCTTCAACATGCTGTATTGTACAAACAGCGACACCAGTCCTGAGATAAGAGATCACAGTGGACAACTTTGTGAATCAGCTTACATAAATGATCTATGATTTGTCATTCATCTCGCCTCATAAGTTTCACTGTTGACGACACTGAGACCCCCCCCCCTCTCAAAAAATAAAATAAAGTAATAATAATAATTATAAAAGCTTTTAAAAATAATTAATCAAAAGTCCAACCAACCAATTGCAGTGTATTGGAAATTTTATAAATGATGAAAATTAATAATTAAAGTGAAACCAGGGTCTCTTAGCCCTGTAGGCCTGATACTGGAAATGTTGTGGGCACTTTTTGCCCAATTTAGGGCAGCTCTTGTGACAACGCTGAGAAGTTTTGCAAATGCGTGGAAAATGCAAAATTTCACAGAACTGAGTTTCTGTTTCTTGAATAGGCCTATCTGAAACCATGTGAACAAAGTCAACTCTGCTTTATAACAATTGCAAGTCACTTTTGACAACTGTTCTTTTATATGTAAAACTGCTTATTAATTCATGACTCAGTCGTTAAAGTGCATCTTATTTTCACGTTTGAGAACAACGGATGAACTCAGTCTCAGAGGATGACAAATATAGAACATTGTTTTGCATATTTTAGTCAGTGAAAAATGACACTAGGCCTACATCATCACTGGAGCATAAACCTGTTGTGCAATACTGTAAATGCCCTTGCTGTCAAAAAGCATTCCAGCACTTGCAGGTGTGGCCCTGTTGAGCCATAACAACACGCAGACCAGGGACGGTTGTAACACATTGACACTGCTAAAAACAATTTGCTACATTATAAACTTCACATTTTTATAGAATTTTGTAGTGCTAGTAGGATAGGGGTATTTATTTTTTATTATTAAATATGTAATATAGTGCTTTTCATAAACTTTTTTTTATCCTATGTATTTATATCATTGTATCTTGTTGTCATTTTAATGTTTAATCCCATGTCTAGATATTGTTGTGTCTTGTTTAGTTTAGTACTTTTATTGTTACCTGCCCAGGGACTACAGGTGGAAAATAGCAGTTTGCTAAAACCTGGTACAATGCATCTCTCCTTGCTCTAAACAAGCTTAATGTTTATTTTGTACATTGTCCCTGCTCAAATAAAGTTACATTACATTACATTAACTACTGGAAAAATGCCTTTAAGTGATTTTATTTATAGGATGCAAAATTTATTTAAATATAGTCACTCCAATGTTACAACCATGGCAGGGACGGTTGTAACATGTGTTAAATATATCTAAATAATCAATCAAATACTAGAAATTTCAGATTATTTATCATTCACAATATTGCAACTATTTATTTTTCAAATAGGCTAATAGTCCTCATTAGATTTATGATATTCATTGCAATGGCACTGTGAAAATTATTTATGTTTTACATAAAGGCATCACAATTTTCCCTTTTTCTGCACAACAAGTTTAAAGTTGCTTGAGGGAACGGATGTCAATTTCTACCTGGCATTTAAATGTTGAAGCTAAGGATGTGCTGGTAAAGCATATCATTTTTTTAAGTTCATGTATTATTTCATGGGGTAGTGCTCCCTCTAGTGGTCACCACGTAAAAAGGTATTGCATCAGCCTTTCAGTGTCAGTTCTGTACATGTGGAGCTAGAGAGCAGTTGATCATTTTTCTCGTGAAGTTTCGGAGCTCTATGTCTGTGAGTATTATGTGACTTCTTTTGTGGTTCGGTCATGTTAGTTTCATGTTAATTGCATCACTTTTAAGTTGTTTTTGTATGGTATTAAGTAACTTTGTCAAAGCTAACTTTCTGCTTGCTAACGGAATTTTTAACGTTAGCCTATTGGTTAAAAACGGTAATTCATGTTGTGTTTGTATATGTATACCTCATGTCTTTCTTTCTTGGATGTTAGCTATCTGTCTAGTTTGACACGTACTTATCAAACAAGGACAGAATAGTAAAAAGACAACTCAGCAAACTTTACATACGGAAAGTGTATTACGACTGCATACGTCATGTCTTCTCCACCAAATGGCAAAACGCAAGAGGAGCAACGCCATAAGGACACAGAAGACTGTCTCTCACTCCATACACGTTCCCGGAAATCTGGGTCCGCAGCCTCACGACAATCCAGCAGGTCATCAACCAGCGCAGCAGCCGTTCGGGCACGTGCAAAGGCTAAGGCTGCACGAGCGGAAGTGTCCTACGCTGCAAAAGAAGCAAATGTGATGAAAGAAAAAGCACTGCAGAATCAGCATGCAAAGACGCAGAGTTGCAAACACAGTTACATGTCTCATCAGGGATGCCATCAGGGAAAAGACTCCGGGTGCCGCTATGCAAATCTAACCGCCTTAAATTGTCATTTGTCCCAGCCTCCATTAAACTGACGAACAATGTGCAATAGAATAATGTGCAATAAATAGGCTAGCACTTTAGCACATAGTACTTTAGCACATAGTACTTTAGAACTGCACTTTAGCACATAGCACTTTATCCATGAGCTCTAGTGCAATGCACACTAGTACTCTAGCTCCACACTGTAGATTTCTATGCTTTACATCAAAGTGCCATTTGAAGTATATCAAGCTCCATGTTCTCAATGTTTAAATGTTAGTTTGTCTGGTTGTGTTTGTGTCTGTGTTTGTGTTTTTGTTCTGTTGTACTCTGAATGTTTCAGAAAGCAATGATGCACTGTGCCCAAGACAAATTTCCCCACGGGGACAATAAAGTTTAACCTAACCTAACCTAACCTAATGTCTTGAAGCTAGAGAAAGTGGCAGCTGCCGCCTCAGCAGAAGCAAACATCTTCGAGGCTGCAGTAGATTTTGAAGATTATGTCATTCCAAGCTCTCAGGATCCTGTGCAGCGTACCCGTAAGTACGTGCAAAAACACTCCAACTCCTCTGTCAGTGAAAAGCTGGAATCAGGCCATCTGGACCCACCACAAGGTTCAGAACAGTTGAAAACAGGACCAGCTGTGCACCATGTTAAATGTGAAGGTCTAAGTTCTGCTGTTTCATTTAAACATGAAGAGCTGAGCTTCATGCCTCTGCCATACAGCCAGCAGTCTCAAGAGCACACTCCACATCATAATGAAGTTGTGGAACATAAACAGCCAACTCTGAAGCAGTATAGTGTGCCATCAGAAACATGTGATCAGACTTACCGTAACCCAACCAGTGAGACGTCTGTCCTCCCAGATATGGTCAAATATCTTATGCGAAGGGAAATGGTAGCCACTGGTTTGCAGAAGTTTGATGATTGCCCACAGAACTACTGGGAATGGCAATCTACCTTCATCGGCCTCACCAAAGACCTGACTTTGACACCAAGAGAGGAACTCAATCTTCTGGTTAAGTGGCTGGGACCCCAGTCATCTGAGCATGCAAAGAGGATAAGTTCCGTACACGTTAACAACCCAGGAACAGGCCTCCATATGGTTTGGAAACGTATTGAGGAAACATAAGGAGCCCCAGAAGCAATAGAACAGGCCTTGTTCACGAAACTTGAAAATTTTCCCAGACTGTCTAACAAGGACAACGTGAAACTTTGTGAACTTGGAGACTTACTTCTGGAGCTTGAGCTTGCTAAGGATGAAGGTTATTTACCCGGCCTTGCATATTTAGACACAGCTTGGGGAGTCAATCCAATCGTGGAAAAGTTGCCATACGGATTGCAAGAAAAATGGGTTAACGTGGGGTCACAATACAAAGACTTACACAATGTCGCCTTTCCACCTTTCGCCTTTTTCTCACAATTCATTCGCAAGCAGGCCCGGACATGAAATGATCCAAGTTTTGTTTTTTCCTCATTCAGTCCCACAAACTTCACGAAGACGGACACACCGGAGAAAAACAAAACCCAAGTTTCTGTGAGAATGACTGGGGTGGAGAGCAAATCTACTACCAACTATGCAATTTCCACAGGGAACCAACAAGAGGACCCAGAGAAATAGTGTCCTCTCCACAAAAAACCGCACCCACTCAGTAAGTGCCGTAGCTTCAGATGCAAGCCACTCAACGAACGTTTATCCTATCTCAAGGAGAACAACTACTGCTTCAAATGTTGTGCTTCGACTAAACACATGGCGAAGGACTGTCCAGTGACATGTAAATGTGCACAGTGTGACAGTGACAGGCACATAGCAGCTCTACACCCTGGCCCTGCACCCCCAAAAATAGAGCCTACTGCAATGGTACAACAGCATGGCAGGGAGCAAGAGGTAGAGGCGTCTACAGCTGTTACATCAATGTGTACAGAGATATGTGGCGAAACAAGCTGCGCAACGTCTTGCTCAAAAATATGTCTTGCTAACGTTTACCCGTCAGGACATCCCGAAAAGGCAGTCAGAATGTATGTGGTTATGGATGAACAGAGCAACCGGTCGTTGGCGCGTTCCGACTTCTTTGATCTTTTCGGCATAAAGGGAGGCACAGTGACCTACACACTCAAGACATGTTCAGGTGTGGTAGAGACCACAGTTGAGTCTCTCGATGGACGCACCAAGGTACCTCTGCCGACCCTGTTAGAGTGTGACCTCATTCGTGAAGATAAGTCGGAAATCCCGTCTCCAGATGTGGCACGACATCACTCCCATCTTAAACATTTGGCAGACAAAATCAGGCTCAGATACTTCTGCTCTTAGGTCGGGATATTTTGAGTCTTCATAAAGTGAGAGAGCACCATAATGGACCTTGTGATGCTCCATTCGCTCAACGCCTCGACCTGGGGTGGGTTGTAATAGGGGACGTGTGTCTGGGACAGGCCCACAAGCCTTCCAATGTGACAGTCTACAAGACAAACCTGCTGCTCAATGGAAGACCATCTTTCCTCAATCCTTGTTCCAGCAGCATTCACGTCAAGGAGACCCAGTAAAGCCATTCCCATCAGCACTCTAATGACAGTCTAGTCCAAGGAGAAACAGACAGTCTTGGTTCAACAGTGTTCGACAAGACAAAAGATAATGATCGTCCTGCACTCTCTGTTGACAATGAGACTTTCCTTAACATCATGGATGGTGAGGTATTCAGGGATAGCTCAAACAACTGGGTAGCGCCCTTACCTTTCCAGACACCACGCCGTCGGCTACCAAACAACAGAGAACAAGCTCTCAAACGACTCTATACTCTCAGACGTATATTGGATAAAAAGCCAGAAATGGAGGAGCATTTCATCGGTTTTATGCAGAAGACCTTCGAAAGCCAGCATGCAGAACCCACACCACCTGAATACCGTATGAACGTCCACGTTTTCGGAAACAGCCCCTCGCCAGCCGTAGCAATATATGAGATGAGGAGAGCTGCTCAGGCTGAGGAAAAAAAGCATGGCTCTGACCCAAAGCAGTTCGTCATCAGGAACTTTTACGTCGATGACGGGTTGACCTCCCTTCCTACAGAGAAAGAGGCAGTTGATCTCCTGAAGAGAACAAAGGAAATGTTGGCCAAGTCAAATATAAATCTGCATAAGATCTCTTACAACAGCCATTCTGTCATGGAACAGTTTTCCTCAGAAGATCTTGCAAAGGATCTCAAGAATTTAGATCTGGGAGCAGATCCCTTACCTGTCCAGAGGAGTCTTGGGTTGAGTTGGAACCTGGAGTCAGATAGTGTCAGCTTAAAAGTGTCAAAAGAAGACAGACCGTTTACCAGTAGAGGCTTTCTGTCCACGGTTAACAGTCTCTGCGACCCCCTGGGGTTTGTAGCTCCTATTACTGTACAGGGGAAATCTATAATCTGAGAATTTACCTCTGAGCAGTGCGACTGGGATGATCCTCTTCCACCTGAAAAAGAACAATACTGGAGAGCTTGGAAAGAGTCCTTTGAGGATCCGGAGCAGCCAAGCGCCCTGACACCGGCAATGCTACTGACCAGAAAGATGGACCCAACATCTGCTCCACTTGGGGAATTCAGTCTAACAGATCTCTATAAGCAACAGTGGAAGCAGGTACAGTGTCTTGCTGATGCTTTTTGGAAGCGATGGAGGCAAGAATACCTCGTCACCCTCCAACCTCGCAGAAAATGGATCGAAGACAGACGCAACATCCAAGTTGGAGATGTTGTTTTGCTAAAAGACAGCCAAGTCAAACGAAACAAATGGCCTACCGGGTTGATTGTGAAGACTATCCCCAGTTGGGACAACAAGGTCAGGAAGGTGGAAGTCAAAGTGGTGAAGCAAGGGACTGCCAAGACCTACTTACGACCAGTTTCAGAACTTGTCCTTCTTCTTCCTAAAGAAACCTGAAGAGATACTTACCTTTTGTTTATTGTGTATAACAGTGGTTGTTGGAGCCAAATTGCTGTTCATGTTTCTTTTGTTTTGTTTATTTAATTAATGATTGAGAGGTGTGGCCTTGGTGTCTGCAGAGGGTGGATAGCATAAATACCTGGCAACCTGGGATTAGATTCAGGTGTGTACTGGGGAAGGCCACTCAGTTTTTGACCGTGCTTGTGCTTGTGCAAATGTTTGTACACTGGAAAAAGCCTATTTTGTGTTTATCTGAGAGAGCAATAACCTTTGGAACAGTTTGTTATTTTTGTAGTCAATAAAAGGATTGACATATCCAACAGTACGGCATCTTCTGGACTTCTGCATTAATTCACACACGCGTCCGACTTCCGTCTAACCCAGTGGTATTCACTATTTTTTTCAGGAGAGCCGCACTGACAGGACAAAGTCAGCAGGAGAGCCATTTTTGCTGCAAAGTATCAAAAGCTATAAATCCAGTCATACATAAGCACGCCTGCTTATTAATATGTAATTCTTGAACCAGTGTTTCCCACAGTATTTTGTGAAACTGTGGGAACCCAGTCCTTAGGGGGGTCCGGGGGCATGCTCCCCCGGAAGAAAATTTGGTACCTTTTAACCCAGAATGCATCAATCTGGTGCACTTTTGGAGGAAAATTAAGAGTTGTGTGACTGTGTACTATTATCTGGAATAATATGGAGACACTGGGTCACATAACATGGAAGCTATTGAAGAATAAATTATTATCCTACTTTTTATTCAAATATTTGTTAAAAAAAATGTATGAATGACATATAATCAATCAAAGTGGGTGTGTTCATATAATACCCCCCTGGAATACTTTTGTTTACCTTTCAAAGGTAAATGCATCAATCTGGTGCACTATGAGAGGAAAATTAAGAGGCTAATTCAACTGTGTCCTATGTGAGCTGTTTAGCAGCCTATTATTTTTCTGGAATAATTCAGAGACATTGGGAACCCTGCCTGATCAAAGTGAACATACAATATGCAGTTTAGCCAAAACACTTAATTTTCCTCTTTTGTGGAGCTTTTCATCTGTCCACCTGGTGCCCAACTGGTTATGAATAGACATCTATCAATGTACCAGTAACCAGCATGAAATGTTGAAATCGCATCCAAGCTAGCATTGTTGCGGTACCGTGCGTGTGGTTGCCAGGTTGTTAAGTGTTCTCCAATTTAAATGTCCAACTTAGCGATATGAAACGAGATCTATTTTTTTGCAAATGATTTAATATATTCCATGTTCGTGAGCATACCTGTGATAGACAGTATCATGCATAACATATTTTTATTGACCATGAGTTAGTTTTTTCCCCCACAGCCCAATCTATCCAAGAGCACATTCTCCCTTGTAATGCATGAAAACCGCAAATCTGGCAACCCCGCTGTCAGTCAGCGTACGGCTGAGCAAGTTTAAATATATTATTTTCTAGTCTGTATTTCCACCTTGTAATGCCGTTGTTGACTTATTCTTTTATTACTTATTTGTATGAGAGCAGCCACGTTAGTTTAACAGGTTTGATGTTATAGATCTGCTTGTTTTTAATGGTTTTATGAAATATCTGTATTAACTGCATGATCATATCACAGTATTTTTTTATTGCCATGCGAGCCGCACATAGAAGCTTGGCGAGCCGCATGCGGCTCGCGAGCCGCGCTATGAGTAACGCTGGTCTAACCCATAGATAGTAAATAATATGGATGTAGCATCCGGGCTGACCTCAGTTATTCACACGGCATCCAATAATCCTGGTTTGTGCGCGTCGCCATCTTGTGAGATTTTTACTCCGCCTCACTCCTCTTGCCGAAAAGGGGAATCGACGTCACGTCGGTGGGAGGGAGATAGCTGACGTATACCTCCGAGGCAAAGTGAGGGACAACGGGCGGAGAGTCACTCAAGATATCGCGCCAATACATTTTAACCTCCAAAAGAATAAAAACTAGCGTGGGCCAAAAAAATTCACCCCCCTCAGTGTTGTCATGGAGATATGACCTAAACATACAGACTAAAATGGTTTTGTGGCCCAGGCTTTAAATAGGTTTAATAAGACTTTGAAAACGGCCTATCTAACAAGTGAGTCAAAGAAAAACTGCTCGTCTTGGCGCCACCCCCAGTGGCACTTTCTGGTTACTACAGTTGTGGGTCACTTCCTTATTGGATGCCGGTAAAAATCGCTGAGGTTGGGGCTTGGTCTAACCCTTACCCCTCGGTAATGCTACAGGAAAAGCCATTACAGTGGTATTACAATTAGTATACCAGACGGGGAGTGTGCTGGTAAAGCATATAATTTTTTTAAGTTCATGTATTATTTCATGGGGTAGTGCTCCCTCTAGTGGTCACCACGTAAAAAAGTATTGCATCAGCCTTTCAGTGTCAGTTCTGTACATGTGGAGCTAGAGAGCAGTTGATAATTTTTCTCTCCGTGAAGTTTCGGAGCTCTATGTCTGTGAGTATTATGTGACTTGTTTTGTTGTTCAGTCATGTTAGTTTCATGTTAATTGCATCACTTTTAAGTTGTTTTTGTATGGTATTAAGTAACTTTGTCAAAGCTAACTTTCTGCTTGCTAACAGAATTTTTAACGTTAGCCTATTGCAGCGTTACTCATAGCGCGGCTCCAATAAAAAAATACTGTGATATGATCATGCAGTTAATACAGATATTTCATAAAACCATTAAAAACAAGCAGATCTATAGCATCAAACCTGTTAAACTAACGTGGCTGCTCTCATACAAATAAGTAATAAAAGAATAAGTCAACAACGGCATTACAAGGTGGAAATACAGACTAGAAAATAATATATTTAAACTTGCTCAGCCGTACGCTGACTGACAGCGGGGTTGCCAGATTTGCGGTTTTCATGCATTACAAGGGAGAATGTGCTCTTGAATAGATTGGGCTGTGGGGCAGGCGCGGCTGGCCCATAGAGGGCGCCGCCCCCCTCCTCCGACCCCAAAAAAAAATATATATATATATATATTATTTTTTTATTAATTTGAGGCAACTAAACTATTTAATTTTACTTAAGAATGCACACTGAATTTATATTATGGCACTGTATTTACATTTCATGGCAAAATTCAAGCTCGAAACTGACTAATTTGACTTCTACGGGTGCCAGTTCACGGCGCCCCAAACCCTCGTTCACTCAAGGGCCTTTCCCACCGCCGCGCGGCAACCGCCCTCTCAACCGCCTCCTTGCCGGAGGACTCCACCGGTGAGCCCGGCGTTTTGAGAAGCGGCTGCTGCCTCGGCGGCCATGACAGCGAGATGCTTCGGTGATCGTATCGTTGATATAGCCCGACCAGAAGTCCACCACACTTATTTCTCTCGTATAACGATGTTATAGTCTCTCTATATGAGCTTTTATGAAGAATAAAAGTACAGAGAGAAAATACAGTTCCGTCTAAAAAATATTTCCCCTAGAAAATCGTCTTCAATCACTGGTTCCACATGTTTGTGTTCAACGTCGAATATATATCCAATCTTTTTTAAACGACAGACACTTTAACATTGACTTAAAACATGGTAGATCCGTGTTGTTTATGTCTGTACTCCGTTTGCAACGATGCCTTGTACTCCCGCCTTGCCGCCGGGCGGCTGCCGCTGAAAGTTTCAACACGGGGAAAGCTGAGCGGTTGGGGAAAATCTGCGCGCGTTCACGTGGGTGGCAACTGCTTCCTGGTCCAACCGCCGCGGCTGAACCGCCTCCCTTGCCGCCTTCCCTCAGCCGCCCTTCCCTCATTGAAATGAATGGAGGCGGCGGCGTTGCCGCGCGGCGGTGGAAAAGGGCCTTCAGAGTGGCCCTATCAATTTCTATTACCATTCAGTTTTAACGGAGGGTTTGGGGCGCTAGGCATTGGCGCCCTGTAACTGGTTACCTGGCAACAAAAACAACAACATTCGGATCTACTACCGGTTGCTCGCGGAGTCGCGTGCAGTGTTGCCAACTTAGTGATTTTGTCGCTATATTTAGTGACTTTTCTACCCCCCTGGCGAGTTTCTTTTTCAAAACAGCGACAAGCGACAAATCTAGCTTTTTTCTGGTGTTATTTGGGACTTTTTCGCCAAGGCAAGTATCACTTTTAACTGTTCTCAACGAGCAGCGGGAGACTCCCCGGCCCCTCCCCGTCACAGAGCACTGATAGGCGGCGGCCCGGTCCTTGCGCACCAGTCCCTCTCAGCTGCGGTCAGAGCAGGAGACACACACCTCTCTGCTCATGTTCCGTTAGCATCCCTATTAGCAGTTGTAGTAGCAGCTTCCCCCCCTCTTCTACAGTCTATGAGTAGTGCAACTCAAAATATTATGCAGTGCTTTTTTAAACTTTGAGCATGTATGATATGATTACTGCTAGACTTACCATTATCACGTTGTTTATGCGATCGTCACGTTCATAACACACTAGAACCTCACCTATTGCCTAAGTTTGCATCATGCTTTTAGTGTGCATATTGTATATAGTTCTCTGCAAACCTATGTTGGCATCCTGCTCTTAGTGTGCATATTGTATATATACAGTATATAGTTCTCTGCAAACCTATGGTGGTGTGACGCACACAAGACATATGGTCACAATTTGTGTTTATGTATTAATTTTATCAGTGATCATAATCACTTGTTTCCCAGCACTTGCTGATGATTTAAATTTCAACTTTTATTATCTCTTATTCAGTCTTTGAAGGCTTGTACTTCTGGGTGTGATACCGATTAACGCCAGAGAGAGAGAGAGAGAATGTTAACTTGTGTATAATTCTCAATTGTTATTTGCACTTTTAATCTTGCTGAATTCTACAAGGCAAATAAATTAAGTTAAAACCTAGTTCCCCTGCCCCATTTGTCTTTGTAAGGAAATGTTCTATTTTGTCTTTATTATTTTGTCAGAATGCACCAGAATGCTTAATTTGTATGTGAAAATCACCAAAAAATCTTCTGGGGGAGGATCCCCCCAGACCCCCCTACATGCTTTTGGTTTATAAAATGTCAGCACCACCTAAAAGAAAATTCACCAGCCGCCACTGCTGTGGGGGAAAAAACTAACTCACGGTCAATAAAAATATGTTATGCATACCGTCTATCACAGGCATGCTCACGAACATGGAATATATTAAATCATTTGCAAAAAAATAGATCTCGTTTCATATCGCTAAGTTGGACATTTAAATTGGAGAACACTTAACAACCTGGCAACCACACGCACGGTACCGCAACAATGCTAGCTTGGATGCGATTTCAACATTTCATGTTGGTTACTGGTACATTGATAGATGTCTATTCAGAACCAGTTGGGCACCAGGTGGACAGATGAAAAGCTCCACAAACGAGGAAAATGAAGTGTTTTGGCTAAACTGCATATTGTATGTTCACTTTGATCAGGCAGGGTTCCCAATGTCTCTGAATTATTCCAGAAAAATAATAGGACACAGTTGAATTAGCCTCTTAATTTTCCTCTCATAGTGCACCAGATTGATGCATTTACCTTTTGAAAGGTAAAAAAAATGTATTCCAGGTGGGTATTATATGAACACACCCATTTTGATTGATAATATGTCATTCATAAAAAAATGTTAACAAATATTTGAATAAAAAGTAGGATAATAATTTATTATTCAATAGCTTTGATGTTATGTGACCCCAGTGTCTCCAAATTATTCCAGATAATAGTACACAGTCACACAACTCTTAATTTTCCTCCAAAAGTGCACCAGATTGATGCATTCTGGGTTAAAAGGTACCAAATTTTCTTCCAGGGGAGCATGCCCCCGGACCCCCCTAAGGACTGGGTTCCCTCAGTTTCACAAAATACTGTGGGAAACACTGGTTCAAGAATTACATATTAATAAGCAGGCATGCTTATGTATGACTGGATTTATAGCTTTTGATACTTTGCGGCAAAAATGGCTCTCCTGCTGACTTTGTCCTGTCAGTGCGGCTCTCCTGAAAAAAATTGTGAATACCACTGGCCTATTGGTTAAAGAGGACCTATGATACTTTTCGACTTTTATGACCTATAAACGTTGTTATAATGATTTATAGTCATGTTTAACCATACTAGCTTATCAAATAATTACGTACATGCATTTCGACGTATTCCCTGTTGACCGTCTGGGGTTGCTATGCAGAGCACTAAACACTTGGGCAGCCGGTCGAGAATTCACTTGTTCAAATTTTCGGGTATCGTGTCGTCACGTAACCTGATGTTTACATGTATGGTAATGCTGCTCAGGCAAGCTCCGGCTGCATGCCCCCACCTTCCTGAAAATCTCCCGCTGCTGGAAGGAAGGTAACCAATCACAACGGAGTGGGGTTTGCAGCAGGGGGGGGGAGGGGCGGAGAAGCTCAAAGCAGTGTGTAGAGAGAGACTGCTGTGCTCGCTAGGGTAAGAGGAAGAGTGTCCCGAAAATCTACATAGTTTTTTGTGATGTGATTCGTGTTAGGTTGCTCTATAGCAGTTTTTAACAAGAAATTAAGACCAGAAAAGTAGTATAATAGGAGATCTTTAAAAAGGGTAATTCATGTTGTGTTTGTATATGTATCTTACCTGTAGTTAATTTCTTATATGAAAAAGAGACAGCACTCACGTTAACAACTGTTTGTAATAATATTTATTCTTTTATACATTTTGTTTCAGTTTTACAATTAAAAAAGATGGAAAGATGGGAATACGGACAAAGTAAAGAACATAAACCTACTCAAGCCTCACGTCTTTCTTTCTTGGATGTTAGCTATCTGTCTAGTTCGACACGTACTCATCAAACGAGGACAGAATAGGGGCTTGATCTATTAAAGTGACGCATTGATATTGCCATTGCGTTAAATAATGTATCCTCCCAAGCACTGATTATGAAGAGCGTGGTAAACTGAATGTCATAACATGAATGGCTTGCGATAGGAAACTATTTCACACCTGGGGCCTATTTCAGGTAGCTGGTTTTTGAGGCAACCCAGAGTTTGTGCGCTCTGAGTTAGTGGAAACTCTCGTTTTCCGTTTCAAGAAGCAGGTTCAGCGCAACCGAGAGTCACTGCGGCAACATACGCCGTGGGTCTAACCTGCTGGATAGGTGATTTGACCTACTCTTGAGTTTGTTTTCACTTTACGCTGCAGCTCCGACTGAAGAAAGAGTCACTTCCACAACGCGACCCTTTACAGTTTAAAGCAAAATCACTTCATAGAAATCTCCATCTGGATGTTTTTATCATTTCCTGATGATTTTACGTTTGATCGATCATTTATCTGATCAGTAGCATAGTTCTCAGCCCTTGTACCGTTCATATGTGGCCACCTTACACATCGTGAACATGCTTTACATTCAGATTAATGAACCTATTGTATTGTCGGGGCGGCAGTGGCGAAGTGGGTAGGGAGTTCGCCTCTGGTGTGCGGGGTCGGAGGTTCGATCCCCCGTCTCTCCGCCACATGTCGAAATGTCCCTGGGCAAGACACTGAACCCCGAATTGCTCCCAATAGTTAGCTTAGTTAGCTTAGCACCCTAGTGCTAAGCCTACCCTGCGTGGTAGCTGCTGCTATCGGTGTATGAATGTGTGTGTGACTGGGTGAATGTGTACAAAAAACAATGTAAAGCGCTTTGAGTCTGTGATAAACGGAGATATAGCGCTATACAAGTCCATTTACCATTTTTTTCTACCATTTTTTGTATGTATCTCATTATTATTTTTTTATTAACAGGAGTTTTTTAACGTCTGTGCCACTGAATATATGCTATTTATGTCAGGTTGAAATGTAATTCTGCGGCTGCACGCGATCTTTACTGTTCACTTGCGTGATCACAAAGTCACAGACGAGCCTCGTTAAATAGCCTAATATGAATATAGAAATTCTATAATAATTTAAACTGTGATCACTAGAGGACAAGGGATCTGGTAATAAATCAATCAGGATCTACAATGGAAACTGTCACCTAATGTGTCAGATGTTAATGTCTTTTCACTCCCCATTTAAAAGAAGTTTACTGTGAAGTCTGTTTACTGCACACACGTTTGCCCGGTGAAATTCTTTTAATGTGAAGCCTTAGGAAATACTATGTCTGTATTAACAGTAACTTAACTGCTGCATGCTATAGATAGTGTTTTTTAATGTAGAAAGCTGTGTCCCAGGCATTTCCGGTGGTGACTCGAGTTTATTGGTCGCTACAGTAGAATAGCAGGCAGAGCACACATCTTTCACTAACCAAAGTGGCGTGTGGTCTCAATAACTCATACTATATATATAATACTCACTTGGACTAAATGTACCCGCATTTGGCGAGTGTTATATATTTTAGCGCAGCGGAGGCACCGTGCAGCAAATCTAAACTTTGTTGGAGGAGTGTTTTTAAACTTATCAGAGATATCAACACAAACACAGCTAGATAATCGTGTCGCAAAATGTTGTATTCTAACTCACGTGTGGCTATTTTACAGCAAATTTAATAGGCCTAAGTATGTGCGGAGTGGAGCCCTGATATTATCGCTGTCACAGGGAACGGCATTGCTATTGGTGATATGGAGATGCTGGAGTTGCGTTTTCAAAAGATTTCAATCTGGAACCTGGTTACAAAAGAATCCTTTTTCAGTCTCCGTTGTTGTGCAAATGAATGTCCCGAAACATAAAAATACTTTTGCGTTTATGTTGAAAACATAACAGTGCATCGTGTTTTATGCCAGCAACATCAACTTGCCAGAGTAAATTTCGCAATATTGCACAATTTTTTGTGCACCCTTGTTGCAACCTTGCGTGTCCGACTTGCTCTTAATTTAATACAGCAATATATTGGGAAACATAGTAGAATATGATTTATTGATACACACTATAATATCAATGATGGGAATCTACATCCTGTAGCAGAATCCTTCTTTTAAACACATTTTAGTACTGAATTATGTGATTTTTAGCGCACCCAAAACGGTGTCAGGCATGTACATGTTGCTCAATGTTAAAGAGAAAGAGACTCTATGCATTTTGTTTTTTTAATGTTCAATTCAGTTGTTTGTAACATATCTATAAACTTCCAAAACCTAATTGCATTTCATTATGAGAAATGAGGTGTACTTTAGGAGTGATGTCTTCTCTTTAGAATTACACCCCTCAGCATCAGTAACACTCTATATTGTGATATTAGGACTGTCTTTCCATATATTGCAAATCAAATGTATGCGTTGGGATGGTCTCATTAACCACACATTATGCTTGTATCTTTTTCTGAATTACCCTGTGATTGCCACCCCTCCTGCCCATGATGGTGTTGCCCTTTTCTTGTTTTTAATTATAGCTTTGAACACTTTGTCTCCTAGAAACATGATTCTGTTAATGAAACCCGTCCCCTCCTACACCAAATATCCAATGAGAGCGGAGCACAGTCTTTGTCCGAGTTCTTTGATGCACAGGAAGTTCTGCTGTCTGCTAGTTCATCTGAAAATGAGGTAGGTATGAGAGCTAAACTGTTAGCATTACATCAGTTGGACTGACCTGTATGTAAGACAGAATCAGCCAGCTGCATAAACTAATTAACAATTAAGTTATTATCACTGTTAATGTTTGAAGTCATTTGTCTTGTTTTAGCACTGCTGCCAGTCTAGTTGGATGAGAGGAGCTGCATGATGTAGAGAAAAATTAATACAGACAGTCGGGTCTAAAAACCACCAGACATTTCATCTATTCCTTCTGCAAAATGTGTTAAACTTTTAAGCACACTGTGCTAATTCAGTGAAGTCCTAGAAGGCAAAGAAAAAGAAAAACAGGCCACTTTACTACACATCGACTTAGACACATTTCTATTTTGTTTTATAAAGTGTGTCATAAACTAAAGCGTGCCTTCTGCTACTTACAATCTATTCTTCCTTCAGTGTTCCTGCAGCATGTCCTTACCAGATACAGCAGTAGCTGGAGATGGAGCAATGTGAAAATAAGAGTAACTCACTTGAATCTAAAAATACAGCGCAAGTGCAAATTTGCAGCCAGGTCTTAAGGGACCATTCATTACCGTATTAGATCTGCTGTTGAAAAGGACCTGCCCCTTTTTGCAGGTATTTAAAGAATGTATTTTCTTACAGCTTTTTCTTTTTTTTTTAGAATGACTCATATATTAGTGACATCAGTGACAATATTTCCATGGACAACTTCAGCAACGAGACAGAAAATGAGAGACCAAACTCAGGTAAACGATGGGACATACTGTAGGCCACGTTCAATGAAAAACCTTTATCATTACATTTACTTACAGTAATTGCCATGTTTGCCAGTCACATTCACCACACAGTGAGCTGCCAGTGTTTGACCTCTTATAGCGTCTGTTCCCAGGCTCTGTGGAAGAAGGCACCGTCATTTGTCAGCGTCGATCCTGCCTACCCACGCCCAGCCCCAACAACAGCTCTATCAGCCTGTGGAACATCCTCAGGAACAACATCGGCAAAGACTTGTCCAAAGTAGCGATGCCTGTGCAACTTAATGAGCCGCTCAACACCCTGCAGAGACTGTGTGAGGAGCTGGAGTACAGCGAGCTGCTAGACAGGGCTGCTAACACGCAGGACCCTTTTGAACGAATGGTGAGAACAGGCAGAAAAGTATCAATACAAATAGAAGCTTGCAGTGTGTATTACAAGCATACTTTGAAAACTACAGCAGGCTGAAGCAGATATAAGTTAAGTGAAGTCCTTATTTTGTCACACATGCAGTTGTATACAATACCTGGTACTTTAAATGATGATGATAGTGCTCGTATAGTTTAGTTTTCTGGTGATTCCAAGGATTTCTTATTAAGTACGGGTCCCCAGTGTACGGGTCCCCAGTGTAACTGGGGATCCGTAATTATTACTCTCCACCATACTTATTCTTCTGACTTCTTCTTCTTCTTATTCTGCCTCACATTTTCTAGCTGCTTCTCCTCCCACACCGTTACACGCAGACATGCAAAAATTTCGCACAACGTGCGTCCCCACCCCCCGGGGTGTGCTATTATACAGTTTTTCCGAATTCCGCTAGGGGGCGCTGTAATGAAGTCCCGACTGAAAGAACTTTGAGAGGCCACGCCCCGCACGCCGTAACTCCGATTGACTTGAAATTTCTCACACAGGTGTATGTTAGGGTGCTCTACGAAAAAGCCTCTGGGACCATAAAAATTCTTCAGGGAATATTTCCCGCTAATTAGCATAAAGTGAAAAACAGCGTGTTATCCAGAACTTTCTGACATTTGACTGTATCAACACCAAATTTCTTGTGAAGCCCCGGGGGACTACAATAAACATACCCGTAAAAGATTAGTAGGACAACTTGAAAAACATGGCCGCCATTGACCAAAACGTTTACGCAGGGGCGGGGCATAATAACACGTTGGCCATAACTCCTTAACCATAGGTCCTATCATCATGAAACTTGCTGGGTATGTGCAGAAGTCATGTGGTAGCATGTCCATCGAAGCATATCGAGATTAACCCAAAGGGGGCGCCACAAATGGGCGGGGCTTCATAACACGTTGGCCATAACTCCTT